>NW_017728906.1:57503300-57519975 GCF_001723895.1 Crocodylus porosus | reverse complement strand
CGAGCACGCGTCTTCTCCTCTTCTGGGTCCTCTCGGATCTCTTGATCTGTTTGGAGTGTGAAGAATGTGGCATTTCTTCCTGCCCAAGGGTTTCCTCCTCCCTTTCCATCTCCTGCAGAGTCGCCAAGGCCTCGTACCTGTTCTCCAGTCGGACTGGAGAAGCTTGTACCTGCCATTTGGCACATTCTAACTGCCTTTTCCAAATTAAGCTCAGGATCCTCTAACAGTCTTCCTGAGGCTTATACCCCTTATACCTAATACTATTTGGTCTCTGATCATGGACTTTTTTAGGTCTCCAAAGTTGCATGTCTGGCTTAGCACCCTGAGGTCTTTGACAAACTCCTCTATTGTCTCACATTCTTTCTTTTGTTTCATGTGGAAATTATATTGTTCACAGGTTTCATTTTGTTTGGGTATATATTATTCCTTAAATTTTTTTATTACTGTGCCATAGCTTTTTTGTTCTGTTTCTGACAGAGGTAGGGTGTTATACAGAGGCAACAGAGCTTCTGGGCCTGCTATATTAAAAAAAATAGCTACTTTGAGTGAATCTTCCTTCTCTGTAGCTCCACTGGCCATCATATATATGGTGAAACTCTGCTTAAGTTTCTTCCAGTTTTTTGCTACATTGCTGGACAGCTTTAACTCTTCTGGAATTCTGAGATGCTCCATTTTTTTGTCTTTCTTCACACCCCATTCCTGGCATCATGTGTTATCCTCAAAAGACCAAGGAGTTAAACTTATAAAATGATAAAGCTTGTTTATTCAGAAAGCCTACTTAGTCTACTGATCTACTATTCTATCCTGCAATCCCTGGGCAAATATTATGACTTCTATATAACACTCTTAGAGGTATTCACATTACCCACTCCAGGTGTTTCCTGCCTATTGGAGAGCAGGCATAGGAAGGAGGGACTCACCCACTACTGTTACTCTGTCCAGCAAGGCCACCACCCTGTGCAGCCAATCCCTGAGGCAGAGCACATGGAAGCAGCTCTGGAGATCCTCCCTGCACCCAAATTGGCTGGGGACAGCAGCAACAGCAGCAGGATCCCCATTTTCTGCACCTGCTTCCTTCCTGCCCTGCCCCCCCTGGGGTTCATGAGCCATTGGCTTAGGGGCTTCAACTATGGGAAGCACCTGCAACCTCAAGAGAAATACCCACAATTTCTGCCAATATGGGTTTGACCATATTTCATTGCTTTTAGCCAGATAAGAGCAGCATCCATGTCACACATGTTTAATTTTGTTCAGTAAATTCAGTGCCTCTGATAGAAAGCCCAGATAAAATTTACTCGGTGAGGATAAGTTGTCTGTTCCCTTCAGTTCTGATACCATACCTGTGGTATAAGTGAGATTGCTCTGCATCCAGTTAATTTTCTATGCAAAATATAATAGAAATGGCTCATTCAATTGAGCCATAGAGATACAGGACAGAGGAAAAAAATCATTTTGGCTTGTTTCCCTGGTCATAGCTTCCTGCAAATGAAATTTCTGTTTGCAAAAGCAAAATATAAGCCTGCAAAAATTGTTGTTTTAAAATGAAGACAATATAATTTACAACCTTTGGCAGCTGATAATTTATCTGTGTAAGAGGCTGAGCATTTATTTGTAAGTGCTTAATGGCACTGGTCTTCAATTTAAATACTTTGGTTTATTGCATAGCAATCAGTTAGTATGTTGTAATTTGATATTTGGAGATGTTTCTGTAAAAGCATGTGGAAGCTAATGTTGGTATTTCTTCAGCTAAAACTGCCATGACAATAATCTGATTATTAATGCTTTTGACTTGCTATGAAGGAAAAATGCTCTTGATGGCAGCAGAATTCTAATCATATGCATGCAATCTATGACAATGTTTCAATTAAAGGTTTTATACCACATGTGTCTAGTGTGTGGGAAGCTGAACAAGCTCCTGCAAGCATAGATTCTGCTGTGAGCTTTCAGACTGCAGCCAGGATAAAAACAAAAAGAAAAGAAAAGAAAAAAAACCTTAGCTAGAAATGATGGTAACTGAGGTGTATGGAATGGTGTTAGGATGTTGTTGTTTTAATGATGATGAAGAGGCTGTTATTCAAGCAGCTAGTTTTATTTTCCTTTTTTGGTGTGTTCACTTCAAGTGTTCTCTCATATGTGAAATTCCTCTAAACAAGCCCAATGGTAGTAATCATATGACTCATTAGCAAACATTTCCTCTTGCCATTGCCTAAATGGGAAAAGTAGAAGTTAAGAAATTAATCTTTTAAGTTTATTTTAACAAACATGAGGTCAGGAAATCTTTCTTTTTCTTTTTCTTTTTACTTATATTTTTTTCATTTTTCTCTGCTGCTTCTTTGTTCCTTTGAAATGAATGGTATTAATACGGGAAAAATCATGTATATTAACAGTCAGGAAATGATTATAAAGAACTCAGATCCCCTATAAAGAAATGTAAAACATCAAGTTTTGAGGAAATAGAGAACTTTATTGAGAAGCTCTATTTAAAACTCATCCAAGGAAGAAGCCAAACCAGAAGCTTAGAGGGAACAGAGGGAGAAGAAAAAGAAGGAAAAGCATGTGTGTGCATGTGTATGCATCCATAGAAGGCAGCCCCCTCCCCAACCAGTTTCACCAAAGATACCTATGGCAAGAATATAATTTAAACTCCCTGGCTGATTCTAGGCTTAATCTGCTTCTGCATGGTTTATTTGGTTTTTTTGAAAAAAGAGAGAGAGAAGAGAGATTGGCTGTTACAAATTAGCTTTGATATGAACGGGTTATGAGGCTTTGAAAGTCACCATTTAAAATGCACTGAAATTGTAATACTTGAACCAGAAGTAGACTTCATGAGGTTAAATTAGTTAGGAAGTAATGTTAGGGGGGCAAGAATTCCACACCAACTTACATGCAATGCTATGTCTGTTGCCACAGTTTAGTCTTATATATTCTTAAAGCAAGATTCTAGTTTGTCTATTAGGCACATAAAAGATCTCAGGAACCTAATAGGGATCCTCTTTCACCCTGATCAAGTCCCCGAAGGAGTGTAAATAGAAAGGTTGGGTGGGTTCTTTTCCTTACCACTTTTTTGTGACTCAGTTTAAGGGTAAGATGATGATGCATTACAAAAGCAGATGCATTGCAATAGGTTTTAAGGATTTGTACAGGATGAGATGGAATATCACTTGGATGCCTAAGCCCACTTAGATGCCTAAACAGATCCAGGGAAATCAAGGGTCTAGAGGTATGCATGAAGAACATGGCACTTTAAAATGTTTGAGTATTAGTGGGCGTATCTACACGAGATGCTATGGTGCCATAGCAACATGCAACAGTGCCATAGTGTCTGTTGGCAAAAACCATGATGCTGCCACTATGTTGCTGTAGCAATGCGCTCTTTCATTATAGTATGTTGCTACAGTTACGTAGCTGCCAAAATAACTATGTGTGGCCAGCATGGTGCAGTACGGGCTGTTACTGTGACATCTTTTAGTACTTCCCAAAAGAAGTACTAAATGATGGTGCAGTAACAAAGGTGCCTCATGGCCACAAGCAGATATACCCAGTATCTAGTTTAGTAAGATTCTTCAGATGAAAAAAGATTGAGGCTGATACTCACACATATTATAGTGCTATGTTCCTCATGCATACCTCTAGACATATTGACTTTCCTGGAGTTACTTAGGTTGAATCAAGTTAAGCATATATGCAAGCCTTTGTAGGAGAAGATATAAAATAGATATAGATATAAACATATAATATATATATGATTTCCAAATATATATATACACACGTGTGTGTGTGTGTGTGTGTGTGTGTGTGTGTGTGTGTGATTAATTTAATTGGAAATAAAGGGATGCTTAGTGAGTAAGCTTGCCCCCTTTTCCTCACCTGCTTCCTACCTAAGAACTATTTTACAACTCAAAATGAGAATCACTGATCTAAATTTATCTTGGCAAAATTTTCCTGTGATTATATGGCAAAATTCTAATCATACTGCTGGGCAGTCATTTCCACAAACAATCCTATTGTATTCAGTCTGCATATAACATTGACTTAAACATTGTTTAGTAGTAGTTAACAGCTTCTCAAAACATGAATATGCTAACAGCTCCAGGAGTCAAAGTATTGCTGTTGAATGTTTCTTGAGATTTTGTTCTGTATTACCAGGATGATCTCTACTGACTGATTAGGTTAATTACATAAGCATTCCATTTTGATGTCTTAGGGAATCTGTTCCTCGCTGTTGTTCTCATTTACTGCAAATTTCAATTGGGCTTCAACTCCACTGACAGTTTAATATATATCTGAATCTCTCAAACAATAACAGGCTACCCTTTTTGTGACATTGATCATCACAGGGATTCAGGTTTTAACCATGCTACTTGCATGTTACATTTAGTTAGGGGATGGTGAGTAGGGAGAGATTTCCTAGTAATCCTTGGAAAGTTATTTCAACAGCATTTGCAGCATAATTTCCACACCTTTCCTCATCCCTTATACACTAGTATGTCTGTGAAAACTTTAGTCCTTATTCCAGTCCCCTTCAGAGCCACCAGGTGTCCAGATACGCATTGCTGAATTCAGTCAGCATATTACTAACACTTACTGGGAAATGGGGAGCCGTATTCTTTCAAGACAAATCTCATGACTTTCATCTTTTTCTCCATAGAGAGTGGAATCTGTATTGTTTTCTTATCTGAGGATGAAAAGGGGAGCAGACCGACAGACATTAGAGCAAATAGAGTTTTTATTTTGTATTTTCTTTTTAAAAAAAGATTAGCTTAAAGCTTAAAGAAAAGCAATAGTAGGGGAAGCACTGCAGGACTAGTGGCTGAAGGTGAAAGGAGTGCATGAAGAGTGGTTGTTCCTGAAGGACACAAGCCTTGAAGCACAAAAGAAGTCCATTCCCATGCAGAGGAAAGATAGCAGAAAGGCTAGTAAGTAGAGCTGTGCAAAATGTCACCATTCTGTTTCGACTTGAGTTTTGAGGTTTGAATGGAAAGCATTTTATTTCAAATTTAATTTTGAGTCAAAATAGCTGTTATGTTTCCCTTTGTTGAAACAGTAAGACTGTTTCAGTGCTGTTTCTACATTTTGCCGGACCATCGGGCTGGGGAAACAAACTCAGCACAGCTGGGCTGAGTTCCTTTCCCCAGTGCAATGGTCGGGCTAGGGAAACTAACTCAGCCCAGCACGATCATGAGTTCATTTCCCCAGGCCGATTATGCTGGGGAAGAGAACTCAGCCAACCCCAGCCCCACCATTGGGCTGGGGCTGGGGAAACAAACTCAGCCCAGCTGGGCTTTTAATCCCAGCCTGACCATCGTGCTGGGGTAGGGAAGTCAGCCCTGCTGGGCTGGGGAGGGGAATTGAGCAATGGGGCTCAGTTCCTTTCCCCAGCCCAATCACAGCACTTCACAGCCTGATTGCAGTGTGGTCAAGCTCAGTTCCCTTCCTCTGTGCTGTGATCATCTTCTTACATTCCAGCTGTTTTGAGCTTGCAATGAGTTGAAACAGTTTTGAATTGAAACAGCCGGTGAAATTTCACACAGCCCTACTGGGAAGCCCTCTTGGCTTAATAGGGACATCATAGTCCCCTTGAAAAAGAAGAAAGAGCAATACAAACAATGGAATCTTGGGACAGTCCCCAAAGAGGACTATACAACAATGGCCCGCATTTGTAGGGAGCAGATTAGAAAAGCTAAGGCGGTGACTGAATTTAAACTAGCAACCGAAATCAAGGACAATAAGAAGTCCTTCTTTAGGTTTGTAGGGAACGGGAGGAAAACAAATGGAAGCATGGGGCCATTGCTTAAGAACTTAGGACAGCACTCAGGAGAAAACTGAACTCCTGAATGACTATTTTGCTTCAGTATTTCACCGGACTAAGGGGAAAATCATACTAGAAAAGGTTCAGAATGGGCATGATGGGAATGACTGCCTTCTTACTGTTGATGTTGAACTGGTGGTCAGTTAGAAAAGTTAGACATTTATAAGTCAGCAGGACCGGATGAATTTTATCTGAGAGTTCTCGAGGAGTTGGCTGAAGTCATTGTGGGACCTCTGGCCAAATTGTTCCAAAACTTGTGGCACTCACGGGAAGTCCCTGAAGTCTGGATGAGGACCAATGTTGTTCCCATCTTCAAGAAGGGGAGAAGAGAGGACCCGGGCAAATATTGGTCAATTAACTTAACTTCTGTCCCAGGGAAAATCCTGGAAAAATTTATTAAGGAGTCTATATGTGATACACTTACAGAATGTAGGGTTCTGAGTGACAGCCAGCATGGTTTCATCATGGCCAGGTCTTATCTTACCAATCTCATCTTCTTCTACAATCACCTGGATTAGAGAGAGGAGGTCAACATTGTATACCTAGACTTCCAAAAGGCCTTTGATGTTCTCATGGGAAAATTGGAGGATTGTTGGGATAACTGCTCGACAGATGGGTAGGAAGATGGCTGTGGTGTAGGACCCAGAGAATCCTAATAAATGGGTCTGTGTCATCCTGGTGAGAAGTGGCCAGTGGTGACCCTCAGGGGTCTGTGCTTGGTCCAGTGCTTTTCAACATCTTTATCAATTTGGATGTAGGAGTGAAGAGCTCACTGGCCAAGTTCACCTATGACATGAAGTTATTGGGGAGCATGGTCAAGCTTGAAAATAGGATGCAGGTAGAGGTGGACCCAGATAGGCTGACAAATTGGGCAGATCAGAACCAGATGAAGTTCAGCTTTGAAATGTGTAAAGTGCTTCATCTGGGGATGAATAATCCCTAACATACTTACAGGCTCAGTGGTGCCAAACTGACTAGCACCATGACTGAAAGGGACCTAGGGGTAATAATAGACACAGATGAACAGAGCCATCAGTGTGATGCTGTGCAAAGAATACTCTGACATGCATGAACCAATGCATCTCAAGCAAAACCAAGGAAGTGATTCCTCCACTTTACTCAGCATTGGTGAGATCACAGCTGGAGTACTGCGTCTAGTTCTGGACACTGCACCTCAGCAAGGATGAGGAAAAGCTTGAGAGAGTCCAGAGAAGAGCCACCCATATGATCAGAGACTTGCAAGGCAAGCCATATGAGGAAAAGCTGAGGGACTTGGGTCTCTTCAGCTTAAAAAAGAGAAGGCTGAGAGGGGACTTGCTAGCAACTTACTGCTACATCAGGAGAATACATCAAGGGCTTAGTGAACAAATCTTTACCAGGGCATCCTTGGGGAAAACCAAGAGTAATGGCCACAAACCCCTGGAAGACCATTTCAGGCTTTCCATTAAAAAAGGAAGATTTATTTACAGTTAGGGTGTCCATACTGTAGAATAAACTCCCTCTAGAGGTGGTGCAATCACCTACCCTGGAAATCTTCAAGAGGAGACTGGATGGTCACCTTGCTGGGGTTACCTGACCCAGTTGTCTTTCCTGCCTAGTGTAGGGTAGCAAGACCTGATGATCTTGTGAAGTCCCTTCCAGACCCTTACAATCTATGAATTTATAAATCTACAAAAAGCATATGGGGCTGTCAGGCTCTCCAGACTTACCAAAAATGTCCAAAATAATTTAAGTTACAGAAATCATGTAATATGATACTTAGATTGCTAGAGTTCTGCCTGTCTAGTTTTCTAGGCTGCTAATCTGCTATGCCTCTCTTTGTGACATATTACACCATGAGGTTATAGAAGACTTTCCCTTTTCTTGGAAATTTTTCATTCATACCTCAATCTTTTTTGAAATGTCTGAACATGAATTGTTATAACCCTACTAAACTTGTTCCTATCCATGGCATCAGCAAATTAAATTTGCAGAACTGACTTATTCTGGAAAGTTATTGAATATCTGTCCCTTTCTTGTAGCAATACACATTGTTTACTGTATTTCTGGGAACACCATATTTTCTTTCCTTGGGCAAACTGGTCTACTTTTCATTTCTCATCCCTTAGCCAATCTTATTTCAGTAGTTTTTTTGAACTGACATATACAATTATCTGACTTTTCCCCCACAGAATGATTTCCTTTCACTCTGAAACAGGATTAAAGATTAATATGTAGATAGCCCTTTGTGCCCTACTCTGATATATGAAACATTCAAACCAAGCTAACAGTCTCTTCTGGGGCAGCCCACACAGGGTGTCAATGCATCACCAGACATCAGAATATGCTGTCCCTGCACACTCTTATATTTTCTCACCATTTATTGATATCAGATCACATTTCTTGATTGAAAGTATTTAAACTGTCTCAGAATAATAAAGGGTCTCAATACGTTGCACTACAAGTCATATCTTTCATCACAGAGGCCTGTCTAGTCAACTGAATTCCCTGAGGACTAAGAGTTTCAAGCTATACCACTGACAGAGACTTCTCAAATGTTTTCTTCCTTTCCTATATCTGTTTTAGATCAGAGCACTTACAGAGCTGCAAGCCCTTTCAGCAGCATTGTGTGGCTGAAAATAAAGGGTTTAAACCTGAAAAATCTGAGAAGGAAAAAGTAAATAAATTCTCCAATCGCCTTCATGCTTAGTGGGTACATCTATACTAGATGCAATGGAGACATAGCTCATCACTACAGCGACATAGCATCAGCGGGCACGAACCATGATGCCGATGCTGTGAAGTTAAGGAGAATTTTGTCATTGACCTCATGAGGACCAAGATTTCATTAAATGTGTCAGGCCAAGATACAATGCCTCTGGAGCTCTTTTGGGATTTGTATCTTTATACCTCTCCCTTCCATAATCTCCGTTGAGCCCTGGGGCAAAAATACTCATAAGACAGGAGTAGATTTGCTACTTAAATCTTGCTCCATACTTTGTAATAATGTATAACTTTGACGCTTCCTTTCAATCCTTATGGTCCATACTTGTCTTCTATCTCTTTGATTATTGTGTCTCCTCTTTAGCTCCTCAATGTCAGTGTCATTACTTTTCAAACTATCAAAATCACAACAATTAAAACAACCTTCTTTGCCAGTCAGGCCATTGGCTGAATCCTCCTCCAAAACTTTATGTAAGAATGTTTAAATTTCTTTTCTTTCTTTAAGCCCTACACAATTCTGTCCCAGTGGTGCTGGATCTCAATTCTTGTAATATTTTCTTTGTTCAACGAACAAAGCTAACCTCAATATTTTCTTCATGTTCTTCCTCTGCTCCACTTTGTGAGTCCTTTTCCTAACCAAGAAATGGAAGAAATGCCCCATCCTTTTTTAGGAAGCCACTCTTTGACCTCATTTTCATTCCAAACTTCCATCCTTTCCATGACATATGTGATAATTTGAGGAACCTGTCACTGTCAACTTACAACTTGCATATAGATTTATGAAATATTTATTTTTAATTGGAACCCACAGTGTGGAGCATTTTATTGTTGGACCATACTATATCTGAGACACTGAATGCAAGTGGCCATTGATTCTGAATATTCTTACTTTGTGGTGAGTTATTTTTGGTGGTTTAGTGTGTGTGATTTCAGAAGCAAGAGTCTGGGCTGTATTTGAAAGTATTCTTCCCTAAGAGGGCTGGGATAGACATACTCATGGTCACTGATTAGTCAACTAAGAATGAAGACCACTGGAAGAATGTACAAATTACTGGATAGCCATAGAAGGTTTCAGTACTTAATGTGGAACCTATAACAGCTGAACTGCAGGGTTAGCAGTTCCTTAGGCAGGATGCTAGGCAAAAGGTCTTATTTCAGCAAAATGCCTTATGAACCCTGAGACCAGATGCTCTGGATTGATTCTCCCCATATTCTGCTGGCTCAACTAGATGTGTTTGAGATTATAAAGCTGGGTTCAAATAATACAGTCTCTTGATTTTCCAGAACAGGATACTCAGCTAGGGCTGTGACAAAACCCATGAATGCTAAGTCATGCTGTGAGATATATAAATGTATTGAACAGCATGTATTAATCTTAAGTTACTTTTTTGAATCTGTTGATGTCAATGCATGTCTAGTTTTACTTTATGTCTACAATATATTCTGTGCTGACCCGTGTGTCAACACTTTTCCCCACACTTGTGGCTGGAAACATTTCTGAATGCCTTGAACAAGCAACACAACCAACTCCAATTTGTCTGCTTTAACATAACATACACAGAAAAGAGGGGGAAAAGAGTGAATAGGAGGAATATTTTAAAAAAATGTATTCTGTGCAGACAACAAATGGAAGTGCATGTTATATTGTGCTAAAACCGAATCTGAAATGCTTTTGGATAAGGAAGGAATCCTTTATTTTTTTTCTGTAATACATTCTGAGTACCTGTGGTGGTCTATAACAATGTAATAAATAATTGATTTATATGCATTTTAGTAATGGACATAACATTTCTGTACCCTGATGATTCTGAAGAACCTTATTCATCACTGTTATTAACTTGTTATTAAATAGTAATACTAACAGTTCAGAAGAAATTTTTAGCAGCCAGTATTTCTGAGGCCCAGGGGTAGAGTTTAAAAAAAATCTTGCATTCACAATTTTGAATCTATGTGAAGCATTCATCTCAAAATTTGGCACTTCATGAGATTTTGACTGGTTCTTGTATCCATAATATACATCACAGAGCACTTGTAGGGAATACTGACCCCTTCCCCTCACAATTATGCCCAGGATTATGATGTTTTTATTTCCTAAAGGGACAGAATTCCTAACAGAAGTGGCAGTAGAGGTCACATTTTCTTCTTACGTTGTTGAGTATGGGAGTGCTTGAAGGGGAACGGTAGAAGCAAGTGTGCTGGTGAAATAAAAGACCAATTGCACTAGTGTGTGATAGAGGAAAACAAGAGTTTTGGGGAAATAGGAGTCTTTTAATTAACAGCTCTATTAAAAACCCTTCTGGGGAGGAATCTGGGGTCAGATGAGCCCAGTATTCTCTCCTGCCCAGGGCAGGCGGTTGGACTTGATGATCTGCTTAGGTCCCTTCTGACCCTACATCTATGAATCTATGAAAATCAGAGCCTCCAAAGTCTCAGGCAACAGAAGGAGATGAAAAGGAAGGAGGAGGATGTGTGTGTATGGACTGTAACATGACAGGAACTACCATTCCCAGCAGGTTGCTGGGAGAAGAGAAAGGAAGCAGAGCGGGAGACTGGATTGTGTGTGAAGAAATGGCTTGGTGGGGAGAGACAGAGAAGCAGGAAGCAGTAACCTGTGAGATGCATACTGAGACACAGGAGGTGCAGCAGAGCTGGCTTTGCAAGCCACAGCAATGAGGCTCAGATGGGGAGCCTGGGAACACAGTAACTGAGTGCTTCATGAAACTAAAGACTGGTTTGAGAGTTAAAGGAGGGCTTAAGGTTTATTCAGTGTATTGCATCATGTTGTTAATGTTCCTGAGTTGTTATCCTGCTATATGTCTCTGAAGGATTTTATCATATCATCATTGTTATTGTCTGTTATGTATATTCTAATGTTTGCTCACCTGCTTTTACCAGACTCCTTAGCCTGCTGGCATGTAACCCTCTCCCCCTAGAAAGAAATCAGAGAACTCTCCTTTTGGCATTGGTGCTGTTTCCAGGGTTTGGTACACAGGTGTAGAAGACATCACTTTCAAGAAAGAGATTCTGAAGCTCCTGTGAGTTTTCAGACTCAGTCCTTGCCTGAGCATGCACCAGTTTTCTCCAATTTAAAGTTTATTTTATGCGCCACGTACTAAGTGGGGCACTCATATTGATTTCTGTTTCACTATTGTTTGACTTCTGATTATTGGTTTGCCATCTACTGGAACTGATAAGGGGGCAAATATTTTTGATGAATTTATTGGCAGTTCTGAAAAGTCTCTTCAGTTCACATATCAGGCTTTCTTAGATAATTTTGATTTCAGTCTATAAAGCTGCTAAAAGTTCTTTAAGGCCTTTAAATAGAAGGATTTCTTAGTTTTAATCAGAGATGAAGTGAAGTCTGGTTCCTAACCAGGCATTTGATAATAATTGCCTCCAAAGTCCTTGGTGAAATATTGGTTTGCTAATGTAGCCTGTGGGATGAGAATTAAAGCTAAAGAAGTAATTTATTGAATAGTTTATTGGAAAAATGTGACCTCTATTTTTTTCATTATTAGAACCCATTATTCAAACATTTTAATTTCTCAAAATTATTAGTTGGTAAGTTGCTATGGATACTACTGGTTTTGTCTCTTGTTTATAATCAGTTTGTCACCATTTTCAAATCAAGCCATTGTGTTCGGTCACAAAGAGCATATGGCATGTTGCTGTTTTCTGAGTGCATGACAGTGATGTTCAGAGTGAGAATTCCAAGTGGAATATGAAGACTATAAATAGAAGTGCTTTGCAATATTAGCTCAAACCTCATGTTCATGCAGGTGTTCCAGTCAGTTAACTTATGTTGCTAGATATTCCTAAAAAGTTCTCAAAAGTCATGTAAACACACTCATAGTGAATTTGTTCAATTTGAATAAATTTGTTTGAAAAACTGTAGTACTTGCTTCACTGTAATGAAAATAACAAGTGAGACATACAAAGGGAATATTCCAACAATACCACACAGTGATATTCATACATGCCAACTTGTTATTGTTGGGAGGAGAGGGAAATGCAAATGAGAGCTGTTGGAAGTTCTGTTCTCCAGGGTGTTGCAACTACAAAACGAGGTCCAGTGAACTGTCTGTTACAATAAAAAGCTAATATGCATTAGAGATGGATCAGCATATTAGCTGAGAATGAGTCTTTCATTCCTGGGTGTTTGCACATGAAGGGTACAATTATTTGGTATGCACTCTTCCCACCCCCATCTCTTATTTTCAATTCTTCAGCTCCAGTCTTTGAGTCTAGCTCCTAACAAGTCCCGGAACCTTTTGGTCCGTCTTCTCTGGCTCTGACCAAGCTTGATATCTGCCAGATGAAGAAAGAAGCCTTGACAAGGGGGAACCCAAGTAAGCATGGGGCTGTTTTTCTATCATTCTGTGCTGTCATTGCGCAGCCTCTGTGGGATCCTAGGATATGTTTAAGGGGCAGTGGGTACTGGCATTGTTCTCTGCTTGGTGATCACTCTCACAGCCATCATTATCAACCTATGACTTTTACTTCCACCCCTATTTGTACCTACACATTGAGTGGCTTCCTTCTGATTAAGGGAGGTTTATAATTTCTGGGTGGGCCTAGGCCAGGGGTGGGCAATTATTTGGGCCTGTGGACCACATAGGGAGGTTTGGGGAGCTGTCATGGGCTGCCCTGTGGTTCCTCCCTACCACCTCACCAGCTGCCTGGGGCAGCCTGGAGATGGTGCTGGTGGCAGCAGAAGTGGTGGTGAGGAGGAGCCACAGGGCAGCCTTGGTGTGGCTTGATTTTTCCTGCCACTGCTGCTGCTTATCATGGCCAGGGTGAGTGGGCCCAGAGTGGGTGCTGCAGGGACCCCACACCCCAGCATGGGGCAGGCTGGGGCAGAGGCCGGGGCCAGGACCAGGGCTGTGTGCTCAGCCTGACTCTCCATGGGGTTGGGGCCAGCAGTAGCCAGAAGGAGCTATTAGGAAATGGAATCTAATGTTTTGAAGCCACTGCTGGAACTATTGGGAAATAGAGTCCAACCATGGAGCTTCCCCAGCCCTGCTGCACATGCGGGAGTGGCAGGATATGTCATGGGCTTTATGGCACCAGGGGCCAAGTAGAACCAAGGCTATGGGTCAGACAAAATGCCCAGGGCCATAAGCAGGACCTGCTGTGAGCCAGACAAAGTCCCTCAGGGGGCTGGATCTGGTCCACAGGTCATATTTTGCCAAGGTTGACCGTTCCTGTGTATTAATAGGCTAGTTTTTGTGTAACTTTGTATTCCAGAAACTTAGGACTCCTCAGCGTATTCCATCCTCCTGCTGCTTTAATCCCTCCCATTTTTTTTAATTTCACTTCCATTGTATTCTATATTAGGGCATATTGTGCTTTGCGTTGCTTTCTTACATGTCCTTTGCATTGCACAGAAGGGTCGATTAGGTATGAAGGGTATATTAGTTAGGACTGCTCATAACTAGAAGTGAGCAATTATCAAAAAAATCAGAGTTTTTGCTCTATTTAAGGTTTTCTATTACAGTTTTGAGCCTTCTCAATCTTTAATGTACCGAGAAGTACCATATTTACTTGATTCCAAGATGAGGCTTTCCCCGCATTCATCAGGGAAAATGAAGCCTTGTCTTAGAATTGACTTTCTGCAGGCAGGGCTGAGTGCTGAGCTGCTTTCTGGTTCCAGGCTGATTCCCTTGCTGCTCTCTGGCTTTCTACTGAGCCATGGGGAATAGGGGAAACAGCCTGGAACCAGAGAGTGAGATGCTGTGCTCATTTGCTCCCTGTTTTCTGGCTGCGTGCTGGAACTTGGGCTGCTGTCTGGCTCCAGGCTGATTTCTTCACCTCTAACTGGGCTAAGCAGGGAGCCAGAGAGTGGTAAATCTCAGAGTCAGAAAGCAGCCTGAGATCCATCACACAGCCAGAGAGCAGGGAGGGAATCAGCACTGGGTCTCACTTTCTGAATCTGACCTGATTCCTCTGCCACTCCTTGGCTTTGTGATGGATTCTGCCCTGCTCCTTGGCTCCCTGAATAGCAGGCAGCAAGGGGTAAATACAGTATCGTTATACCTGCTGTAAAGAAAAAGACTAAAAGGCCAAGATATACCAACATTGAACCTACAGTAATTTTGATCATAGTTAGATTGCTGAATACATTTAAGGACCTGGACCAAAGTGATTTGCCCAGTGTTGCACAGGAAATCTGTAGCAAGGCAAGGAATGGAACACAGGACTCTTAGGGTGTTTCTAGATGTGCTCTGGGAGGCTGGGGGTAGGGTGTGCTTTAATTAGCCCAGCTCCTATACTCGTGCAGGGAGGCTGCTCCAATGCGCTGTAATTACAATGTGTTGGAGCAGACTCAGTTAATCAAGTCTGCTGAAGGGTGGTAATTACCATGCTCCAGCAGGTTCCAGTGTCACATATATCAGTGTCCCCGAGCTGAAAACAATGGCAGAGCACTTTAAACTAAAGCTCGTTCAATGAACTTTAGTTCAAAGCACCCTGCTACCATTTTTCAGCACAGGGACTCTGATACACATGATGACCTGGGTGCTTTAATTAGCACAGCTCTTGGTGCTGTGCTAATTAAAGAGCCCCCTCTCCCCACCTCCCAGAGTACATCTGTAAATGCCTGAGAGCTCTGCTAATTAAAAGCACCCAGAGCGTTATGTGTATCACTTGTATTAATTGAGTCTCATCTGGTGCGCTGTAATTACGGTGTGTCGGAGCAGCTATCCTGCACATGTGTAGGAGCTTAAATTCCAGGGTCAAAGTCTAACCCCTGGAGAAGGAATTGAGATTTTTTTATTTCTTCTAGTCCAACATGCGCAGTGCTGGATGAAAAAGGGGGGGTCTACTATGGTGAAATATGTATTTGTTTGATAATAATTGCCATGAATATAAGCTTCTCTTTTTTGGGGTTTTGTAGAAACAGGCAGTCAGAACAAAGGTAGCTTTAAGATGTCTTTGGTATTCCTCATATTCTCTTGAAAGATGACTGACACTTTCTACAAGTGTTTGGTGTCCCCATGAAGGGATTGAATAGAAACTTGATCTCTGTGTGGGTTTCTGGAAGATACCCATATGTCTGTCTCAATCCTAAGGTTGAGGTTTCTTCTAGTCACCTGATGGCATGAGGAAAAATTATTTTCTTCCTCTGAATGAACTATTAGGCTCCTGCTTTTGTCTTTGATGTCCTCAGAAGCAATGGATGTTGGCTAGAGATAGAAAGTTTTCTTGGGTATGTCTTAAGGCCAAAGAATAGCTTCTCAGTTACTTGGCTGGTGGGTTTTCCTCACATGGTCAGGGTTAAACTGATCCCAAGGTTGCTGATCAGGAAGGAATTTTTCACTAGGTCAGCTTGGCAAGGAACTTTGCAGGGTTTTTTTTGTCTTCTTCTATAGCATGCAGCATGATCAATTTCCTAGGATCATTTTAATACATATAATTTCCTTGCTATTTCAGTGGCTAAGGCATTGTTCTTCCTGCTGTCTTCCTGTGGAAAATTGGAGCATTTTTTATGGCCAGGTGCTGTGTGGCTGTAGTATGCAGGACAGGGATGGAACTAGGCCTGTGCAAAGTGGCTAGTACTCGCTTCGGATTTGGATTTGGCCAATTTGGGGGGCAGTGATTTGATTTGGTGATTTGAATCACTGTGTTGATTCAATTTGGCCAAATCTGATTCAGAGATTTGGCAGCAGCTGAATCTCCAAATTTCTGAATTGGTCAAGCCAGGCACATTCCCTGCCCCAGCTCCTGGCACTTGGGGGAAAAAAAAGCGGGTGCAGACTCAGCGGGTGCTGCTGGGTGGGGGCACGATCCGCACTGCCCCCCACTGGCCCACGCTGCATGGGGGACTCTACATGAGCCCCTGACCCCCCCACTGCTCCCTGAGCCCCCTCACGGGCGCTCCGCATGGGCCAGCTCCAGCCCTTTAAGAAAGAAAACAACCTGCAGAAACCCCAGGACTCACTGCTGCTGCTGGCAGGGGGTGATCCCCAGTGCCCTCTGCTATGTGGGGGGTGCTGCAGGAGCCCCTGAACCCCAAGGCTGCTGCAGGAGCCGTGAGTCCCAAGGTTTTTCTCAGTGTTTTTTTTTCTTAAAGGGCCAGAGCTCCAGCAGGCAGGGCACCTGTGCAGGGGGCTGAGGGAGCATGGGAAGGGGCTGAGGGGGCTCTTGTAGAGACCCCCATGCAGT
>NW_017728906.1:57474441-57503170 GCF_001723895.1 Crocodylus porosus | reverse complement strand
GCCCCCCTTCCCTTGCCCCTAGTACTTACCAGTACAGAGTTGTTGCAGCTCCCTCCTCTGAACCACTGAATCGGGTCTAATCCTTTCCGAATTGAATCACCTGAAGCTTCGTACAGCCCTAGATGAAACCAGATGGTTTTTTGCATGGCTGGCAGTGATTCCAGGGGACTGGACTCAATGACCTGGGAGGTTTTATTCTACTCCTGTGTTGCTATAGGACTCGCAGCTACCCCATCCACTGGCCCTGGGCAAAGGGCAGCCAAGTAAAGCATGCAGCATCCTTTGATTCCCTCCTCTGATGTACCTCCTAGGTTGATCACCATTGAGCTGCTTGTCTGCCTTCATGCCAGCCAGAGAATCCCTTTGTACTTATCTGAGTGCTGTTTCTACCTGTTTTAAGTTCTCTTTAAGCTGGGAGAACACTTTAAAGGAGTTGTAAGGTGACAATTTATGTGCATGTTCACTGTGAGAGATTTATGTTATCCTTAACTCTTGATTACACTGCTCTGGTGCTTGGATTTTGTTAAAGATGTGCTAGCTAAGTCCACTGTCATCCCTGAACAATCTTACCTAGTTTTTAAGTAAAGTTTCTGGGCTTTGGAGTCTTGATATGCATGTAACACAGTACAGAACCAGAGACAGATTCATGATCTGAAGTTCAGTTCTATCATTTCTTTTTACTGTGCCCGCGTCTGATCTCCTGTCTTCTGTCAGGATGCTGTGAGAAGTATATTTATTTTCATTAAACATTAACATTTTTTTTCCTTTCAAGGCAGAGAAACCTTTCAGGGTTTTGTATACCTGTTATGTACAGGTAAATGCATTTACCTATGTCATTTTATTCACACTTATTTTATAACACTCCTAGATCACAGTCTGTGTAGTTTTATATTATCAAAACAGAATACCATAATATATGGCTCTTGCCCAGAATAGGGTCCATAAAATTTAACTCATCCAAAAAGCAGGGGCTTGTGTCCTTGTTAAAAATAAGAAATCAGATTGTATGACCCTTTTGTTAGTCAACCTTCACTGGTTACCAACTCACTGGCATTTTGACATGAAGGTTTTATTATCTGAATTCTATTTTTATTAGGTAGTTCATCATCCTCTCTTTCTGAATTGATGGCTTAGTATGTGCTTGCTTGCTCTTGGCAAGCAGCAAGTGACTGGTGGGTTATGGCACGTGACATTTTTCCTTAAAGGTATTTCTAATATATCTCTAGACTATAAAATGAGACTTGTGTCCTGACTAATAAAAGCTGCATTTTTTTCACAGAAATTTACAGTCATATTTTATTACATTGGAAAACATAGGTATATCTTATGGTATCTTTTAGTAGTTTTGAATATAAACATTCTAATTATATTTATAGGCATTTCTATAATGTGGTGTTTTTCAAAAGCAAGCAAAGCATGGAGTACACTGAAGCAATATTAGTCAATGATATTTTAGAAGGAACTTGTGATGTTACTAGTCTTGCTATGATGATTAATAAAGTAATTATTCAGAACTATTAGTTACTCTCTGTTGTCAGAGACTAAAAGATAAGGTGGTCAAGACGTAATTCCAACAAACATTGAAACCAAGAAACAACAATCACAACCACTGCAAGTCAGCACTAGAATGCAATACATCCATGTGGTAAGTACAATTCTGTCCCTGGCTTTATTTATTTATTTTTTAATAATTAATCACAATTTAGTCAGATGAGTAAATAGGCTGTTAAGCCCTAACATAATTCATGTAGAATGATGATGAATGTAGAATACACAGTAGTGGATAATGCATCCCACTTTGCTATTATGTATATTTTGAGGAGTGAAAGTGTTTACCTTCAATACAGGATAGACACAAGAATATCAAAGGTGGAATTAGAAAGCTTTTAAAGAGAAAAGTCAATATTTTGCATACTGCAGATATATTATATACTATTGAAAACAAATTTTCAATAGGCCTATGCTGAGCTCCAAAACTTTGCATGCCCAAACAAACACTGGCAACTCTAAATTAGGTAACTACACATTCAAAATATCTACTTAGATATTTGTCCTTCATTGCCATCCATCTGAGTATCTCTCAGTCTATGTATCTACCCTCACATCTCTTCTGATGCTTCACTAAGACAGAGAGACTAAAAAGGGTATGATTCTTCAGTTTGGAAAGTTGAAGACTGAGGGAGGATATGATAGAGAGCTATAAAATTGTGAAGCAAATAGGAAATGGTTCAGTGAATCTCAGAAAACTAAAACTAGGATGCACCTGCTAAAATTAGTAGGCTACAGGTTTGAAAATAACAACAAAAGGTACTTTTTAATGCAACTTGTGGAATTCAGGGCTGCAGAAGGAGGTGGAGGCAGAAGGTGGTGGAGGCCATATTCAAAGAGGGACTGGATAGATTCATAGTTGATAGATCTGCTAATGACTGTTGAACAGACTGGTTGAAGGTGTTTCCTCTAGCCTATCTAACCCAAGAAATGGTGGATGCCAGAGAGGATATTGAACAGGGGATAGATCATTTTAGATCTATCCATTTCAGTGCTCTCCAAGTATAGCATCCATTTCTGGAACTGTTGGAACAATGGATAATGGGCTAGATGGACCACTGGTCTGACCCAGCATGACACTTCTTATGTTCATATGTCAGTCTGTGGCACAACAGAGTCATAGAGAAGTAGGACTGGAAGGGACATCCAGAGGTAATCTAGCCCAACACCCTGCCTGATGAAGGATCACCTCTATCCAAAACATCCCATTCAACCATGATCTAAATTCTACATAAAACTCTCTTCAACCCTAACATAACATAGACCTAACAACCTAACCTGCCAAAGGTAAAACAGGGGAGCCACGGCAGCCAATGTCCTGTTTCTATAAAATGTTGTCAATATATGCTCAAGATGGAGGGCCACACCCTGTGCTACAGAGGAAGGCAAAACCCCCCACAGTCCATACCAATATGACCATGGGGTAAAATTCCATCCTGACCCCAAATATGGCAGTCATTCTGACCCTGAGTGGACAGGCAAGACCCTCTGGCCAGGGGCCTCCAGTTTTCCTCCTAGCAGGAGCATTGGCACTCTCATTTTTATGGCAGACCTTCACTTATTTGAAGACTGTTGTCATGTCCTCACATAACCACCTTTTCTGAGAATTAAATCTAGGGCTCTCAAGGTCTATGCTGGTGCCTTTTTCCGTTACTTCAGTACTCAATTTGGATAAATATTAAAACGAAACCATTATTCGGCTTTCCTTCTTTTTTGCTCCCATTTGCTTATTTATGTGTTTTTTATCTTACCCTCTTTGTTCTTTTCTCCCCTTTATGTATGTATAGGAAATTATGGAACAATGGCTATGTGTAGACAAAATGAGGGGTGTGTGCGCACAACACTTGAAAGTGGGCTAAATGCTTTTGAACCGCATTAATGATGTTGGTGTTTGCATGCCTTGGCGACTTATTGTGCATTAATTCAAGCCGCTGTAGGAAATTCAGCAGTGTAATGCACCTTAAATGACTTGGGGCACAGCAAACTAAAACTCCTTTGAAGAATTTTAGTTTGATGCCCCTACAGCCACAGAGCGAAGCACTGGGCTCCGTGCAGCTTTGTGGCTCTGCAGGAAGTCCTGTAGGAAGCCTGGCAGCAGCCTGGGAAAGCAGGCTTCACTCAAGAAAAGTGGTGAGACTGATCTTCCCTCCCTTTTCCTCTGCCCCCTGAGCCTGCCTGCCTGCCTGAGTTGCATGGGGGCCTGCTGCTTCCCTCTGTGGCACTGGGTGCTTCCATCCGTGGCTGCAGTGCTCCTCGGGACAACCGAACACCCGCCCCACACAAATGAAGGACTGTTCTGCCCACCAGCAGCTCACCCTCCCCTTCCCACCAGAGATGCAGGTAACTCAGTGGGGTGTGAGCTTGAAATGGGGGGTTTAATCAACCTTAAACTGAAGGAGTGTTTTTTAAAACCCACCACTTCAATTTAGGGTCCCCCATTTCATCTACACACTCCCAATGTGTTGAGTGAATGTGTTTTATGATCTTTTTTTTCAGATTGAACCTCTCCCCAAAATTCATCTCTTCTTTGCATTTTCTATTCAGACTGCAAGCTCTTTGTTTATGTTTTTAGAGTATATAGTACAATGGCATACTGGCAACATCAATAAAGATGTCTAAA
The DNA here is from genome assembly GCF_001723895.1 of Crocodylus porosus. Lineage (NCBI taxonomy): Eukaryota > Metazoa > Chordata > Crocodylia > Crocodylidae > Crocodylus > Crocodylus porosus. The sequence continues at coordinate 57,499,002 of NW_017728906.1, read as the reverse complement.
GCAGCCTTTTCACTGTGGAAGTGGATGTGTTGGATAGATGTCTAATGGGATGGTTTAGGAGTAACAGATAATCCTTGAGCACTCTTCCAAGCATACAATTCAATGACTATTTAGGACTTCATCAAAATAGGGAAGAAATATTTCAGTTTTGTCTTTGTTTCTTTCCTACCAAAAAAAAAAAAAAGTTAACATACACTTACTATTTCTTATCCTATGAAAAACAGAAAATTTGTGATAGAATTATGAAGGGCAGCTCTTGGTCATATTCTTGGAAAAATTATTCTTCTGTTACATTTAAATTAAATTTGTCAAAGTTATATGCATTCCTTAGGTTTCATGTTTTTGCACATTGAATGAAAGGAAAAAAAAAGCACAAAGAAATTTCTACCCAATAAATTTCAGATATTTGTATTATTTGGCTTTTAAAGTCTTCTTTGCCTTTATGAACATTCTGGAAGTGCACTTAAGCAAGCAGGAAAAACAAATGTTTGATCCTAATTAGACTGGAGCTTTTACATAACTGTATTTAGATATCAATATGTGATTCTTATGTTGAGGATGTAAGAATACAAATTTAGTTTTCCATGCATTCTGATCAAAGTTAGGAAAAACTGAAAAATAAAACCATACTATCTGAATAAAAAATAATTTTTCCTTCATGCATTTTAGCTTCTTACTCACCTAAATAATTAATCCTTCATTCTCTTAGGAACTTTATTTGGAAGTATCTTACATTCCCACTATATTAATGTCAATGACACAAAGTCCTAGCAACTCACGTGAATCTTTCATGCAACTTCAAAAAATTATTCATCAGTATGAATTAGTCCTCAGTTTTAGTGCAGAAAAGGTGGGGGGGAGGAGAGGGGGAAAATAAAACAGGACTCTTTAAAATGAGGACATCTAGCTCAAGAAGAAAGAGAGAACATTTCTTTAGTACTCAACTTTTAAGATGCATACATGTAAAGAGTGAAGCATACAAATTAATGCCCCCCTACTTTTCTCAATTGCTTTTCCTTTCTCACCTTCTCCTAATACAGTTTCTTTCTCCCACTCTCTGGGTATGTCTGCATTGCAATAAAAGGTGTGATTATAGCATTAGTAGGTGTACACATTATTTTTAAGCTAGCAAGGATGTTTTGAGATAGCAATGAAGGTGCAGCAGTATGAGCTTCACTGTTTTCTAATGACCTGCATACATATCCAGGGTTCCCTGTGGGCTTGTCCAGCCTGCACTGACATCTACATAGTTGCACATTCACTGTTTTTGTCATCTATCCTAGCAGCATTAAAGCTAATATAGTCACGGTCTGAACTGCAGTGAAGTGGCCTCTCTTTCCTTGAAGCTCTTTATAGTTATTCCTTTAGCTTTTCAGTTTCCCTTTGCTAAGATTTCCTCTCTGGTCTTGTCTATACTATTGCAATGATGATTCCTAGTAAGGAAGGGACATGGGATGTGCCAGGTATGAAGGCCCTAGAGTGGTCAGTGGGAACAAGGTTGGAGCTATCTCATTGATGAACTTCTGGTTCTGGAGTGTGCCTGTGGTTTTTGGCAGGTGGGATGTGCAGGACCAGCAAGGCTGCACCCTGAAACCCTTTTGATGAAATGGTATAGACCAGGAGTGATCTAGCAAAGCTCCCCAAGGGTTCAGAAATTTGATGGTGAGGGAGAGGTGGCAATTAATGCTTGCACTGCTCACCCACCACGAAATTTCCAAGCCCTGTGGGTGGGCTAGATGACATGGCTCCATGCATGGCATCTGGCTAGTGTGCATGGGGCCAAGGCTGGGGCAGTGGGCCCGATCTGACATGTGGTGCTAGGGGTGGGGCCGTGGACCCAATCCACTGTGTGCAGGGCTGGGGATGGGTCTGGGGTGATGAGCCCAATCCATATGGGGGCACATGGTACTGAGGTAGAGCCACAGGCCTGATCTGGTACTCACACAGGGTTGGGGCCAGGACTGCTGTGGTAGGCCCAATCTGACTCAGAGGGCTGGGGGCTGCACCACTTTTCTGACCCAAGAGGCTGAAAGGTTGGATACCACTGATATAGATTAGCTCTATAGCTTCTATTGTGAAAAGTAAATCCCTTAAAATCCAACTCTTTACTTGTTTTTTTGTTTGTTTTGTTTTTAGAGGGTTATATAATGGAGATACGCTGGCATAGTTCCAATGTTACATCGATGTTAGCTTGGAGCTTTTCATTATTTACTGCTTTATTGTCTTCATCTTTTTCTTTGTCATCTTCTTGTCTAAATTTCCCTTTGTGCCTGTAACTAAGATTCTACTTAGCTTTACCTATCAGAAAATACCTTATTTCTGCAGTGTGCTGGGAACCTTTTCCAAGTCAGTGGAAAGTTGGTAGTGCACAACTGCCCGTGATATAGGTCCTAAGCAAGAAAAAATTTAGACATATTATTTTATTCATATTTTCTTCAGAACCAAATGTCTAAATGTTTTTAATATTTGCAATGAAAAGAGTATTATTTTATGCAGTGGCTCTTAAGGAATATTAAGTGCCTATAGAAAAAGTGGAGGGCACATTGTGTTCAAAAACTTTTTTAACTCTTTCATCTATATAGCTTGTTCAATAAAAGATTTCAAATAAATCTTTCTTCTTGCATATTTCCCAGATGATCCTGGCTACAACAATACTATACCTCTATCTTAAAGCACAAAATGTGACATTTAAGTAGCACATATGTACAACTCTGTAATTTGCTCGCATAACTATAGGTATACAAATGAACACCTCTATCAGTCATGTTGTCTTACAATTTTTGCCCTAAAGTCGTCTTTCTTTTGCTTAAATTTTAAAAATTTCATTTAGAAATTAACAACTTTGCCTTCTATTTTGCTGAAGAGTTTACCTTCTTTTTTAGCTTTCCTCTTTTTGTACTCAGTCATAAAAATAGTTCAACTGTAACCTTTTATAATTAAGAATAATGCATGGATATAAGACCTTGAATGCTTGCAGGACTTTAAAATCTATTAATTTCTTATTAGTTGCAGTGTAATAATTAAACCCGTTAAATGGAAAGAAAAATAAACTGCTGAACCAAATTTTGTGACGGGGACCCAGCAGGAGTTGTTAATTTCTTTTTCTCTCACTGATTTAATTACATTTGATCCCATAATCCTTTCACTAGATTGGAAAGTCAGGAAAAGTTTCATTTAGTCTTAGGTGATCGTTAATGAAATATCTGGTATGATGCACAACTTGTTAATAATATAATCTGTATCTAATTATATCTGTATTTCTGTATTTCTTTATTTACATTCATAGAAACAGAAGAGAATGTTATGATTGCAAATGTATGCAAGCAAGGAAAAGCAGCAAAGATTAAAGTCACATAATAATTCTGTACATATGTACATATGTGTCAATTCAGTAGTGAGCTATGTGGTTATATAGTGCTATAGAATGAGTAGTGGTCAATCACTGTTCATTATTAGATGGGATGTGGAAGAGGAGGAAAGAGCGTTCTTAAAAAAAAGAAATGAAGCCTAAGACTGCATACAATGCAATTCCTATTGGCTTATCAATATTTACATGTACTTTTAGTTTCTCTTTGGAAATTAGAATAATTAGCATACACCTTCTGGTTGGAAAATTTTGTTCAGTTGCATAAGACTAAAGTTGGACCACATACTCCAGATACACAGAGGTGTAATTACAGATGCACTTTGGACACATGAGAGCTTCTCTTCATTTGTTACTTTCTTTTTCACTGCACATTGTTCAGGGAGCTCAAAGGGGCATTAAACCAGCATATTAAGCATATGTTTAAGTATCAGAAGCTTTACTGAAATCTGGTGCTCTGCAGAAATAAATATTATGTGATTCTGAACTACTGTATTATAATGCATGTCTCTAGGAGGATGAATTTAAAGTTATACATGAGGCAACACATTTATTTAATAGATTTCATAGACATTAGGGATGGAAGGGACCTTGCAAGATCATTGGGTCCAGCTCCCTGCCCAAAGGGTAGGCAGTCAGCAGGGGTCAAATGATCCCAGCAAGATAGGCATCCATGTGTTTCTGTCCAGTGTTTGATGATTCTTGATTCTTGCATGGATGTAGATGTATAGAGGATTGTCACTGGTTCTGTTTACATGCTTAAGAATGAGAATAAGGGTTATGAATGAGGCACGGAACCTGAAGAAACAATGGAATGTAATTAGGTAATTTAAATGTCATCATAACTAGGCTTGAAAGAATTCAATTTTTATTATTTTAATAATTTTGACAGAAAATAGCAATGTTTATTTTTCATCACTTTTATCATTTAACATTTTCATGATTATGCAGTTTAACTGCCTGCTGTGACAAACATAACTTGTAGAACTGCCACCAGCTTAGCAGCAGAGCTGCCATGAGACCTAGTTCCACTCACCCATAGCTCTCTTGTCCACTTTGTCACTTCTTTTTCCTTTTATTCCTACAGTTCTTTATCCTTTTAACCCTACAGTTTCTGGTAGATGCAGTCCAAACTAAAGTCAATATGGTTCAGTAGGACTGCTCCCCCTATCATTGCACAGTCCATCAGTCATCATTTTTCTTATGTTCCCATTCTATGCATTTCAGTTATTAACGACGGAAATACGTTTTCGTTGGTCTGAGTGAGAGTTGAAATCAACGTATACCAATAAAAATTGAATCCTACCAAGTTTATCATAATGAATATATATGTCTTGACAAAGTTGATATTCCATGCACCAAATTAACCAACTTTTCCTAGCTATTGGATGGTTCACTCTACAATACAATGTGTATATATGTACTCATGTACAGATTATTTTACAGATCTAAGTGACACTTCCATAGCCTTTCGGAGTCTTAGTCATTAAGTGCAATCTTCTTTCTCCCTACTCAGAACACTGTTAAGACTTCCAAAATTTCTTATGTTCCACCATTTTGATATGAACGTAACTGGGGTATCGCCACTGCACATGCTTAAAATTTTACATAAAGACAGTAAAAATCCGGTTCGGAGCAGTATTTGGTCTTAGATAGGTTAATCCGCACCAAATTATTTTCTAGCAAAAATCTATTTTGAAGGTAATTAGACATCTGTAACCGACTCATCATAAATAAATACATCCTACTGGAACCTCTGTTATCACTCATGGATGTCACAAAACTTCCATTTATTCTACAGATTATAAGGAAAATTGGAATCATGCGAGCCCTGGTTATTGATTCCAAGCCTCATGCTTCAATATAAAAAAGAGCTCAACTCCATACATAAATAAATAGATAGTGATAGGCTACAGTATTAGCCTATCAAAGATTTCAAGTCATTGGCCATTAAATTTTAGACATCAAAATTGAATCTTTTCAATCTTTAGGTAGACCTTACTTAGAATAAATATTCTCAAAGAAGAAAATATATCATTCTCAGCCAGGGTCTTCCCCTTTTGAATTAGAGCTCATTGAATGAAAATGGTTGCTTCCAGGCAGAATTAAGGGAACTTCCTATTACTTAGATACACTAAGCTGCTTTTTGGGCATCTTGCCAAACTTTTAAAAGGCATTACAAGCTTATCTTACAAAATGTACTTTTTTCTGATAGAGACAAGTATTCTATCCACTATAGATTTAGTCAAAGGGATCCTATCTTCACATCCATGTTACTTTGGTAGACCTATCAAATGAGTTGCTAAGAAGAAAAAATGGCATTACACATGGTAGATGAGCCCTATTTATCTTATGGAAATACATCTTTTTCTTTTCTGAAGCTAGAACCTTACTACCTCGTAAAGCTTGTTATAAGGACACGGCATATCCAAGCCAGGGAAGTTTTTACACTGAAAAGTAATGTGTGCTAGTTTGGGTCACATTTTTACATTTAGGTTCTAGTAGTTAGATTATAAATAGGGTGACCATATTACTTTTAAGGAAATCCAGGACACTGCCTCCTCCCCTGCCAAGTCAGCAGCACTGTGCAGGCAGAGGCAGGTAGGCAGATGTACAAGGCACAGTCTGGTGGGAAGGCAGAGCAGCCTTGTGTGCCAGGCAGGCAGAAAGGAAGGTAAACACTATTGCTGCTGTGCAGGACCAAGGTGGGTTGACTGGAGTAGGCACCACCCCACCTGCAAATGCTTATCCTGGCTTCTGAGCATCAGCTGGAGGTGAGGGATGGGCTGGGTTGGACACAAATCCAGTCTGCCAGCCTAGCTCCTGCACAACAACAGTGGTGCCTGCCCGCTAGCCTTCCTGGCGAACCATGCTATGCCACTTCCTCACCAGATTGTACCCTGCACCTTTGTGATTCAGGGACTTTTGTTTGAATTTTCACCAGCCAACTGAGGCTGGCCTACAATATCTGGGACTGTCCCAGCCAAACTGAGATGTATGTTCACTCTATTTATAAACCATCATTAATGAGGAGTAGGTATTTTAATCAGTGATTCGTCAAATTGTACAGATTACAATGATGTCCAATAGGGCTGAGTGAAGATTCGGGTGCTGATTTGATTCAGAGATTTGTAAAAGATTCAGAGAGCTATGATGACTTGGACAGGCCCTGCCCACTGCAGCAGGGAGCTGCAGCCGGACTCGGAGCTGGTAAGTAGGGGCGGGGGAGGGGAGGATGGAGGTGGTGGAAGGGAGCCATGGGGGGAACCCTGTGCTTGCTGCCCCAGCACTCCTGACCCCTGCCTGCTACCCCAGCTCTGCCATGGCTGCCCTAGCTCTTCACCCTTTAAAAAAAAGCCCTGACTCACCCAGTGCTTGGTGGGGGGGCAATTCTTGCTGTCCTCCACTGCCTCATGCTGTGTGGGGAGCTCTGGCACAAGCCCCCGACCCCCCCCTCACTCCACCAGCCTAACCCCATTGGTTGCCCCATGCACTCCAGCTCTGGCCCATTAAGAAAAAAAATAACAAGAAAAACCCCTGGATTCACTTCTCCTGCAGTAGCTTTGGGACTTTGGTCGGGGGGGCTTGGTGCAGGAGAGTGGGGGGCAGTGGGGATTGCCCGCTGCCAGGCAGCATCCGGTAAGTTCGGGGATTTTTTGGGGGGGGTGTTTCTTAGATGGCAAGAGCTGGGGCAGGCGGGGCCGGAAGAGTGAGAGGGGGATTGGGAGGCTTGTGAAGAGCCCCCCATGCAGTGTGGGCCAGCAGGGGGCAGGATCGACCCCCGGCAGCACCCGGCTTCTTTTTTCTGAAGTGCTGGGAGCTGGGGTGGGTGGGACAGCCATTTGCAAGTCTGGGAGAGTGGGCGAGGGATGGGCCTGGGTGATTTGGAGATTCAGTCAAATCAATTCGGGACAGCAATTCCAATCACCAAATTGAGTCACTGTCCCCCAAATTGACCGAATCCAAAGCGAATACTAGCTGCTTCACATAGGCCTAATGTCCAACAGCTGAAGAGGCTATCTATAACCATGTATTGCAGACACTGGTAATAATTTTAACTGATCACATACTCTATGCATATTTATAATATGCTTTCAAGAGCTATTAAGCATTAATCACTTATATATAGAATCTTAAAAATTGTGAAAAACGTTTCCTTCACATCCATATAATCACTCAGTTTAGTTTTCCTATTTCAGTATACCATTGTCATGACAACATAAACGTCACATTACAAATGTATATTGTCTCTAAGAGGGTATCCTGCAGAAGTAGGACTTTGAGTAAACTCTGAGTCCTTTTCTCACATAGATCTTTTTATTTATTACTTACTTTCACAATGACATTAAAGAAAAGAAAATCAGCTTGTCTTCTCTGGCTGGGTGTTTGGCAAAAGAGATTTAAATTATCTACTTTCTAGTAAAAAAACAAACAAAACAAAAACAAAAAAAATACTACCTCCCAGCAATCTCTGCATTACAAGCTTCTCTTGCGTTTTATGGGTGCTACAATTAGAAGTGCTTGTGGGTAGTGTTCACTTTTTCCATAATAGCAATCAGTTTTAGAAACTGAACATGAGATTAACAGGATGGCTTACTATAGCTACAAAAGAAAAAAAATAGGTAGTATGTGAGAGGCCTTTTAAAAAAATATTGTAATTATTCTTATTTTAATTAAAATTCCTCAAGGTTTGGAGTAAGTCCTGAAAATGAATCCAGCTACTGAATACGTGTAACTTCTTTTTGAACAGTAGCTATATATCTTAAGGGTGTTATTTGTGTTAATGGGATGAGCATAGCAAAACTCGCCTGTCACTTAGACACAGCTTAAGGTAGATGACTTGCAGCCCTTCTTGTTTTTCTCTTGACCAAGAGAAATTGTTATCACAATGACCAACATTAAATTAAATGTTGTTTTAACTGGAGTGACATAAACAAAAAGTTAACTTCTATAATCCACATGAAAATGTATAGAATAAAGAGTTAATAGGGATTTAACTAGTCAGTTGCAGTTAATGTGAATGAGAGCCAGCAGCTAAAAAAACCCCATGCATGCCTCTTAGGACACATCCCCATGAGCAGGGGCATGCAGTTGCCATGGGGAAAAAAAAACAGAACAAAGTTGTGCTGATTCATTTTGCCCCCGCACACATCCCTGCCAGTGAGGTTAGCATGGAGAAAAATGCTCTGGGTGGGGTACAGGAGGCTGGGGCTGGCACCTGGTCTGGCCCCAGCAGCCTTACCTGGCATCCTGGAAGCATCCTGGGGCTTGAGCAGCAGCGATCCAGATGTGTGGAGCCTGGTAGACAGCCAGAGCATAGCTGTGGCTGTCTGGGCTCCAGTTTTGGGCAGCACATGCTGCCACCAATGCACCACCCCACTTTTTTCAGGCATGAGTTTTTTTGACACTGGGATCTCCCAGTACAAATTAGCAATGCGGTGAACACCTGCATGTGCTGTGCATGTGGTTTGCGGAGTCACAGGCGGGTCTGTGGTGCCACAAACCGCATGTGTGCCTTCTTCTGGATGTGTCCTTAGTGTCTAAAGTTCGAAGTCACATCACTACAGAGATCATATACCTACTCATGCTTACAATCTGCTTAACTATCCATACGCTTACCAGGGACAAAGAAAAGTAACAACAGTTATCTGTGTTTAGTTTTCAGCGAGCATTGTTCAAAGATATAGTATTGAAAGAGAATAATTCATATATTTGGCTGTGGTTAACTGTACACAGATCTCACAATAGCACTCTTTTTCTTTTAACTGAGTGAAACTGAATCCTTCTGAGATACCATGAGATTTTATAAGTTCTCATGAGACGCATAATAATATTCATGAGCCATCTCTATAAACAGCTGTCATCATAATACAGCAAATCTCTTCTTTTCTTTCCTTTTTTTTTGAGGGTTATCTAATGGTGGATATGGAGTGGTATTATAGACTTGAAGTAAGGAGCTGTCACCTCTAAAATTAAATGACAGTCTAGTAAAAAGGTTTAGTATAAGTGAATGTTGATTAATCTGACCTACAGGATTTCCTAAGTCATAACATTAAGGAAATTAGAACATAATTCATATTTGCAGTTTGACATGGCTGTGGTGAGCAACTGTCAGACTATACTTAATTCCCTGTAACCATCATTTCAGAGGTGGGCCATGAAAAATTTGTTTACTGAAGGCTAAGCCTGCTCAGATTCTGCTCTAGATTATGAAGACTGGTGAATAACAGAGCTTTCTGGTTGCATTGACATTAAGAAATTTATTATTAAAAATCCTATTATTCTCTTTTACTTATGATATGAGTAGCGACCTTCTGAATTTAGGGTGGCTGCCTCCTGATTTTGTGGTCTAAGCATGGCACCAGTTGCCATTTTCATGGTATAGCGTCCCCCCCTGCCCACACCTCTGATTAGCTGAGGGGCTCTGGAAGTCCTGCCTATTTCCAGAGATTAACATCTGTCACCCTCTAGGGAGGGGTGGGGCTTCCAGAGCTCCTTGGCGAATCAGAGATATGAGGGGTCGGCTCTGTTCCACCGCAAAAATCTTCCCTTCCTCTCCTTCCCTCTTTCTCCCCCTGTGCTTCAGGATGCCAGGGCTTCTCACTGTTTTCAGCTCTCCTTTTTTCCTCACTTGCTTGCTAATTTCATGCTTTTTCATGGTTACCATGCTTTTTTGCAGGGACCAGTCTTTTTTGTGGGGACCTACTGATTTTGCATTTTCTGTGAAAATCATGAAATTGTGAATTCAGTAGGTCCCTAGCTATGAGACATTACTATGCTTCTTGGTTAAGAGGTTTTATCCTTATACAGGTATTTGTTTACCCAGACTACCCTGGCCACATATGCTTTGTGGTTTACAAGTGAGAAGAAACTTGTAAATTTAATCTAAGCAAGTACAACAAGGGAAGATACATTTTTCTTGTACTAGCTGTCATTCAGTCTGCCTGTTCAAATGTTTGTCTGAGAGCTGCCTAATGCTTTGCATTTAAATTAAAGACAAAGAATTTTGTCATCTTGCCATGGCGTTTTATGCAATTTCATTCTGCTGTAAGCTAAAGCCTCTTTTCCACAATGAAAACTCTTATTTGCTTTGCAAAAAATTTAAACTTTTGGGGCACTATTTCATGTGGTCTGGAGGTGAGGGGAGCAGCATTTTAATTCGAGCAGCTCCAAGAACTGCTCAAATGAAAGTACTGCTGCATCTTGTGTATCAGCATCCTTGTGCTTAAAAATGGTTGTGGGGACACTTGAACTAAACCTTAGCCAATGAGCTTTAGTTCAAGTGCCCTGACACCATCTTTAAGTGTGGGGATGCTAATACATGAGATGCAGGAGGCTGCTGGAGCGTGGCAATTGCCATGCTCCAGCAGACTCAATCAATCAAGTCTGCTCCAATGCACTGGAATTACAGTGCATTGGACTCTGGCATTCATGCTCGTGTACAGGTACCTTTGATGCACAGGCAGTGACACGCAGCTGAGGTTCTCCCTGTGGTAAGCTTTTGTTAGTTAACTCTTACTGTAATGATCAATAGTGCCAATCCTAGACCTAGAGTATCTTCACAATCTGGCTACTCATAGACTGAGCATTCAGCACAAATTAGATAGTGAAGGTATCAAAGAGAGAAAAATGTGAATGCTAAAACCACCCCCCCAACCTCCCTCCCCAAACAAACTACTTTAAGAACGCTGATCAAGCTTTTGTTTCAAATTAGTTTTAACTATGTAAATAAGAAATAAAAGAGCAAGAGAGGAAGTATAAAGCAATTATCTGAGGTGTATGTAACAACACACTTTTAAGTGTATGTTCTTTTTAGACAGTATATGTACCTGCTGAATGGCCAAAACATCTCCATTTATAAGAATTCTGCACTTCAAGCAGAGGAAATAAAGTCACCTTTATGGATGGAGTCTAGTCCTCTTATTAATGGTAACTTAAATCACTTGCTACATAATGAGTTAGGAGAGCAATCAAGGGTAAAACATAGCAGTAGCATTAGATGATCTTAAGGCTAGCTGCTGAATGACACTGACATATTGAGACTGGCTTGTCTGAAATTGTCTGTCTAAATTAGTTTAGGGGGGAAATTATTCACATCCAGATCATCAAAGAAAGTACCTGGAAACCATGGAAAGTATGCATAAATGGAGAATACTCCATGGGTTGGTTGCTTGTTTGAGTTTCCAAAATATTATTTTCCAGTGACAAACTACTATTGATTATGTTACTATTCAGGAGAGTAAAATATTATGAATGCTCCCATTGCCATCAGACTATTAGTGACCGCTCAGTTTTTTGTTTGTAGTTTAAATGAGTGATGTGGGAATTGACTGAAGGGAATTGACTCCATAAAAATTATATGGGAATTATATGGCAGCATGTGGTTGATATGGTTTTTTATAGCTCCCTCTGTTTTCTCTGTCAAGTTTCTAGTTTTTGAGGGACATTAACTTGTACATTAACTTGGGTTGTATTTAAACATCACATTTATTCATTATAAATGTGCCTATACATTGCTTTAGGTGCATCTACCTAATATAAACACCAGAATTACTTTAATATGGATCCTTTCACCTAAATGTACTCAGAAACAAAACAAGAACAAAAACAACACCGTCCTCTCAAATCCACAAGATCCAACATCATCCATAAAAATTGCTTGAAATTGCTATAAAAAATTCTTCCCACCCATCATTTTATTGACATTCCTTGGCTTAGACCATCAGGAAAGACCTAAGAAGCAGATATAGGTTGTGCTACCGTCTAAAGGGCAGCCAACTCGGGCTCTGTTGTTAAGGTAGCAAATCATTTTTACAGCCAAGAACACTTTGCAGAATACCCTACACTTGAACAATTAGGTCTTAGCTCAAGTCCCTCAGCAGGTATAAACTTCAGTATGGGAAAGAAGGAACATCCAGGATATCCAAGACCAGAACAATTACAGCAAAAAAAAATTGGAATCAGTAGGAAAAATAACTACATCTCTGGTAGGCACAAAGGGAAAAAAAGCAATCTTGCCCACTGTTTACACCCTCATAGCCAAAGGTGATTACAGTGTTAACAAAACTTGATTGAAAACTCAATAGCAAAAGCCAACCCCCACCTCAAACAAAAACCCTCCCTCAAGGTGAGATGGTATAATCTTTTCCTTTTCGTCTGGTTCCTTCCCTGAGCCTACCAAGATTACTTTCACTTGGTATAATGTGTAGCCAAGTAGCCCTCCTCCATTGTTATGATGTGACCTTGATAAAAATCACTTTACTGAGTGAAAGTAAATGAAGATGTAGGGCTGGCTGGTTATCTGCATGCTCACACAGGCTCTATGCCAGGCTGAGGTATTCATCCTGAAAAGCAGAACTTGTACTGGAACTTTATAAATAATTGACATTACTAACAATTTACAATTCAGAAGGATATCTTTAAGTGTTCCTCAGCTAATAAACCTATTTGGGTTACAGGATTTACTATATCTCCCTTCGTTCAGTTTTGTGTCTGATCCTTTTATTCTCTCTCAAGGGTAACCTATGATTCTCTTATTCTCAGACCTGGTGACAACATTGCATGTATTCTCTCCTCCCTCCACATGGTTACTCAATAGACCTGAATAGATTTTCCTTCAGTCCTGTCTTCAGAGCTGTGATCAGACAGGATTTTAAAGGAATAAAACAGTCTATCTGGTGTAATTCTTCCTACAGGCTACCATCCCTTGGAAACTCAGGGGATGGCTGGTCTGTGGCAACTGTCTGTCTGCATGTTCTTACACTGCAGTAAATGACAGCTAAATTGTGGTCATAAAATCATAGGATCATAAGAAGGGTCTGGTTTAAAATGCAATTTCCTATTTTTTGTGAAAATCATGAAATTATGTGGTTTTAATGAAAAATGCAATTTGCAAGGAAATGCCATGATACTGCCACTCACTGGGGAATTCCCCAGCAAGCAGCCATTTTATGTGGCATTTTCTTGTAAAAAGATGGAGCCATGGGGACACCTGCACCTCTGTGCAGCACCCAGTCCCTACCATTGTCTGCCCCAGCCAGCAGCAGCAGCAGTGGTGCATCATCAGGTGGAGGCAAGCAGGCAGTGGAAGGGAAGTGCTCCTCACTGCCCTAGTGAGGCTCCTGCATGAGGAGCGAAGCTGGGGGCAGGAGCAGTGGCTGAGGCTGAAGGAGCACAGCCCAGATGGGTGAGCAATGCTGCCCATGTACCAGGGCCCCCCACTCACCTTGGAAACCTTTGCTGTTTGTGGGCACTGCCAAGCTGCAAAGGAAGAGCTTGGCTGGGCTGGGGCAACCTGCATGTGAGCAGTGCCAGCTGCTTTGCTCACATGGGGTAGGGGGGAGGGGGACCCCAGCTGAATGTGTCCAGCATTGAGGTGACAATGGCTTGACAGTGCCTGCAGCCCACAGCCAACAAAGGGTTGTGGGGTCAGGGGGTGGGGAGGAGACAGCTGAAGTGTGGGCAGAATTGGGGCCTTACCAGTGCCAAATAATGCAGAAGAATCACTTCTCTTAATATACAAGAGACATTCCTATTAATACAACCCAGTATGTTGTTGGCTTTTTCTGCAAAAAGAGCACACTGTTGGTTCAGACTCAGCTTATGGCCCATTATAACTCCCAGGTTCTCCTCTGAAGTACTGCAGTCTAGCATTCTCCTCTCAGTATTTGTGCAAGTGATTATTTCATCCCAAGTGCAGGACTTGGCACTTGTCCTCGTTGAATTTCATCTGATTAATTGGAGACCATTTCTCTAGTCTATCCAGGTCATTCTGGATGTTAGCCCTATGCTCCAGTGTGTCTGCAACTTTACCCAACTTGGTGTCATCCATAAATTTATGCACTCAATCCTATCCACCAAATCATTAAAGAAGATACTGAACGAAACTGGACCCAGGACAGACCCCTAGAGAGCTTCACTTGATGCCTTCTCCCAACAAGACATTGAGCCATTGATAATTACCCATTGAGCACAATGATCCTACCAGTTTTGTATCTGCCTTACAGTATATTTGTCTAGCTTCAACATTACTTTTATGGTAGTTTACTTCTCAACCAAAGAGGGCAGAAAGTAGGGCGGTGCGAAATTTCACCTGGTGTTTCATTTCAAAGCTGTTTCGATGCATTTCAAGCTTGAAACAGTGACATCAAAATGAAACAAAAGCCTTTGAAACAGCTTTGAAATGAAACAAGGGTACTTAAAACATTTCAAAAATTTCAAAATACTTTGAGTTTTGAAGCCAGGCCTACTTGGCTTCGGCGTTGGTCCCAGCCAGCAGTACTAATCTCCTGTCATCTGGCAGGCAGACTGGGGACTTGCCTAAACCCCCAGAAGGGCTACAAGGGCTGTGCTGGACTGCTCCTGGGGGTGCGGACTCCCGATCTGCCTCCTGGATCACAGGAGGCTGGTGCTGTGGCCTGGGAGCCCACACCCAGTGCAGGGAAGATGGATGCTGCCACTGGCCCCAGCCAGCAGCACCAGCCTCCTGTGATCTGGCAGGCAGATTGGGGGCCCACACCCCCAGAAGCAATCTAGCACAGCCCCTCAAGCCCTCCCAGGGTGCAGATGAGCTCCCAATCTGCCTGCCAGATGACAGGAGGCTGGTGCTGCTGGCTGGGGCCAGTGGCAGCACTGATCTTCCCGGCACGGGCTGTGCCCAGCTCTGGTCCTAACCAGCAGCATCTGACTCCTGTCATCTACCTGGCAGATTGGGGGCTCACCTGCACCCACAGGAGGGGCTGTTCTGGATTGCTGTCAGGGGAGCAGGACCCCGATCTGCTTGCTGGATGACAGGAGGCTGGTTATGCTGCCTGGGGCCAGTGGTAAGCAGGCCAGGGGCAAATCTGCTCATTCAGGAATCTGCCCTTGCCCCAATCCCATGTGCCCTGGATGCGAAGAAGTCACCACCACCATTGGTGGCAGCACCAGTGGTGAGAAGGGTTTAGCGAGTGGCCAGCTAAGAAGCTGGCAGTGGTGATGCAGAATAGCCTATGGGTGAAACATCAAAACAGTGAAACAGTTTCGATGAAATGAGGTGGAACAATGCTTTCAAAACAGAACAAAACACAACTCAAAACTAAACACTGTTGTCGAAATGGAAGTCGAAGCAAAATGGTGCTGTTTTACACAGCCTTAGTAGAAAGGCCAAGCAGCCTTTTATCAGGGCCTATTTGTGTGTTAACTTTCTGCATAAAATAGCCCTTAACAGCCTCACATCCCTCTCTATCAAGTCATTTTAACTATTTAAAATCCTTTGGATCTGCCCATTCACTTACACTTGGAGAAATAGCAGTGTAACTTTTAGTTAGGGCCAAGGAAATAAGTCCTTTATAGGTTAATAATAACAATAATTTAAAATAATAGAATCATAGAATATTAGGGTTGGAAGGGACATTAGGAGATCATTTAGTTCAACCCCCTGCTCAATGCAGGGCTGTTCCTAACTGTATCATTCCACCCAAGCTTTGTCTAACTGGGTCTTAAAAACCTCAGAGGATTTCACCACCTCTCTGGGTAACCTGTTCCAGTGCTTTATTACCCTCTTAGTGAGACAGATTTTCCTAATATCTAACCTAAACTTCCCTTGCTGCAATGTGAGACCATTGCTCCTTGTTTTGTTCTGTCACCACTGAGAACACTCTGACTCCACTGAATCATCCTTCAGGTGGTTGAAGGTTATTAAATCACCTCTCAGTCTTCTCTTCTCCAAACTAAATAAGCAGTTTCCTCAGCTTCTCCTCGTAAGTCACATACCCCAGTCCCCTAATAATTTCCATTGCCTTCTGCTGGAATCTCTCCAATTTGTGAATATCCTTTCTGTAGTGGGCCCCGCCAAAACTGAACACTAATTCATATGTGGCATTACCAGTGACAGAGAGGAATAATCACTTTCCTTGATCTACTGGCAACACACCTACCAATGCAGCCCAGTATGCTGTTAACCTTCTTGGCAACAACAGTATACTGCTGGCTCATATTTAGCTCATTGTCCATTGTAAGCCCCAGGTCCTTTTCTGCAGAGCTGCTGCCCAGTCAGTGAGTTAGCCACTAGCCTGTATTTGTACATGGGATTGTTCTGTCCTAAGTGCAGGATCTCACACTTATCCTTATTGAACCTCATACAATTTCTTTTGGTTCAGTCCTCCAATTTGTAGAGGTCTCTATGAATCCTACTCCTACCCTCCAGCATATCCACTATTGTATTCCTTCCTATCTTCCAGGTCATAGATGAAGATATTGGATAAAACCAGCCTCAGGACTAACACTGGGTACACTCCACTTTATATTGGCTGCCAAGTAGACATAGAATTACTACACTCTGAGCCCAGTGATCCAGCTAATTTTCTATCCACCTTACAGACCATTCATCCAACCCATACTTCCTTAGGTTGCTTGTGAGTATGTTGTGGGATACCATATCAAAAGCCTTGCTAAAGTTAAGGTATATCACTACTATCCCCAACTCCAAAGGTCTACTGCTCTCCTCGCTTCCAAAGAGCCAGTCATCTTATCATAGGTTGGTCAGGCATGACTTGTGCTTGGTGAATCCATGATGACTATTCCTAATCACCTTCTTCTCTTCCAAGTGCTTATTCTGTGGGGACCTTCTCCATGTTTTTTCCAGGGGCTGAGGTGAGACTGATGGGTCTCTAGTTCTCTGGATCCTCCTTCCTTTCTTAAAGATGGGCGCTATATTTGCCTGTTTCTAATTGTCTGGGTCCTCTCCTGATCACCGTGAGTTTTAAAAGATGATGGTCAGTGGCTTTTTATTGTTCCTGGGCATGTCTACATGTACTTATTAATGTGAAGAAATAAATTACTGTGCTGAAATACCCTCATGCCCCCACCAGCTCTATCAGTGCCTACATGTGCACTGCTGCATATGAAAAAACTCTGCAGTAGGAAAGAACTTTTATTTACAAGTACAAACCTGCTGCATAGTTTATTAGTTTCCTGTGGTATAATAGGGCCACACATGTAAATGCTGAGATATTTACTGTGAGCTAATTAGGCAACTCCGCAGTAATTGTCTTGTGTAGATGCACCCCCTATATTTGCTAGGCCGTTACTTTTCCCAGAAACATTGTGTTGCTTTCCTGATGGCTCCTTAACAGCCCTGCTATTGAATTGAACAAACATAGGATCACAGTAAGCATTCCGATAACCCAATATGTCTATAGTTATTTCTATAAGCAGGTCATACACAGTATTCAAATTATTACAGATCATCCCCATGTTCTTCAGAACCACAATGATGTACAGAGTGAGATAAAATACTAATCAGAAACAGTAGATTTTAATTAAGTATTTCCTACAGCAGAAAGTTGAGGTGAATTGTAGTTCAAGGCATTAACTATGAATCTAACCTAAATTCAACTGGATCAATAAATATTAAATAATATGGACAACTGGACTTGAATATTTTATCCCTTGCTTTGGTTACAACCTAGAGTATGTGATCTATTTAATTTTAACTTTAGACTTAGAGTACTAATAATGACTCTGGAATATTTCCTCTTCCTTGTCACCAGCAATAAGGTAATTTCACACTTTCCTGACTCTCTAAGAGATGTGATACTTGGACGTGTTAATTAACCAAATCATTAATAAGAGGAAGAAAAAGTAGTAAAATATGACATGCAATTTCTATTCACCACTCTGGAATGGAAATGTTGAAATAGCCATTATATGATAGATATTTACAGAACAAAACAGGCTCCTTTCCTTTTCAATACATTTAGTAAAGCTTATATGATAAGAAAGTAAAATAAGTAATGCATACAAAGTCATGGTACACATATATATTGAGGCATGAATTATCATGTCAAAGTGCTGTTAAAGATTATACTTAATATGAAGATTATACTTAACAGATGAAATTTAGACATTGATTAAAATCAGGCCAGAAACTTTGGTCTTAAAGTAAATAAGGTTAAGCATGCCCTCCTTTATCCACTACAGGGAAAAAGATAGGCAGGGTATTTTTTTTACACTAAATTTGCTTTTACAGTTCAATTTGCCCCCAGTTGACAACATAACATGTGTAAGATTCATGGATGCTTTACAGTGCTGAGTACTCTTTGATATTAAAGTCAGCTGGATTTCAGGGTGCTTAACTTTATAGGGCAGGTCCTCACATGCAATCACATGTGCTTTCAGCAGCTCAAATAGAAGCGGTGCAAATTTGAGTCGGGGCTTTTTGCCTCAGCACATGTACTCAGACATGCACTTTGTTGTGGAGCAAATTGTATCACTGGGGACAAAATAACGTTGCCTGGCTCCTCCTGGATCTGCATCAAGGAGGAGCTAGAGCCCGGGGCCAGCGCCTGTGTTGTCCCCAGCAGTATAAAAAGCTGCCCTATCCTGGCCTCAGCAGTATAAATACCTGCCTTGGCCAGCAGCTCAGGATTACTTGCCCTCAGGAGCTTCTGGGGCTCAGCCAATTGGTATCTGGGGACACTAGCCCCTTGTGTCAGCTAGACTGACTAGTATTAATGTTCCATAGGTACTGCACATTAAGTTTAGTACTTGTAACAACAGGTACTTACTGAATGCACAGGAACTAATGCTACTGTGCGGTAGCTCTGGTGAACACCTTTTCAGTGATGCTAATGTGCAGTAGACACATTGGCACAATAGCAAAGCTTTTTCTGTGATGCATTAATGCAAAGTAGAATTAGTCTATTGTGTATTTTGCATCTCATGTAGACACATCCACAGAGTGCCAAAACTTCTGTAGCACCCTATCCAACACTGTACCCCTGCATGGTTCATAGCATTGAAGTGAGCAGGGAGCAAAGGAGGATTAGTTTCGACTTAGTGTTTCCCATTAGTATCCCACTTTTCCTTGTTCCTCCTGGGCCCTTGTGAAAGATCTTTTACTCTCGCAGAGGGGCCTGTGGGAGTAAGGGAAGAGTGAGTAAGGCAGTGGAAGATGCTGGCACTTTTGCCCTCTGGACTCCTGTCAAGAGCAGCTGATAGACAGCTAGGGCTCTCACTATTTAACTGGATGCATTTCTTTCCTATCAAGGAAACTTACTGCCAGCTGAAATAAGGATTGCTACTTTCAGTGCCTTCAGAGTTGCATGCAAAGCTTCTCAGTTTCAATCTGTCAACCTTTCTACACTTTATAAAAAATAAAAAGCCCAAGAATAACTTTAAAATTACTCCTGCTGGTTTGGCTGCAGAAGAGAGTTATTTTTCTTTTATAAGATATAGTGATGGAAGAAAAACAAAAAATACATGGCTTAAATACTTAGATAGGCAGGCTTCTGGTGGCTCAGGACTTAAATTTAGTCTTATTTGTAGCTAAATAACTTAATGGTCTTTAGAACTAGCAAGACATTTATACCCCTGATTTTGGATAGCACTTAGGCATATGAGAAAGCACCTCTCTTAAAGAAAGATTTTTTTTGAGTTAAGGCTGAGGCTATTTATTCATTAAATGTTTTTACAATGTAGAAGCAACAACGGAGACTCCAAACTGTTACCTGTGAATTAGACAGCCTGAGGCCTTGTAACAATGTCTCTGGGGAAGTCTGATCAAAATTACAACTTCTTTAAAAGTGACCCACAAGTATCTTTTAAAAAATGAGCTAAGTTAATCTTTATTAATTTTGGACTCTGAACAACAAGAGTAAGTGGTACAAGTAACAGAACAAATCTTAAATTAAACTTTGCATTTTATATTTGGCATTTACCAAAACACTCTTACAAAGTGTTTTCAAAGAGTGTAAAGTCAGATTTAATATGCTTACAACTGCATATGATATAAGCTTAAAGATACTCGATACCGCCCCCTCTTGCTCAATCATAATGCTTCACTGTGGGCTCCTTGACAGCAGCTTCAACGAGAACAATTAAAATGTGGTGGATTATTTTTAGCACTGGCGTATATCCTTTAGCTTCACTTTGACTTCTTTATTTGAACTGTTGAGAACAGTCAGAGCAAACCCCAGCTGAAACAAATGATTTTTTTCCCTTGTTTTTCAAGATAAAGCTAGGCAAAACATCCAAATGAAACCCTTCCCCAGAACCTGTGGGAAGCAGTGATTCAGTCATAGTGTGCTCAGCATTAGTCCAGACTCAGTGAAAAGAAAAGTTTATGTATATGGGTTTATATTAAAAAGTAACACACACACACACACACACACACACAATGTAGAAGTGTTGACAGTAGTGGGGCACAATTCTGCACCACTGTCACTGTCCCAACCCCTGCAGCTGGGTGCTGGCTCCAGTCAAACTGCAGCCCCATGCCCTGCCATCAGTTCAGAAATTGGAGGGGGGGGAAGCAGGGGCATGTGCCCCCCTGATAACCCTTCCCACACATTGCCTATGCACCCTTCTCAGCTGCGGCTCTTCACCACAGCAGCCAGAAGAAGCCTTCCTTGTCTAGTTTATGGCAACAGCTGGCTCTGTAGAGCCTGATTCCCTTCCCATATTATTCATCTGGGTGGAAAAAAGCTATCCACCTAGTCCTTGTTAGTGCAGTGGTCAGTATCCCTGTCTATCATGTGAGAAGTTGGCGTTTGATTCCCTGATGATGTGACCCTGCTTTTGCCCACACACAAAACCCACAGCCACTCACTCCCTTCCTGCATTCCCTGAACTGGCCCTTGCCTAAGGACCATCTGGAGCCAAAAAATCAATAGTTCCCTCACACATGTTTTCCTTGGAGCCTCCTGCAGGGCAAGTTGTGGCTTCCTCTCCATCCTCATTTATACTGCTGTGACAGAGACTGTCTTGAGGCTGGTCTAACCATTGGCCCACCCACCTGCCTAGGGCAGTCCACCCTCTTGACACATTTGCCATGCTTTTGTTGGAATTACACAGCTGTTTATAGGCAGGAGGCTGCCCATTCAATGTCTAATGCCAAGGGCATAATACGTGGCTCTGTACTGCCTCTACACGGTGTCCCATGTCTTGTAGGTGGCATCACTATATGCCTCTGGCCCCACACTGGGCCCCACTTTATTTCCTACTGACATTTGGACCCCGACCTGGATCCCTCCTACTCAGGTGGCCTAACCTTCACCATCATCCTGAGCTGCAAGCTCCCTAGACCCCTTTCCCTCTTAGCAGTGGCCCCTTCTGGGACCTTTGGCCTCATAGGCCCTGGCCTCACCCCTAAGTCAGTCAGGACTCCAAGCCACTGGCTCTGGCCATCCCTCATGGTAGGCATTCTTGCCCTTTAAGCCTCATGGCCTTGGCCCCAGCATGGACCAGTTGAAGTTCTGTGGGTAGGTTCTAGAACAGACAGCCTTCTCCCCGCATGGGTCCATCTTCTCAGGCCCCTTCAGATGCTGTCCTCACTCTATGAGATTGCCAGCCACATAGCTACTCTGGACCCCTCTTGGGTCCACTGTTCTGCACTCACTGGGCTTGCTCGCTCTCGGCCCCTTGTGGGGCCACTACTTTGCCCCCACACTGGGGCTCCTGAGCCTTACACCCCTTGGCCCTTAGGTGTCTGATGACATGCCTGGACTTATCCCCTCTATGGGGTTACCCACCAGGTCATTGGGGCTGAACCTGTATGGCATCCCATCCTTACCTTTCACTGAGGAGGCACAGGTGCGGCATTTCCTGGAGACTGCCCTGCCACAGGTAGCCCCACCATACCATCCAATCCCAGCAGGGTGCAGTTTCAAGTCATGCCCCAGGACTAGGAACCTCCTCCATCCCCATAGTTTTTATTGTGACGTCCAGGATGTTTTGGGAGAAGCAGATTTCTGGCTGGGCAATCTTCATCCTTCAGCTCCCTGCAGCAACTGCCAGCTTAGCTTCTAGGTATTGGATTTATAGTGAGGCTGCTCAGCCCCCCTCCAATTCAGGGGTGCTCATGTGATGATCTGACTACCTAATTAGATCTAACTGCACCTGCTGGCTGCTCAAAAGTCTGCTCAAGCCTCTTGAAGTGGCAGGCACAACCTGTGCCCTGCCAGAACTGCTATCCCCTGAAGCACCCAAGCTTGTCTGAGTCACCATTCCTAGAGAAGCCAAAACAACCAGAATTGGCTAAACAATGCAGGACGTTGGTTTAGAACAGGGCTTCAGTGTTGCCTGGAGCCTCCCCTTTGGGTTCAGCTGCTTAAAGAAGTGCTGTCAGAGCACCATGAGGTGAGGCAGGTCTGACACAAGGACTGGGGTTTTCCAAGAGCATCTCCCTGTTAGCTGAAATTTTTCCCTCCCCCGTAAGCCACTCTGACACCTGTCCCAGCTCTATTTGTTGGTTAAGTCAAAAGTATGACCTCACCTCACAACTCCATGTGTTAAGACAACAGCACTGTATGCTGCACCTGCCACCTCATTCTGTCTTGCTTAGGGCACGGCGTGGGGGGTGAGTACTGAAAGTGCTCGGGTAGGGCTACTGTATTGCTGTGGGCAGTGAGGTGGAGGCACTTGTGTTTCCATAGTAATTAGTGCTTTTCCCTTTGTATGGAACGTGACTTCCTCTGTACTGATTTCCTTTGCTTCCTCTCCTTTCTTGCTTAGTTCATTTCTGTTGGAACATAAAAAGAGATAGAAGCAATAAGAAGTGGCACTGCACCCAATCTCTCTGCATTCTCCCCAACACAAAGAGGCCAAGAAAATATCTCATGGAGCAGAAGGGAGAAATTTTGGTTTCCTCTAGGGACCAGCTATGTGGTGTTGCCACAGTGTGGGATGAGGCTGAAGACCTTCAATCTCAGAAGAATGTTTTGCAAGTCAGACTCAAAGGCTTGCTGAATGCCTAGCCAGGTCATGCATATGCATGCCAAAGTGGAACCCACGCCTCACCAGCATTGGCCTCTGGAGGATGGGCCTGGCCAGAGGTGGAGGGGAGGCCAAGGGAGTCAAGGGAGTGCTTGGGGAGCCCTGGAATGGGCAGCAGCACCTGGCCTCCTGGGATACTATGGTTGTGGCTCAGAACTAGTGGAGGCATGGTCTGAAGGAGCCTGAAAGAGAGGGAATCAAGGTCCACATGGCTGGTGGGAAGCAGCTCCTTTTCCTAATGGGGGGATAGCAGACAAGCTTGAGGCCTGGGTCCCCAACAGAGTCTGTGTCCCATTGGCAGGAGCTGGGTAGATCCTATGCAGGGGTCAGAGTCCACCATCCCTTCTGGCCTTGCTCCTGAGGCCCAGTCCCACCCACCCGGCAAACTACAGTCCTATCAGCCTGACCTCTATCCTGGGGAAGGTCTTGGAAAAGATTATTAAAGAAGCCTTTCTTAACAGACTGGCTGACAGCAACGTCCTGAGGGATAGCCATCATGGGTTTGTTGTGGGTAGGTCTTGCTTGACCAATCTCATTTCCTTTTATGACCAGGTGACTTATCACTTGGATAAGGGGGAAGAGATTGATGTTTATCTTGACTTTAAACAAGCCTTCAATCTGGTATCCCATGATCCTGCTTAATACAAATAATTGTGTCATAGGGATAACGGAGACCTGGTAGGACTCCACCCATGACTGGACCACAGGTATAGATGGCTATACTTTGTACAGGAGAGATCAAGTAGATAAAAGGGGCAGGGGTGTGGCTCTTTATGTTAAGGAAAGCTACGGGTCCCTGTAAGCTGATGTTGGTGACCAGGGTGGATGACTGGAGACCCTCTGGTTTAAAATCCATGGGGAACACAGTACAGGGGACACAATGGTGGGAGTCTACTACAGACCTCCTAACCAAAGCCAAGAGCTTGACCAGAAGTTCACCCGGGAACTGGCTGAGGCTGCATGTTCCAGGACCATGGTTGTCATGAGTGACGTCAACTACCCAGACATCTCGTGGGAGGATCACTCAGCAAAATCCAAGTGGTTACAAAGCTTCCTATTGTGTGTGGCTGACCTCTACCTGAGTCAAGAAGTCTATGGGCCAATGAGAGGTAAAGCACTGCTCGACCTGATACTGGCTACTGGGGATAACCTAATCGTCGATCTAGTGATCAATGGGACCATGTGATCATCGACTTAGTGATCAATGGGACAGCAACCATGAGCTGATCACCTTTACCATCTGCTGTAAAGCTGGCAAGTCAGTCAGCAACATGGAAGTCCTTGACTTCAGGAAAGCTGACTTTGACAAGCTTAGGAGGTGGGGAGGGGAGTTCAGGAAGAGTGGTTGCTCCTCAAGGGAGCGATCCTCAATGCACAAGCTAATTCTATTCCATCTTGGAGGAAAGGCAGCAAGAGGGCACAGCAGCCTCCCTGGCTCTCCA
>NW_017728906.1:57436702-57473946 GCF_001723895.1 Crocodylus porosus | reverse complement strand
TATCGCCTGGACAAGGGAGAAGAGATTGATGTCATATATCTTGACTTCAAAAAAGCCTTTGATTTGGTATCCCATGTTCCCTCTTGGTGAAATTGGCCAATTGTGGTCTTGGGCCCACCATGATCTGCTGGCTCGGCAATTGGCTCTGTGGTCGGACCTAGAGGGTGGTAATTGATGGAAGTCAATTGTCATGGTGCCCTGTGACCAGTGGGGTCCAAGGCTCTATCCTTGAACCCATATTGTTCAACATCTTCATTAATGATGTAGACATTGGAGTCAGAAGTGGACTGGCCAAGTTTGCCGAAGACACTAAACTTTGGGGCAAAGCATCCACACCTTAAGACAAGAGGGTAATTCAGGCTGACCTGGACAGGCTCAGAAAATGGGTGGACAAGAACCTGATGGTGTTTAACACCAAAAAAATGCAAGGCTGTCTACCTTGGGAGGAAAAACCTGTAGCATCCTTATAGGCTCATCAGTGCTATGCTGGCTAGTACTATGGAAGAAAGAGACTTGAGGATCATCAGGGGTGATCTGCTGTCCACCTATAAGTTTATCAGGGGTGACCACCAGTATCTGGGAGAAAGTTTGTTCACCAGAGCGCCCCAAGGGATGATGAAGTCACACAGTTATAAACTACTGCAAGACTGTTTCAGGCTGGACATATAAGGAAGAATTTCTTTACAGTCTGAGCCCCCAAGGTCTGGAATAGCCTGCCAGTGGAGGTGGTTCAAGCACCTACATTGAACGCCTTCAAGAGCAAATTGGATGCTTATCTTGCTGGGATCCTGTGACCCCACCTGACTTCCTGCTCTTCAGGCGGGGGGATGGACTTGATCTTCTGAGGTCCCTTCTAGTCCTAATGTCTATGAAATCTATAAAATCACCTCTTGGCAAAACTGGTTAACAGTGACCTCGGCCTCACCACAACTGCTGGCTGGGGAATTCACTCCGCAGTAGGACCCAGCAGGTGGTGGTTGACAGAAGGCAATCATTGTGGTGTGCTGTGAGCAGTGTGGTCCCTCAAGTCTCTGTCCTAGGGCCTATACTATTTAATATCTTCATTAATATTGTAGACGTTGATGTCAGAAGCAGACTGGCCAAGTTCGCCGATGACACCAAACTCTGGGGTAAAGCAACCACACCTGAGGACAGGAGGGTGATCCAGGCAGATTTTGATGGGCTCAGGAAATGCGTGGATGAGACCCTGATGGTGTTTAACACCAAAAATTTCAAGGTTCTCCACCTTGGGAGGAAAAACCTGCAGCATGCTTATAGGCTAGTCAGTGCTATGCTGGTTAGCACTACAGATGAAAGGGACTTGGGGGTCATGATCGACCACAAGATGCACATGAGCCTTCAATGTGATGCTGTGGCTAGTAAAACAAGCAAAACACTGGCTTGCATCCATAGACGTCATTCTCCCATTGTTCTCGGCCTTGGTGAGGCCGCAGCTGGAGTACTGCATACAGTATTGGGTTGTATAAATCAAAAAGAATGAGAAGCTTGAGGAATTGCAGAGGACAGCCATGTGCATGCTCAGAGGTCAGGAAAACAGACCTTATGAGAGACTAAGAGCCATGAGACTCTTCAGCCTGGAAAAGTACAGGCTCAGGTGATCTGGTGGCCACCTACAAGTTTATCTGGAGTGCTCACCGGAATCTAGGTGAATTTTTGTTCACCAGAGTGCCCCAAGATATTACAAGGTCAAATGGTCACAAACTGCTCCATGACCATTTCAGGCTGGACATAAGGAAGAACTTCTTTACTGTCCAAGCCCCCAAGGTTTAGAATAGACTGCCACTGGAGGTGGTTCAAGCACCACCTACTTTGAACACCTTCAAGGGACATTTGGATATTTATCTTGTTGGGATCCTATGATCCTTGTTGACTTCCTGTCCCTGGGGCAGGGGCTGGACTCGATGATCTTCCGGGGTCCCTTCCAGCCCTAGTGTCTATGAGATCTATGAAATCTATGAAATGGGGCTTTGCCTTGCAGCTGACAGGTTCCCTTCACGGGGTGCTCCTCCCCCCATGGCAGCAACCCAAGCACTCACCTCATGGGCTATCAAAGATCCTCCCAATGCTGAATGTCACCCTGAAGGTAGGAGGGGAGGGCAGGAGAACTGCTAGGAGAGGGATGAGTCAGGACTCCCAGCTCATGGGGATAGGACCTGCTTTGTAGGTCTGAGATTTCTGCTGCTTCTTGGGCTTTTTTTCCTTGTACAAACAGAAGGGGCAGTGGTTATGATCACACTTCTCCCCACACCTATTTCTTTAGGCACCCCTAGCTCTACCAAATCCTGGGATCTTCTGCTCAATCTTCTTCTGGCCCTGGCCAAGCTATTCATCTACCAGATGAGGAAGGAAGCCCTGGCCAAGTGGAACTTTGGGGACTGCTGAGCTCTTTTCTTTCACCATCTCCATCTCATCTGCGTACCTTTGGCTATTTGAATCATATTTCCTGTTTAAAAATAATTATTTTAGGATTGTTAAATGATATCTGATTTAGACTTCCTAGAAAAAGGAATTAAAGTCATACTTTTGCATTTTTTATGGTTTCTCATTTACTTTGTTTATCTTTTTAAAAACAGGAATAAACTATACAGCATCAAACTGTAAAAATAGCAATGTATCCCTTATATTTTCCTATATCCCATGTATTCCCTCTACATTGAGACTCAGGCCTCCTCTCTGTCTTGGACTTGGCCTTCACACCTTATTCATGTTTAGACTATAAGCTCTTTGAGGTAGGAACTGCCTTATATATCAATTTTCAGGTACTCCCAGAGAAGTGAGATCCTAATCCTGACTGAAGCCTTTCAATCAACCTGTGACATAAATAATTAATAGTAATATGGAAGAGAAAGGAAAATAGAGAAAGCAGCTAGAGGAGAAAGGAGTAAAACAAAAAACAATAAGGAAGAGAAGGACTGAAAGTCATAAATAAAAGGGAAATAGTTGTGTGGTATGTTTAGGGCTGTGGCTTATTCTTTTAAATAAAGAATTTATTTGATTTACTTTCAGGGAGTCAGTCAGAAAAGCTAAGGCAGCAATAGAACTCGGGCTGACAACAAAAATTAAAGACAACAAAAAGTACTTTTTCAGGTATATAGGGAGCAACAAGAAGGCACATGGTAACACAGGACCCATACAGAACAAACTAGGGTAATCAATGATGCATAGGAGGATCAAAGCTGAGCTCTTCAATGAGTTTTTTACATTAGTATTCCTGAACACAGATAATGACATATCTCCAAATTGGACTATAGACAAGCACAGGGGGGACACAAGCCCACCAATGGTTAGTGCTGACCTAGTGAAGGGACATTTGGAGGGGCTTGATATGTTCAAGTCAGCAGGCCCAGATGATGTTCATCCAAGGATGTTTAAAGAATTGGCCAGTGTCATAGCAGAACCACTGACAGGACTGTTTGAGCACTCATGGTGCTCAGGACAAGTACCAGAGGACTGGAAAAGGGCCAATGTGGTCCCTATTTTCAAAAAGGGGAGGAGGGAGGACCTGGGTAACTATAGACTGGATAGTCTCAACTCTATCCTTGGGAAAACCTTTGAAAAAAATTATTAAAGATTGTATTTGTGGGATTCCAGCAGGAAAAATAATTCTGAAGGGCAACCAACATGGATTTATAGCAGGTAGATCCTGCCTGACAAACCTTGTTTTTTTTTTAAGATCAGGTCAAAAACTCCTCTGTAGACACAGGAGTTGAGGTGGATCTCATATACCTGGATATGGTGTCACATCCCATTCTCATAAAAAAACTAAGTGTCTGTGACTTAGATGATTTCATGGTCAGGTGGGTGGTGAATTGGCTAATGGGATGCACCCAGGGAGTGGTGGTGATGGGTTGGTATTGACCTGGAAAGATGTAGGCAGTGGGGTCCCCCACGGCTCAGTCCTTGACCCAGTGCTGTTCAATATCTTCATCAGTGACTTAGGCTAGGGCGTAGAGAAAACACTGTCCAAATTCATGGATGACACCAAATTATGGGCCAAAATAAACACACTGAAAGGCAGGGAATGGATTCAGGTGCATTTGGACAGGTTGGAGAAGTGGGCAGAACAAAATAGGATGCAGTTTAACAAAGATAAGTGCAAAGTACTACAACTAGGGAGAAGGAATCATCAACACACTTACAGATTGGGAGATGACCTTTTAAGCAGCACAGCTGCAGAAAGGGATCTTGGAGTTGACTCAAAGATGAACATGAGTCAACAATGTGATGAATTGATCAATAGAGCTAACCACACTCTATCATGCATTAACAGGTGCATCACAAACAGGTCTAAGGAGGTAATACTTCCCATCTATACAGCATTGGTAAGCCTGCTCTTGGAATACTGTGTCCAGTTTTGGGTGCCACACTTCAAGAGAGATGTGGATAACCTTGAGAGGGTTCAGAGGAGGGACACTTGTATGGTTAAGGGCCTGCAGGAAAGATCCTACAAAGAGAGGCTGAGGGACCTGGATCTCTTCAGCCCCCGGAAGAGAAGGCTGAGAGGTGATCTAGTGGTTGTCTACAAATGGCGGAGGGTGGTGGTGTGGGGGACAGAAAACAGCAAGGGATAGGAGATACTTTGTTTACTAGGGCGCCCCTTGGAGTAACTAGAAACAACAATCACAAACTGACAGAGAGCAGATTTAGACTAGACATCAGGAAGAACTTTTTCATGGTAAGGGTTACCAGAGTCTGGAAAGGGCTTACAAGTGAGGTGGTGCTCTCCCCTACCTTGGAGGTCTTTAAGATAAGATTGGACAAACACCTGGCTGGGGTTATTTGATCCCAGCTGTCTTTCCTGCCCAAGGTAGGGGGTCAGACTTGATGGTCTATTGAGGTTCCTTCCGACCCCCCAAAATTGTGAAATCTATTAAATCTATTAATTGAGCTAAAGGAACATTTGGAAAATAATCCCTATTGGCATTGCTTGTTTTTTCTCTATATGCTTAGTTCTGCTGCTGCTGCTTCTTCCCCTTCTCCTGCTCCTCAAACTTAGCTACTTTCTTTGGATGTGAGTAAAATGTTGTCCCAGGTTGCCCCTATCATGCCATTTGTCCTGGGGCCTGTATGCTTGGCCAGATCTGATCTTAAATTTTGGAGCTTAATAAATCAAACATACTAATCCATTACTAGCCATCAGAACAGCCCATATGAAGATTACATACGATCAGGCCTATAAAAATGTTTGTAGATAATTATTCTACTTTATTGGCTTCTCTAACAGGAGAATAGATGGAAAAAAAAATTTCTGAATCAGTGCAATATGATTATTTGATAGAGGAGAGGCCAAGGGTCTAAAGATTAGAAGATTAACATGACTAATTTTACTCTCCTAATTAGTTTTGTGGTGCAGTTTGTGTTATAATAATAAAAAGAAGGCTGAAGTTGTTTTTGTATCATATGTTAGATCACTCTAACGAGAATGTTAACAACACTTTGAATAGAAGTTCTATCAGGTTCAGATGTACTTAACATATCAGGTTCAATGCTCTTAACATTTCTTTTATTTGTAGGCTATTTCTTTTGTTATGTCAACATGCCATTTTCTCTTTTCCGGGTAAGAACAACACAGGGTTAGCTTAATAGCGCACAGAATATTTTTTTATATAACTTACTGCAAGAAAATTCAACCCTTAGTAGTTAGATTATAAATTAACCGTGCACCACTGCATAAATCATAATTGTCTTTGACAACCCAATGAAAATAAACACTTTAAAATTGCAATAAAAAAGATTACTATGTAGCTAGACAGAGCAAAACAAGAATCACAATAGACAATATACTTTAATGTCAGCAGCCTCCAAATCTATTAGTGAAAATAAGGTTTCATACACTTTTCAGAGTTTTTCATGGATTCAAATGGTACTTAGATGCTGAAAAGATCTTCACAAATATTTAACCTTCTCTTCCTCCACCGACCACACATACCGCCAACTGTTTCTAACTTGTTAGAGATTAGGGCTCTGAGGATGGCAGTGGTGTAGCAGCATCCCTAGGTAGTGGTGAAAAGTGATAGCAGTGGTAGAACAGTACCCCACTGTAGTGGTGAGACAGTGGGAAAGTCTGGGCTAGCAGCTACACTATCTACAAAGTTTACCTCATGTGGAACTAAAATAAAACTGCGAACTCATTGATTGATCAACAATTAATAGTTAGTTAAAATGAGATACTATTATGAGTTTTCAAAGATTGTCTCATTTACCTTCCCCTTTAATAAGCCCTATTATAATTTAATATTGCTTGCAAGTGGAGAACTCTTTTCATATTGAACTCCCATGTACCTATTATTTTCCCAGCTTATTGGGTAGGGGCTCAAGCCAAGAGAGAAAATTCCTGGAATTGAATTTGGCCCTTGTTACTAACATATGTTGCACAAGAACTGTGGCTAAAGAACTTCATCCTCAACACCAGCTTCTACCCTTTAGGCTGGGAGTTGCCCCACAGGGCCTGGACTACTTTTTACCATCTAAGAATGGGCACTGGATGGTTTAAGGTGAGTGTGTACTTTTGGGGTCTGACACTGGAGAATGACACTGGCTGCAGCTGTGGTGCTCAAGCTCAGATGGCCAAGAACATCATTTATGAATGCCCTTACAGCTCTCCTTCAGATGTCCAAGGTCTTATTGACACTGACCATTCTACCTGTTTTTGGCTTTCTGGTCCTCATGCTTCCAACATATGAGTGTGTCAACACTCACTTCATCATTATCTTCACTGACATCCTGGATCTGAACAAAAGTTTATATGACTAGATAACAGTAGACATTAAATGATGTGGGCAACAGTCATTGGTTACTCTACACAGCAAACACCTGGGAACCTGATCCCAAGATTACTTTTAAAAAACCCAGAGTCAATAGTCCATGACTGCAAAAGAGATATAGACACAAATAAAGTTAGGAAAGTTAGACTATTTAGGGCAAGAAGAGATGAAAAGCTTGAGTCATTAGTAAGGCCAACCAGAATAGTCTGAAGTCTGACAAAAGTGCCTGCTTACATGTGAAATATTCCATAACTTGTCTAGTTATCAAACTACAACATTTTTAGCTAAAGATCAGCCAAAACAGAACAGAAGAGGATAGTCTTTATTTTTACCTTCATTTTTTAAAGGGACACCTTCCTTGTTTTTAATTGTCATTGGTGTTTGTGTAGATTCGCGAGTATGTGAGTTAATGGGAATGGTTAAGTTTCCTAAAAGTTAACATATACCTGTCACAGAACCACTCAATAGATTCTTTTTAGTTAAAAAGTAGCATCTTTCTATAGCTGCTTTTTTGTATGATTTGATCATTAGCTCTCTGTTAAGTTTGGGGAAAAAAATCTATGTTATAGTAGAGGAATATTGGGAAGGAGGGGTGGAATTACATGAAGCACCCGAAGGTTGGAACAAAAGTGAGTTCTATAGAGAAAATGGTAAAGCAGAGCCACTGCAAGTGGTCATGAAATCTCAGTTCCATAAGCTGACCCCTTTGTCTTTACCACCTTCATAGGTGTCCACTTTGGCTAAGACCCAAGACAAAAATGGGCACTTAATCTGTACAGACACTTATGACCTTCAAATTTATATGTCCTTCATCAATAAGAAGCTGGCTCATGCTTAGATTGAAAGGGATTTGGCTACACCTTAAATTCAAGCAAGATAAGATTAAAACAAAGTAAAGTGTTCTACTCTCAACCTTGGTTACCATAAGTCTGTTGTATTAAATTTAGTAATTTGATAATGTGTATTTCTTAACTCAGTCTTAACTATGATCTCTATTTGATCACTGAATTGTTCTATCTTTAATTAGTTTTGTAAATCTGTAGGAAATTGAGCCTAGTAGAATGCTTGCTTAACTGCCTATTTGTTTGAACATCCTTCTTAAACTAATTAGTAAAAATATGTCAAACTAGTGTATTCTGCCATATTGCTACATGGCTCACAAATTTGGAAGTCAAATTAACCTAAGGTAGAAAATGTGCAATTCACTTGTCTTTGATTTAAATTAATACTTGAGTCTTTCATAGCCATTACCCTTAACAGGGGATCTTTGAGCCAAGCAGGATATTACTTGACTTCATTGGGGTGTAGCAATATAGGTTTACGTCAGGAACCATCATGCACCTGCATGATTAGGGCTGCCAGGCTCTGGAATGGGCTCTCAAGTGAGGTGGTACTCTCTCCTACCTTGGGGGCCTTCAAGAGGAGGCTGGACAGATATTTGGCTGGGGTGTTATAACTCCGGAACTTGTTCCTGCCTGGGGCAAGGGGTTGGACCTGATGATCTGTTTAGGTCCAGCCCTAGGCACTATGAAACTATAATGTGAGAGGCAAGGATTTTTATGGGTGATATTTTTATTGGACTGACTTTAAGTGTGGGATAAAGTTAGTTTTCAAATGCAGGGCATTTTTCATCAGGTCCTGTGTGATATATAATGTCACATAATATCTGTGGTGATTTCTGAGTGCTTGGCTAGCTATTTCAAAACAAGATAACAATATGAGATAGACATCACCAGTTAGACTAAGAAATGTGGTGACTGTCTAAATGTATTATGTCTGAGTCCCAGGGGCACCGTGATGCCCCCTGGTGGCCATGCAGTCCTCAGTTATGCTCACCCACCAAACCTTGATCTTATTTAAGGTTGAATAATGGAGGCTGCCCACAGGCCTAAGAGTGAGCCTCAGTCCTACTAAATCTTCAATGGGGTTCCCATTCACTTCCCCCCTGCCCCACCCCAGCTAGTTTCAACTATGCCCTCAAGCTCAAATAAGCCCTCTTGGCCAGACTGTGCTTCTGGAGGGCACCTGTAGCCTTAAGGGCTCTTTGTGTGGCTCTGTTCCTTCCCTACACCACGCCACAAGCCTCACAGGTGGCATCATCATGAACTTTCTCTTGGTCATGCACCTATATTCATGTAGTCCTCCCCTGAGTACTCAAATCCTTGGTCATCTCAGCCAGCCCCTCTCTGGGTTGCCAGGTACTTTGGTCTCTCGTGTGGCCCCTCACTGGGCTGCTGGACCATTCTGGGCCCACCATTCTCAGCCCTTTTCTGAGCTGCTGGACCCCCTGGTCCCACTGTCAGCCCCTGAAGGGCTGCTGGATCTTTATGTAAGCCTTCCTTGCCCTTGCAGGTCTCCAGGTTAAATTGCTAGTGCAACTTAATAGTGAGCACCTGCCCTCTGGCAGGTAATCAAGCCTTCCCTTAGGCTTAACATGAAGCAGGACCACCTGCCCACTTAACCAAGACCTCCTTTGAACCAGGGACCTTCATTTTGTTCCTTGGGTTGCAGAGTGGCTTTCTTTCTGAATTTAGGAGCCCGGTTGCTCTGCTACCAAGAGCTCTACACTTTGTGACTCTCAGGGTGGACTGCCTGGCTGGTTCAGGCTCAGGACTTATAAAGCTCCAGCCCAGCCTGCATCCAGTCAAGTGAGTCCTTATTTACCTCCCTTTGCCAGCTGTATATGGTCTCTTTGGCTACTTGCTTCTTTAGAGAAGCAGGCAGACCCCAGTGCCCTGCTACACTAACAGTTTCTTGGAAGCTAGTGGCATGTACATTACTGCCTTGATTAGCATTATCACAATACTACTAGTAATTCTACAGTGAATATAAAGGAGTAACATAATAGGAATAAATTAATGAATTTATTAATCCAAACTAAATCAAGGGGTTTCATACTCATGCATCTAATCTGAGATGTAATCAACATCTAACGTCTTATTTTTTGGCTACATATTACTTCACAGCAAAGAAGACCAAATTGTGGTTCAGCCTTTTCTTGCAGAGAAAGGGGGGAAGATTTTTATAAGGAACCCTAGAGCATTAAGTGAGTATCCTGACTTTAAGACTTACTAAAGACCATTTTAGAAAGAATTAGTATGGAATCAATATTTAGAGATGCAGTGGATGGCACTGTTGGACTGTAATTATGAACATTAAATTGTGATGGACTAGGGGCTGTAAGTCTTAAATTACATCATTACATAATCTTACAAAATTGTATCATGCACCTTTCAAAAGGCATACGCGGTGAAAAAGACTTATCCTATGTTATGAGAGTTAAATTTACATTTGAACTTTCACGATCAAGTGAAATTTTATATATTTTGCGAAAGTTGGATATCAAATTGAATTATTGGGTAAACTACTGCAAAAGCTGAAGTCAATCCTAATTTTCATAGTTTGAACCCCACCCCCTCAAATATTAATATTATACTAGTAATAGTTCTGAGGCTGAAGTCCTGGCTAGAAAGAGTCTGTGATAATGAATCACTGGGAATAAAAATATTTTTTTAGCAGAGGCATAATAGTTTCCAATGTATGTCCAAAATAAGTTCTAAAATGAAGGCTATGTTTAGAATGAGCCCAGAATAGATTTATTTGAGGATGTCTAGAAGCATTACATGTATAACTGTGCATATGTATTAGGCCTGTGTGAATAGGGAAGAATTGATTTGGATTCGGATTCGGCCAATTCAGAGGACAGAGATTCTATTTGGAGATTTGGATCACTGTCCTGAATTGATTCAGCTGAATCAGCTTCAGATTCAGAGATGATTCAGAGAGATTCAGTGATTTGAATCAGCTGGGGAGAGGCAGGCACAGCTGGGCAGCTGCAGGTTCTCCCGTGGCTCCTCTGGCTGTGGTTGCCTCTCCCCAAGTAGGGGGAACTGTGGGAAAATCCCCCATGACTGCTATGCCTGGCCCTATCACCCGCCCAGCCCCAGCCTAGTCCCAGCACTCAAAAAAAAAAAGCCCGCACTCACTGGCTGCAGGAGCGGTGATTGGGGTATCTGGGTGCTCATGTCAGAACCTCCCCATGCAGCACAGGGTAGTGGGGGGCAGTGGGGATCACCCCACCTACCTGGCACCTGTGCAGCAGCTGCCCCATGGCACGGGTGAAGTGCAGCTCAGCAAATGTGGCCTCTCCAGTGCTGAATAGAAGAGAATAATCACTTCCATTGACCTACTGGCAGCACACCTACCAATGCATCCCAGTATGCTGTTAACCTTTCTATCAACAAGGGTAAACTGCTGGCTCATATCCAGCTTATTGACCACTGTAACACCCAGGTGCTTTTCTGCAGAGCTGTTGCCTAGCCAGTCAGCCCCCAGCCTGCACTTGTACGTGGGAGCGTTCTGTTCTAAGTGAAGGACTTTGCATTTGTCCTTATGGGACTTCATAAGATTTCTTTTGGCCCAATCCTCCAATTTGTCTAGCTCACCCTGAATCCTAGCCCTAGCCTCCAGCATATCTACTACTCTTTCCTGCTTGGTCGTATCTGCAAACTTGCTGAGGGTACACTCTATGCCATCTTCCAAGTCATTGATTAAGACATTGAACGCAACCAACCCAGGACCAACCCCTGGGACACTTCACTTGATACCACCTGCCAACTAGACATCAAGCCATTGCACATTACCCTTTCAGCCTGATGCTCCTGCTAGTTTTCTGTCCATCTTAAAGTCCATTCATCCAGCCTGTACTTCCTTAGATTGCCTGCAAGAATGTTGTGGGAAAAAAATATCAAAAGCTTTGCTAAAATTGAGGTATGCCACATCCACTGGTCTCACTGCATCCACAGAGCCAAGCATCTCTTCAGAAGGCATATCACCCCCAATGCTTTTTGCATGAATTAATTTATTCCTGTTTAGCATATGGGATATCATGCTATCAAAATAATGAAAAACTGCCATTCTTCCAAAATAAGGAGAAATTTAAGATTTATATTATGAATATGAAAATTTTGGAATGGCTTGAAATTAACAAACTACTGAGTGAAAGGAAGAAATCAGGAAATGAAAGAACTTTCTGTAGATAATAGAAGCTTTGGTTGTAGTTATGGTTTACCCTTTATAATAGTCCACAGAATATGACTGTAATGATATATGTATCAATTTATAGCTATGGCTTTATTTCCTCTACAATCCAGGCATTTTAGTGAGGGCTAGTTCTCTTGCAGTGGCATAGCACTGCAAAGCCCTTAGGGTTATGTCTACTAGCCATAATCTTGCTGATTGTGCAGACAGAACTATGCAATAGGCCGTGTGAAGTGGCAAGTTTTTGATTCAGATTCGGATTTGGCAAAGATTCAGATTCAGAGGGACAGTGATTCGATTCGGTGATTTGAGCCACTGTCCTGATTCAATTTGGCCAAATCAGATTCAGAGATACAGTGCCTATTTGGAGACTTGGCCATAGACTATAATGGGGAATCACTAAAATACCTATAACTTTAGGGTTTTTTTGCATAGTTGGATGAAAACAGCAGGGATGGTAGCCCTTTCCCAGGGCATCAAGTCTGCCAAGTTTCAAGGACATAGGTACAGGGGTTTCTGTGAAAATGCCCCTCAAACTGTTGAAAGCAAAACTCATATCACTTTTGTGTTAAGGCAGAGGAGGATGAAAACAGCAAGGATGGTAGCCCCTTATAAGGGCATGAAATCTGCTGAGTTTCAAGGAGGTAGGTACAGAAGGTGCTGTGAAAGTCCCCCTCAAACTGTTGGAAGCCAAACTCATATCACTTGTGTGTGTTAAGGCAAAGTGGGATGAATGCAGCAGGGATGGTAGCCCTTTCTGAGGGCATGAAGCCTGCCAAGTTTCAATGAAATTGGTGCAGGGGTTTCTGTAAAAGTGCCCCTCAAAGTATTGAAGGAAAAACTTTTATCACTTGTGTGTGTTAAGGGGTGTAGGTTGTAGCCACGTTCCAAGGACATAGGCAGACAAGGTTTTTTCAGTCAATAAGGTATATTTTATTAGACCAACTCAAGTAGTTGGAGAAATATATCTTAGCAAGCTTTTGGGCTTAAAAACCCTTCATCAGGCTGAGGAAGTATCTGAATTTGGTATGGGTACTCTTCCTGGACGGAATGAATAGTAAACAAGCCAGAGGCTGGGATGTGTGCGAGAAAGCCAGTCAGTGAAAATATATATTGAGGTTTCAGGGGGTGAGAGACAGGTTGGGAGGGAGGCAGAGAAGGGGAAGGGGGATGTAGTAGGTAAAGATGGAGAGGTGCCTGGGGAGTCAGATGTCAGGCAGGTTATAGTGTGTCATAAATATAATGTTTATATTGAGTCCATGAGTTTTTGTATCTATGAGGCTGATGAAGTGAAGTTCATAGGCTTGTCTGTGAAAAGTGTTTTGTAAATCCAAACAAGCACCAAACCTTACTAACCTCATCACCAGAAGCAAACATCCTACAGCCCAAAACACACTGAATGGATCCAGACCATGCCATGACAAGAAATGCAAAACCTGCCAACATATTTCCAGTACCCCCACAATTAGGACACCCTGCAACAGAACTATCACCATTCCTGAATCTTATAGCTTCACCTCCAGAAAGTGCCCCAATGGGAAATATATAGGAGAGACCAAACAAATGAGCACCAGAATGAATACACACTGGAAATCTATTAAAGACAAGAACACCCAATTACCAGTGGAGGCACATTTCTCACAAGAAAACTAGTCTCTCTCCAATCTCTCAAGCCTGATCTTCCCCTTCACCCTTGGGTTGCACATGCCTGCCAGCACATGGACTGTACTGGACCACAACAGATTCAGCCATTTTTTGATGCCCTCCTTCAGCCTCTTCACCAGTGCCTGCACCTCTGGTGAAAGCAGCTTGTCCCAGCCAGGAACATTTGATCCCCTGGAACTTCTCCATTTTATTTTCAAGATAATTCACAATGGGGATCACCTGGCTAAGGAGGGCATCGCTAGCACTGAGGCTCTTGGTGGCTTCGATGAACAGCTTGAGGACTACCAAGATCTGGGAGATGGTATTGCACACTGTTTTGTTAGGGGGGCCACTGATTCCAATCTCCCTCAGCAAGACCGTCTCATGGATGGCCTTCTGTTGCTCCACCAGCCTTTCCAGAATCAGGTATGTGGAGTTCCACCAAGTCTCCACATCCTGCATGATTTTGTGCTGTGGGATGCTCAGCTCTGCCTGTTTGTCCTGCAGCATCTTGCCTCCCTTGATGCTCTGGTGGAAGTTGCCCACCACTTTCCTTCATTTTGAAGTGAGCTGGCTGGTAGTGGTAGTAACGGCGTTGTCACTGGGAGCCCTGTCCCTCTCCAAGGCATCTCTGAACTTGAGGTGGAACTTGTGTGCCTCACAGAGGATGCCAACAAAGTTGGCATCACAAACTGCCTTGACCATATTGGCTCTGTTATCAGTGACGATGAACCTGCAGGTGAGCTCGCCCTGCCCAATTAGCCACCCTTGCACCATGCAGTTCATGGCCACCACGATCTGCCTTGCCGTGTGGGACTCATCTATCACCTCTGCTTGTAGGAAAGCCCACTGAAACCCTGACTGATTGCACCAGTGCCCTGTGAAGGAAAGGTAAGCATGATCTCCACCTTGGCTGCTCCAGACATCTGAGGTGAAGTGCAAAGCTATCTGAGGCCCTGCCTTCTGCAACTCCTTCCTCAAGTACTCCCTGCATTCCTCATATAGGAAGACACTGTCTCTCACCCCATTCTCATTAAAAAATTAGGCGACTGTGGTGTCAATGCCTACACAGTCAGATAGGCTGCAAACTGGCTGGAGGACCACACCCAGAAAGTGGTGGTGGATATTTTCAACCTGGAGGGATGTGGGCAATGAGGTTCCCCAGGGCTCGCTCCTTGGGCCAGCACTGTTCAACATCTTCATCGGTGACTTGGGAAGAAGTGGGCATGCTAGAATAGAGGGACAGACTACAACTAGTTCTGGACAGGTTACAGGAGTGGGCGGATGAAAATAGGATGGGTTTCAATACAGACAAGTGCAAGGTACTGCACCTAGGGATGAAGAACCAGCAGCATACCTACAGGATGAGGAACTCCCTTCTCATCAGCACAGAGGCAGAAAAGGACCTTGGAGTCACTATTGATTCCAAGATGGACATAGGCTGCCAATGTGAGGCGGTGGTCAGTAAGGCTAACCACACCTTGTCATGCATCTGCAGATGCGTCATGAGCAGGTCCAAGGAGGTGATCCTCCCCCTCTATGCAACATTGGTCAGGCCATAGTTGGAGTACTGCGTACAGTACTGGGCGCTGCACTTCAGGAAAGATGTGGACAGCATTGAGAGGGTCCTAAGGAGGGTCACTTGTGGGATCAGGGGGCAGCAGGGCAGGTCCTACGAGGAGAGGCTTTGGGACCTGAACCTGTTCAGCTTACACAAGAGAAGGCTACGAGGGGATCTGTGTGACCATCTATAAACTTACCAAGGGGGACCAGCAGGCAGTGAGAGAGACCCTGTTCCCCTGAGTGCTACCAGGAGAAACTAAGAATAATGGACATAAGTTGACTGAGAGTAGGTTTAGGCTAGACATCAGGAAGCACTACTTCACAGTCAGGGCAGCTAGGATCTGGAACCAACTTCCAAGGGAAGTGGTGCTTGTTCCTACCTTGGGGATCTTCAAAAGGAGGAGATTAGATAGCACGCCAGAGCCTTTCAGACGCTGCTGGTCCAAGAGAGACAGCTCACAAAAGGCACAGTTCACTTCACACACAGCCTTATATTTTGTTTCTATGTCCCTCCCCTAGAGCACTGTGATTGGAGGGGAATTCAGAGAAAGATCACAGTCACTGGCCAGCCACAGATGTTAATATCAGACCAGTCTTTCCCTGCCCTCCTTCCCCCTCCTCTTCTTATTTTCTGTTTCCTGCATGTCTGCCTTCTGAATCTCTGAATTTTTCCAAATATTTTCTGAATCAATTTGGAGACTTCCAAATCGATTCAGACCTTTTATTGTGTCTCCTGATTCAATTTGGATTCAGAGATTTGGCTGCCAAATCCAATTGGCTGCTAAAGCTTCAGACAGCCCTACTGTGCAAGCTATGCTGTTAGTTATGCTGTTGTAAACTCGGAGGAGTAAAGTAGATTTGAATTGCTTCACACTTTCCTGAGTGTAAAATTCAGAGCAGAATTTGATCCATTTTCTTTCTCAATGGATATGTATTGTGGAGTGCCATTCTTGAAAGATATAAGTAGTGGAAAATGTAAGTTTCAGTTCTCAGCAGTTGGCTTTTATCTCAGTTTGTTTGGCACTCATACTCCAAATGAGTGAAAACTACCAGTGCACTTGTGATTTTGTATAATGCCAAATGGTGATGTTTTATCAAAACTCGATAAATCTGAAAGATTTTAAACTCTTCAGACAATTCTGTGATTTGAGCTGACTTGCATGCTTGCCTTCATAGAAACTTAGAAAAGTGGGGCTGGAAGGGACTTCAGGAGGTCATTCTGTTTAATCATCTGCTTAAGGGAGGACCAACCTTATCTTAACCATCCTGGACAAGGAAATCTTAAATCATGTTAGTTTTTGTGTCTTTAACTTTCATTAAAAAATTGTACTTTAGAGCTCTGAACAGAACACATCTTCCGTGTTGTATGTTCAATTATTATCAGACCCTAGTTTTATGCACTTGCAATGGGTTGCTGGTTTTCAACTTAACCACAGTCAAATATAATATATATTTTTTACATTTTTAATTTTAATGTTTTTCAGTGGTATATATTACCACCTTGGTAATTTCTGATGAATGATGAGCAGTGCATTTTCCATCAAAGCTATTTTCTGAGCAGCTGTATTGTGGCCTTTTGCAGATAACCACAGAGGACTTGGAAAGGCCTGTTGAGAGCAAACTTTGAAATGCAGCTGTTTTTCAGAAGTATATGTTGTTAATTATCACTTTATGAATACTGTTTCAATGAGAAACATTCACTGTAAAAGGATCTAGTTCTTCTTTTATCCTGTTTTTAGGTGTTTTTCTCTCAAGCTATAAAATATAAAGGTCAGAATTCATACTTTGGTTAACTCTGATGATTATAGTAGAGTGCACAGAAAAAATATTTTCTGATTTTCATCAACACTTCTGTTTGTTATTTTATGAGCAGCTCTAATTATTACTTTCCTTAGGGTTGGTGAAAAGATCCATGATTGTTGCAAATGTGACTAATGGATGCAAATGTAACTTTAATGGATGTCAACTGTACTAAGTTATTTCATTCCACTAGTATTGGAAGGAACTTCTGTAAACTGTAATGGCTAATAATACTTTGGTAATCTCTTAAGGATGAAATCTATGAAATTGAGCTAATTTCAAACTTTTGTTTGAAATTTTAAAAATAAAAGGTGAACTGTGAATAAAATGAAATAGTTAATCTGAGATTTTGGTCTTGTTGAAGTCAGAGGCTTAATTCTTATAAAGTACAGTGGAACCAAAATCTCCTCAATTTAAACATGTCTGGATGTATAAGAAATTCAGTACACAGAGATAATATATAGCAATGAATATATCAATTCACTCTTATATGTAAGTGAATTAAAATGAAGATACAATTTAAAAGAAATCTAAATAAACCTTTGGAGAAATTGTCAATGTTATTTTTAAATGTTAAAAGTTTCAACTAGTCCATAAAATTTTTGTAACATGGTGCAAAATGTTTGTCAATATTCTGAACTTTTCCAACACCGTCTAACATACTTGCAGAATTGAAAGTCCCATTTTAGATAGGATAAAATTTGGTCAGAAAATACTAACAAATGAATATATTGGTGAACAATAAAACAAACTCTTCTGAATTTCCTTTACATTTTGTTTGCGAACCAATTTGACCTAACTAATGTCCATCTTAATATATGCGCTTTGAATTTATCAGTATTCTCTCACAAAATTATGTTTCATTTTTAGATTAATATTGCTATCAGTAAACATTCAAGGCAAGTGACCAGTTTTAAAGGCCACCACACAATAAAGGATTTGCAACTTTTGTGAGATCATTAAAGATTGGTTTTATTCTATACTGTCATTTAACTGTTTGGAAAGCTGAACAACTATGTTAAGGAATATGTATTAATGATTTATATAGTTAGGAATGATTTTTCAAACACAAAGTGTCTTTGTGCTTAGGAGCATAAATGATAAAAATATATGAATGAAATATGGGAACATAAGGGTAATAGCAATATCATTTGATAGATATTAGTATCTGCAGGTGTTAGTTTCAATTTTTCTTACGTTTTATATTTAAGTTATTAGAAGTGGAAGACAATGTCATTAGAAGTCTTGAATGGAGGTCAATGTTTGGAGACAGACCATATAAAAAGTTTTTAATGAAGTTGGTGAAGTTGTATATGACACATTATCAAAGAGACTGCTGTAGGCATAGAAAAAAGTGAGAAAAGGCACTTCATATTTTTGGGGGAAAAGTGGGAAAAGGAAATCAGAGCATTGTCTTATAATTCTAATGTACTATTTATTTAAACAGGAAAATATAAATTAAAGATTTTGATTTTGGTAAATTCAGCCTCAATCAAAATACATCATTTTATCAAATGTATCAAATAATTTTGTTTCAGCTCAGCTTAATGTGAATATGCACATACTTGAGCTGCAGAGGTGACTCACATGTGATGCAGAGGCTGTGACCCTACTCTGTTATGTGGGCTGGACTCCTGACTGAGCTTTATTTCTTATGATGCACTGCTGCCTCTCCTCTGGTTTAACTTCCATGATACATCATGAGAGATGTCATCCAGCAATGGAGAAAAACCTAGAATGAAGAATAAGGGCATATCTTTCTAGGAGCTGTGATTTGAACAATCATAGCAGCTCTCTGGACACTGATTAAAGTAAAACTAACAAAAATGAAATGTTCTGATTTGGTTCAACAATATGAAAATGGAATATATTTAAAAGTGTTGAAATAAAAAATTATTAAATCAACATTATTTGGAACTTTCCATTCTGTAATTTTTTTGACATTTGAACTTTTCTTTTCAAATTGGGACAAATCCAAGTATTTTGGGATACTAGAATTTCTTGTGGGATGGACATTCAAGTTTCAAACAGTTTAAATTATATGAGTAATTGCACCGATATAGATGGAATGCTGGCACATAACTGCTCCCATTGGTTTAGATGGTAAAATAGTGATCGCCGTACTCTGACTTCATCTGGCTGTTTAACTTTTATGTAGTATCTTATTTGCTTTCAGAATGTTTTCTTGGAAGTAATATGTCAGTGATAGTGGTGTGAGGTATGACAAAGTTTTTGTAATTAGAAAGAGAAGACTAGAAGTAGTTCCATTACTGGTATTCTTTTGCCTAACATGAACTAATTGGCTTTATCCAGGTATATGAGGATTCAAAACAGGAAAGGGATTTTGCATGAGATGCAATTTCTTTAGTTGTGGTGGACCTTATGTCAAC
Source organism: Crocodylus porosus (assembly GCF_001723895.1). Classification (NCBI taxonomy): domain Eukaryota; kingdom Metazoa; phylum Chordata; order Crocodylia; family Crocodylidae; genus Crocodylus; species Crocodylus porosus. Next base: position 57,454,724 of record NW_017728906.1, on the reverse strand, counting down.
TTTTTGCTTAGTTCTTTGAACATTCCACTTAATATTCAAGGACAAAAAATGAGAGGAGCCTGGTGGCTGTTTCATGTTTGATTTAACTTGGAATTGTTCTTAAACAGCATTTCACTGAATGATGTAGTCTAATTACCTAGGCATTGCTTTTTAAAATTTTATTATTTAAAAGAAAATAATCTGGTCTAGTGGTTCATGTAAGATCATGCTTACAAGTTTACTGGATAAGCAACAGTTACTATATATGCTCTGATGTGTAATGTTCACCAGAATTTTCAGTCTAAGCAGATTCTTCACTGCAGTTTTAATTCAATACACAGTGACAGCAGTATTAAATCTGTATTCTATTGGCATGACTTTGCAATCATTGCCAAGGGCACTTCAGCTTATTTGTATGATGATAAAGTAGGTAGGCAATTTTGTGTTCACCAAGTTGCCTTTGATCTACTGGTAAGAATGCAGAGTTTACACATACCGAATCTCTATTTAATGACTAGTTGTGCTGGATATTTTTTAACAGACTTGGGTAACAATGCATTTTCTACCAGGTTACAGTCTGCTTCAACACCATTTCCTCAAGATGGAAAATATTAATTTAATTTTCCCTTTACAGCTTGCCTTTGAGGGCTAAAGATTCTGTTTTACCGTGTGCTGTCCCACTTTCTCTGATTACTTTAACTTGACAGATACATGAAGCCAAAATTTTTTTAACCTAGAAGTAATACATGCTATGATAAATGATGAAAACAAATGCTTGTCTTGTAAAGTAGAACTGAAAATTGTTCCTCATTTTGGAAAAGAATATAAATTTCCTATCTGCAGTGTAAGTCTGTTTTCTAATCTAAGACATTATTAGTTTAACAGAAAACATTCTATTAGATTGTTCTTGATAAACAAGCCATGAAACAGTCTGAGTGGAACAAATGTATTTGGACATCTATATTCTTTTAGCAACCTTACTAATTAAATACTCTGGAAATGTTCTTGTCACGTTAATTTGCCTGAACGAAATGTATTATACCAGGTCACTGTCTTTTACTTTTTTATTATTTTTACTCTGGTGAACTGTGGTAATTGACATTTGTTTCTTACAATATCCTTCAGAATTGGATTTGGAATTTGTTAAGACTAATTTAATAATACATGTATAGAACATAAGCTTTCCAAGACACCATGCTATGGAAACATTTCAATTAAATAATTAAAAACAATGGGTTTTCATCTTATCCAGTAAAAGTTATCCAGGTTAAATACCAGAAAATATTTATTTTATACTTACATCTTTACATGTGCTGTATACTTAGTGAGTTGCTGCTCTCAGAATCCCTCACAATCAGACCTCCTGTTAAAGCCTTGAAATATCTAGTTGTGGTTCCTGCAACCAAATATACCATTCCTTGACCTAGCAACCCAGAAAAAATCATGTCAGAAGAGATTAAAGAAATGGGTTATCAGTTTGCCTGAAAATTCTAAAAATGAGAAGTTTATAGGTCAAGCATGACAGTTTTTATGGGGATGGTGACAGGTATCAATTAGATAGTTTTCAGCTCAATTTCAACTCTAAAAGCCCACAGATGTCAGAGGAGAGAAAGATTGAATTTATGAAAGAAATCAGCACTAGGTAATAGAAAGACATCACTTCAATATGTCTTCCCAATGGAAAAAGCATAGATCAGAAGAGTGGTCAGTATTCAAAACAAGGAATAGGGGTGATATTGGAAGAGTAGAGGTCCCTAACACCTAGTTTTATGCTGAGCATGCTCCTATGAAAAATTGTTTTATTAAACAAAAACAAGAGTGAATCTAGCTGTTGGAAGCAGGAACTTTTAGCTTTTATTAGCCAGATGCAAGTCATAAGTGCTGCAGATATGTCTGAAACTGTAGCTTAATTTATAAGGAAAATAAGTAATGAATAAATAAATAAGCTCTGTGCTAATGTGGCTATACTACTTATGATACCCCAGGTTCATTTAGAATGGTGTTGGGTATCTGTAAACTACACTGCATTGTGCCATATAAACACACCCTGAGTTACATGAATGTTTCAGGTGTTCAAAATTTGCGAAGTGAATGTGTGTTAAAGTAAGTGTATACTATATAACCAAGTGGCATTAGGTGACTAGATGACCCTTTTCCCTTCATTTTAATCCTACAAAGCTAAGAATCTGGGGACATATGGCACTTCAGAACTTTATAGTGGTGTGACAGTATTCAAGTCCAGAGCATGCAGAATGTTGCCATCGTCCTTCATAATCAAAGAAGACCACTTCAATTATGTTTAAGATTATGTTTGGTTATAGACTGGACAGATGATGAAGTACAGTGAACTGAGTGGGCTGACCATGATGTTGACACTGTGACAGTAGATACTTCTGTTCTTTATCCTTGATGCATTTGGTCTCAAAACTATTCAGGTTGATTGTCAGGGATCCTGGTTTTCTCTGATTAAAAAAAAAATCACCAGTTCTTGGTTTAAAAAGAGTAATCCCAAATCCACATTTTTCCATGATTAAAATGAAACATCACTATATGTCTATCTCTATATTAGTGGTTTCATTTAATTCACAGAAAAATGTGGATTTGGAGTTACTTTTTAACTGAAAATTGGGGATTTTTTTAAACCTAGTGATTTTTCAAAGTTTTGAAAATCCATGTTGTGTTGTTTAAAAGTTATTTTTAAATAGTCTTTCTGGAGACTACTTCTAGATTACCTTCCACATCTTAGTATTTCCTATTTAGTATCATTCTCCCAGGTCATTTTGGAGACTATAGCATCAGCCTATTCTGTAAAGGGGTACAGGGGAGTCTTTGACCTCTACTATTCTCTAATACTCTCCTCCTCTCCATGGACTGAGACCTTGTACTTGCATGGAGGTGTAACACATTGGGGTCCCAGGGTGGCTGTGACACCTCCAGTGGCTCTGTGACAATGCCCTGCTTCACCCCTAGGGCGCCTTGCTGTCTCACCTGCCATGCCTCAATGGTATTTATAATATAGGGGGAGGCCGCACACCAGCCTTTGCTAGGCTCCAGTCTCACTGGTCCCAGGCCACGGGCTGGGCCTCTCTAGGCAACTATGCCCAGCAGGGCACCCAAAGCCTTAAGGGCTAATTTCATGGCTCCAAATCCTCCCCTTTATCATTCTGTGATGGAGCACCTAAGGGCTGGAGCAGGTAGCCAGCAGTTGTTTGATTAGTGTGGCCATTTTAGAGCCCAGGTCTCAGGGTTGGGGCAGCAGTTGCTGCCAGCCAGTGAGGGAGAAATATAATCCAGCTAAGCTACTTCTCCAGGAACATCTTGGAGGTAAGGGCAGGAGCTATGGGGAAGGAGAAGGCTCCTGGTCCTGGGCATGACCTAAAATTGCACCCTGCTGGGGTAGGGAAACCTGGTGGGATTGCTTGTGGTGGGTCAGTGCCATTCAAGTGCCAGGACCAGTAACCTCCCCAGTGGAAGGTGGGTAGGGGTACCTTAACCCCAGTCCCCACCATCTGGTGGGTCATTGAGAGTGGTGGGCCAGGCATGCCAAGTAAGGGCACCTGAACCTAAAGGGGTATTCAACTCTGAGCCCTAGTGAGAGGACAGAGTTAGGGCCAGGAATGCTTAGAAGGAAGCACCTGAGCCTAAGGGGGGTGTTCAACTCTGGGGCACCAGAGTAGGAGCAGAGTTTTGGCCTGAGGAAGGGGCGATGTGGCCCAGTGAGGGGCTAGGGACAGGGTCAGCCTGGAGGTTGGTTAATTGTCCAGTCACTGCTCAGATGAGGGCCAAGGAGGGGACCCAACAGGCTGAGCCGGGGCTACTTCAGGAGTGAAAGGACAAGCCTGAAAGCATATGGGAGATGCTCAAGGGAGCGGGGAAGGGTATGTGAGGCGCAGGGCTGGGCAGTATGCTAGAGGTCCCTGTGAGAGAGGGGCAGAGTGACAGGGGCCCCTGTGAGAGGGGGGCTGAGTAACTAAGGCCTGAACAGAGCAGTATGTGAGAGGCCTTGTGAAGGTCTGAATTTGACCCAGCTGCAAGCCAGAGCAGTGCTGACATACTGGATGATATCTGTGAGGTACGGTGCACATTAAGGGAAGGTTGGAGCATGTACTTATCACTTGTATGTCAGGGTGCTCAAAGGGCAGTGTCCCGCCTAATTAACATCTGGATTGATTAACAACAAAGTGTGGCAGGAAAACGAGGCGGACAGTTTGCCCAGAGACAGGAGGAAGGCCGATACTAAGATCAGGCCTGGGACTTTGCCCTTGTCACACACTCCCCATGCCTTGTGGGTGTTACAGGTATGTCCTTCCCTCTGTTGTGGCTTCAGCCTCTGCCCCTAATCTCGCTAGGCCTTTTAGCTTAGGTGCACTGAATTGGACCTGGCTTTGAGGCACTAGCTTTGTTGTGTCTTCCAGTTACCAGGCCCCTAGCCTCTGTCTGCCAGGCCCCTTGCCCTCTGTGGCTGCACCCTCTCCGGTGCCACTCTGGGCTCAATAAGGGCTCAAGCCCTGAGCCTGCCCCTGGCAGGGCTCAAGGCAGTCCAGTGCTCCCTGGGCACTAATGAGGCCTCCTTACCTCCCCTTTCAGCCTCATCTCAAATCACTAGTTTAACAACAACATAACATAAGCCCCCGGCTATAACATAATAATAACAAAATAACAGGCCTCTGTCCCTTTAAGAGGGCAAACCTTTTCCCCTAGCATAGTGTGCCTCCTAGCCAGGGTACCTCTCAAATTCCCTGAGCCTCCCTGTTCCTGTAGGCAGCAAGCAGTCAGCCCAGCATCCCTGGGTGGCTTTCCTGGGCAGCCAGGGAAAAACTACCCCCCCCCAGCTTCAGCCCTGGGCTTATAAGCTCCCAGGCAATGCCTAAATTTGGTCATGTGACTGCCTGGGCTGGTTGCTAATTACCTTGTTAGCCCTGTTTCCTCAGCAACCAGCAGCTGCTACACCCTGCCTACCCTGCAGAGCTCCCTGTCTTGAAATAACAGGGAGCCCCAGGCTCTCTGTTACAGGAGGCTTGTGTGTTCTAATGACCCTCAGAGATGTGTCACCTAGAGTCTCACACTGTTGGCAGAGTCACCCATGGTGAAGGTCTGAGGGGAGATTCTAGACAAACCACAGTCCACTCCCAATTCCTTAATGGCAGATCAGACAGAAGATAATGTCAGGTTCTCAGTGGATCTAAAGATGGAAAAGGGTTGCAGTAAGATGGAGGTCTCCTGTTATCAAGGGTTCTCTCTTGCCACTGGGCTCAGCTCTCCACCTTGTCAATATTGTATGGCTACTGTTTCCACACACCAGCTTCCTCATGTTAAACAACGTCACGTGCAGACTTCTACCACAGGAAACAACAAGCTCTCTAGTACCAGCCTCAAAAAACCCTGTGACAACTAGCAATGAAGACAGGGTGAATTACCCTGAAACCAGAAGTTTCCAGCCATGAATCTACAAGCAGGTGGTGATAGTTGGATGGTTGTCTTGCACCTGGTTTGAGATGGGGTGCAACTCAGCAGCTGCTACTGTGACTGAGCAGTCCTATTCAGGATTCACTCTGCTCATCCCACATGGGGAAGGGGCTAGAAAAGATGCCTTAAACATTGGCTGTTTTATATGTTTCTAGCTGGATAACTGCATCTAGTGGGATCACCTTGATAGATAACCAAGACAACAATCAGAAAGAAGACCTGTGAACATCTAGTGAGATACAACACTGACATTGCAGTTCTGAATGAGACAAAACAAGAGGATGAGGGTCAGCTAAGAGAAGAAGGTAGAGGCTATACCTTCTTCTGGAAGGGTAAACCAGCTCAGGTCAGAAGTATTCTTAGTATTGGATCTGCTGTCAAGAATCAGCTCATCAGTCAATCTATGGACATTAACAAACATATTATCACCCTTTGTCTTAAGGTCAACAACAACCAGTATACCACTACCATCAGTGCATATGTCCTCCTGCATGATGCTGGCAGTGATGTAAAAGAACAGGTCTACTCCAACCCTGCTAGTACCTCTTTTGGTAAATTGCATTAGCATGTTCTTATCCATTGCAATCTTCAGAAAGACACCAAGATCCAGGTCTAAAATGCAGTCATTATCCCCACTCTCCTCTATAGATGTGAAATGTGGGTGGCCTACAGTCATCATCTCAAAAGCTGAGAAAAGAATCACCAATGATGCTTCTGGAAAACCCTCCATACCAAATGGAAAGATCACTGCGGTGTTACCAGCACTGAGTTGATGATCCTCAAGCACCAATGTTACTGGGCTGTGCATTGTGTGTGAATGCATAATGCTTGACTCCCATAAGAAGTGCTCCACTTCTAGCTTAGTAATGACCTGAGATCTCATGAGGGCTAAGGGAAATGCTACAAGGACACATTGAAGGCATACTTAAGAAAATGGATGCCAACATCAAGAGCTGGGAGGAGCTAGCTGTCTACCCACTCCAATGATGCTTCAACCTCAACAGTGGCAGCCCATTTTGACATAAAGGGTCTTGTCCTTGAAAGAGAGAAGACAGAACAGAGGAATAAAAAAGAAAGAAACCCTAGCCTACAGCTTACTCTGTCCTCTGAAAGACCTTCAACTTCTGCAGACAGGTTTATGACTCAAGGATTGGACCCTTAAGACATCTGAAGGCCCATCAGTGAAGTGTGGCATTGATCATCCTTGAACTGAGGGATTGTTAATGACTTTCTCCTGATGTATAGCCCTTCAGGATTCTGCCTGTCCCTCAAACTATCCAATCATCTGCTTTATAACTTTAGTTAGTACATGAGCTCTATGTTCCAGATTAGTAGGCAGTTGAGCTACCAGATCTTCAGCCTAGCTGCCTTAAGTTTACCTCTCTAGCTATCTGGCATTGAGCTTTTTTGGCTTCTAGCCTGAAGGCTATCAGTCTGCCTCTCTAGAAAGCTTTTATCTGCAGCCATAGTTGGGTTTGTGTCATGAGTGGGCAGTGGCTTGCTTCACACCTAATTCATCCTTTACTGGTATCAGACAATACTTAAAAACTTGATTTTATAATTCTTGCATCTTTGGATCAGGCTCCTCACTGTTTCTGCCTTCAGAAGACTCCTGTGGCTGGCAGGCCACCTGGGGCCTCCTAGGAATAGGCTGGCTTGGCCCTGGGGCAGCATGGGGAGGTGGCCGGAAAAGGTGACCGGGGTCACCCCGGTGGGCTGCTAGCTTCCCTGAGCCTGCCTGGGCTTCCAGCACCCTGTACACTGTCCCCACCACCTTCTCTGCCTGCCAGCACACCCAGCTGTCCTCCTGCCACCTTCCCACACTGCCCCAGGGGCAAGCCATTCCATTCCTGGGTGGCCCCAGGCTTCCTGCCGGCTGCAGGAGCCTGCTGAAGGCAGAAGCAGTGAGGGGCTTGATCCTTTATTTCTGCATGCCAACCTCTCCTGCAGCTGGGAGGTGAGCTGACATATTAATGGCCCCCTGGCCTCAGATGAGGCAGGCGGGTCCGTCAAAAAAAGAAAAAAGGATTGAGCCTCTCTCTGCTTCTGCTTTCAGTAGGCACTGGTGGCCGCCAGGACAATAATATATATACAGTCAAGGAAAAATAAAACTCACCATTTCAATTTAGGGGGTATAGAATACAACCCTAAGGACTAAAATCCTATCATGCGTACAAGTGCCCTATACGACTACAACATCTTACTTGTGTCTTTTTATTAATAGCACCTTTATTTGGTATATTTTCATACCAAAGGGCTTCCACGTTTGGGATTCTATCTTGTTATCTTAGTTAGCTTGCTCAGACAGCTTAAATGGAAATAATTTAGCTTCCTGACATGAAAGCATGATTCAAGGCTTGATTCTCATTGTTTAGAAGCATCGAATGAGGAGTTTAGGGTTAACACTTTTCAGGCTTTCATTTTTGTCTGCAGAGTTTAATTGTTTGTATTCCAAAAATATTCATGGAATCTTGTGAAAGGAGCCCTGTCTTTAGTGATTCTTTTGAAAACTTCATTATCAATGTGAACTGGACATTACAGAGAGTCACCACATAAGTGAATACAACTACAGCCTGAAGCCTATATCTCCCAGTGATGACAACTGGCTGTATGTTAGGCCAACATATGTAAGCATCCAACTGCAAAGCAATTTGTGATGGCTTATATGTATGGCTTGGAATGGATAACCAAGGCTTTGTCATAAGCAAACACAGGTTTATGCACAAGGACCTTAAGCCTCCTTGTTTTTTGCTCACAATCATTTAGAGTTCTACCAGACCTGATTATAATTAAAATGCCTGTATTTGAATATTAGGCTATCCACAGCAGCAAACAAGTTGCTATATCATATAGGTGCAAACAGTTTATTTTTATATGATTTATTACCAAAATGGACAGGAGATATTTCCATCTTGCCATCATCCCATCCTGATATTGTATAACAGTTACTATGGATTTGTCAGCACATCTTATTAGAAACTTCCATAAGCCTTCTCTACTGATGCTGTCAAATACATTTGTAAGATCAAAACAGATACAGTAGGAGTGAACCTTGTTCTCTTTACACTTTTATTATATTTTATATAGGTCAGAAATCCTGTTCTTATTTTTCTCCCATTTTTGTAACCATTTGGGGTGTCAGCAGGAAAAAAATCTCAGCTATGTGGCAGGTAAATGCTTGAGCATGATTCTGAAAGATTCTTAACAGCAGCTCAGTGCTTCCTTTAATAATAAGGAATATTCCCTGATGAATGTCACCTATGAAATTCTTATTTTTATATATAGACGATACTGCTAGTGCATCATTCCTTCATGCCACATTTACCAAAAACAATCTGTGAGGTTTTATTGTAAATAGTCTCTGCCAGTTACACAGATTATCACATCTGGAATAGCATCAGAGCCAAGTCTTTTGCCATTTAAAAGCATCAAGATTGCTTTTTCAGTCTTTGAGATGATAAGTTCAGGAGTAGAAATTTCACTAATGGCATACTGAACTCAATGGGCTCCTTCCTGATACTAATTTTTTTGTTGAGAGAATTTTTGAAGTACTTAGAATACCTTTCTAGAAAATTGTTTCTTTTCAGTCAGAAGGATGCTGTTATCTGAATTCAGAACAGGGAAGGACCACCGAAAGAGTCCTAAACACTCTTTTAAAATCATAAAACTTCATGTTATTTTGTTCAAAGAAAGATCATGTCTGTTTTTAATTCTTGCTCCACCTTCTTTTCACTACGTACAGCTCTCAACATATACTGAAGAGTGTTACTCATTATAAAAAGAGGTTTTCCTGGATAGTGACATTATTAGACATACTGGATGACAATATTCCTCATTAAGTTAGCCCTTTATATCTTGAGCATGCTTATCAACTAGTCTTAATGCTTCCAGACTGTTGAACTTAGGTTGTACAAAAAAGCTGTGTAGACAAGACTTTTTAAGGACTCTTGAAGCACTTCTAAATATTTCCAATGTTAGCAAAAATTGTATTAATTTTATTTATCTGACTTGTCACTACTTTGTGTAACTCTTGGTTTAGAGTATCAGTCTGTTGACATTTACCTTTTTTCAGAGGCTCCTTGCCTTCAGGTCTTGTTGATGGCTTGATATTGTGGATAAACTTTGAACAGATGAGAATGGCTTTCCTGACATCATTAATGTCAGTTTTTTCCTGATTTTATGTGTTAGTGTTGGGAGCAGGAATGCATCCAGGAATTTTTGTTCCCATTTAAGATTCAAAACAAATTATAACGATAAGATTGTGTTCAGCATGCTTCCATAGGAGCTCAAACGGATTTGTCCTGAATGATGCAGAGGTACAAATGAGGTATCATGGCATTTCCCAGAAAGTGGTAAATTTATGTTTACTAAGAAGTCATTCATATCCTAGTTCATGCAACCTGGTTCATTGACAAAGGTCATCCTAAGCATGTGTCTGACTCCTCAGCAAAAAAAAAATTTGCAGTGTTTCAAACAACACCCCAAAACAAAACACCAGCAATGGAAAGGAGGTTGGAGCACCATATTGTTGAAGTCTCTCTACCTCTTTCATTTTTTATGTGCTACACGCTAAATTCTACTTTGCTGGCACCACTGGAGTTTGGATTTGCACTGGTATATGATTCACTTGAGCCCATTTGGGTATTTACTTGTGAGATATAGAACTATAGCTGTATCTCACAAGTAAATACACAAAATGGGCTCAAGTGAATCATATACCAGTGCAAATATAGCTATATCTAATCTATCTAATCATTGATTTCTTTGCACAGATAATGAAATTATATATAAAACATAATTTCCCAGGAAATTCAGTGAATTTTATTTGCAGTTTATTTACCTTATTCTGTTTTGGTGTTGGTATCATAAAGTCAGCGGGCCAGATCTTCAACTGGTGTAAATCAGCATAGTTCTATTGAAGGCAATGGAGTGATGCTGATTTTTATTGAATGAGAGCACTTCCTGCTCTATATTACCAATATTTATGGGAACTATGAAGATAAGCTCTAGTCCTAGTGGAAAATGCATCATTTATATATATGTCAGTCCTGGTGCACAGTGTGATTGTAGCTCTCCAAAGCATTACACATGCTGTAAAATACATGATGCTCTAGTAGTGGGAGCAAACAGTCTAAGAAGGTAAGTGCAATGTACAGCATTTTCTTCATATTCCTTTTGGTTTAAGAATGAGGCTTATATGTTGCTTCCTAATGATTTGTTTCAATTTTTTGATTCCTAATGATTTCTGTGATGCCTCTTTTCTCTGCACTGGCACTACCATTTTGAGTCTGCGAATTCCATCCTTATAGCTTATTCACATGCTCTCTCTCATGTGAAAGGAACAGGAAACTAAAGACAGTTTCTGAACTTACATTTCCCACAGTGCTGCCATCCTTGTTCTATGAAAGCTTTATATCTGTGAACTAGGTTAAAAAGATTCTTACAGTAAAACCAGAGCCCTGTAAATCTAGATAGTAGTATCTACAATGACAACAGAAAACCCCAAATTGTACAGCACTGCATACCAAATAAATTTAATACTTCTTATTTAGATCCTTTTGTTTAACATTCAGAACCACTTAATTCACTATGAAGGCAAGGGCTCAGAATAATTAATAAATAGAGACTTCATTTAGAGGGAGTGTAGAATCTGGCATTTAACAAGTCTCAATTTCTTCAGTTCTCTGTTGCTTGAAAGAGCATCTTAGAAGCTTGAAAATAAAATGTCTTTCCATGCTGATTTTTTGTCCTTTTCTTCTAATAACCTTTTCTTTCCTTTGTTTTCAACACAGATTGAAATTCACTGATAGGTCTGTTTACTGCCCTGTTTGTACATCAACATTATTGAAGGTGTCAGCTCTGTGAATAGCATTTTCCAGTTATCTACCAACACAAAACCAAACTTCATATTTCCATTTAGAATAGAAGGGGTATTGCTTTTTACCTGATCGTGACATGAGAATCCTCAAGGAAATTTCTTGTTAACACTGGATCTGAGAACAATCCCACACAGAGCACATTCTCCTTCAGTACAGGTTCCTGACTCCTTTACTGGTGGCCACACAACTTGCTGCACTGACACAAACGCTCCTTAGGCTCTTCTTCTCTGTAGGCAAGCAGATATTGGAGAAGGAGAACATAATGTTACAAAAAAGGAAAACAAATTACTTTATTTGTATTGTAGGAATGGATGCTGGCACTTGTTATGCTAAGTACTCTAAAATGTATAGGGAAACAGCTCATGTTTCAAGACCTCATAGCGTAATAGGCAAATTGAGTAAATGGTGTGAGGCATTACTCCCAAGCCATAGCCACTAGATTATATTGTTTCCTAATTACATATAATATAATTATGGGGGTTGGTAATAGAAACATCTTGCTTAGCTGCACCCAAAGTTCATCCTCCTTCTGGAAAGTCAGTCCTTCTACAAGAGAACATGGATTTTAATATTGTTGAGCAGCCGTTATCATTGATGACACTGTGGGAGGGGAGCAGTACTCAGGGCATGTGAAACAGAGATATGCATCTAAGTGTTTAATGGCTGTCACTTTAGCAGCTGTTCTTATACCCACGCATGCTCCCAACTCCAACTTTGCTGCTATTGATACACATTAGCCCTCCTATGTTATCAAGATTTGACCACTGCAAGTAAACATCTCTCTACCCAACCATTATTCTGGTGAGTTTATGAGAAATGATGCCAGGGATCCTCATTTTCTCTGATTTAAAAAAACAAACCCAATTTTCGGTTACAAAATAGTAACCCCAAATCCACATTTTTCCGTGATTTAAATCAAACACCGCTAATATAGAGATAGATACATAGTGGTGTTTCATTTTAATCATGGAAAAATGTGGATTTGGGGTTACTTTTTTTTAACCCCAAATTGGGGATTTTTTTTAAATCAGAGAAAAACAGGATCCCTGATTGATGACTGAGTGAAATACATCCATTTATGTTGATGTTACATAAGCTGGTTGCTTCTATTTGTGTGTATCTAGCCTATCGTTTATTAAATTGGACAATAATTGTGTGTTTAGGCATCTATTGTCATAATTTGGACATAAAATTGCCCAGATGTGCTTTAAATATACATAAATCTCAGCTGTGTCCTTCAAGCACAAAGCTGTACTGGGCTGTGCAGACTGCCTGAGATCACCTCCAGAAGAAAATCCCTCCCAAGCTGTTCTGTGCACAGGGCAAATGTACAGATCATCCATCCATAAAAATTGCTCTATTCTCTGGGACAATGGTGCATGAAGAGATATAGTTATGTATTTCTCTGCCCACATTGAAGCACAGAAACCAAGATAGCTCCTAGGGTGCACTGGTATACTTTCACAGAATTTAAGGTCAGAAATAGCAATTAAATCATCTAATATGAACTCCTACATAAAACTAGCTATAGAGTTCTATCCAGTTGCCTTTGTACTGAGTCCAGCAAGCAGAAGAAGCCTTGCAGAAGTAGCAGTCCAGCCCTAAGTGAAGAATATAATATAATATAATATAATATAATGCACAAGGGCACAAAACTTAGATGTAACAAAATCTATTGCAGATTCCTAGTTGGAGGGTGGAGAAGTGAGAAAGAATTACATAAAAAATCCTTAATATTTATGAAGTTTTGATAATGGCTGAAAGTTATTTGAGAATTGCTACTTATATCTGGGAAGGAGAACATAGTGAAAGATATATTAATGTAGGTCCAATGGCTACTGTTTTGACAGATTTTCCAGGCCTTCCTGAATATCTGAAAGTGGTTGATCTGCTTTGAGAAAAATATATCTATAGAGGCAGAGGGCTTTTTATTTTGGATAGTCATTAACAGGTACACAAGCTGTTGTCAAATACTAGTGTCATGGAATAAGGTCCCATTGGGCTAGGTGCCATATAAACATACAATAAAATGTTTTCTTCTCCAAACATTGTCTTCTGCTAGTGTTGTACTGTAGACAAGTTTGTTTGAATTTTTTACACAACTTGTGCATTGTAAAAATTGACTGCACAAGACCCGGGTGAGTGTAAAATCAAATCATTGCCCTCCATGGGCCTTATGAGGAAGGGGAGCCTTCATAGTATCCTCTGAAGTCTATGACTTAATGAAAAGAATGTAACCTTGTGGAAGTGGTGCTGTCATGCTAATGCATACTGTGTGATCTTCAGTTTTGTTAATTAAACACCTTCATCATAACAGCGACACTCCTGATGCTGATATGAACTCCTGGCCTAAATGTGAGCACGTTTTTAAATGGACCTAACCCTATATGTATGTTTGTTTCCAAAATAATTGGGTAAATGTGATAGAGGATCTGATTCTTCACAGACTATCTTTTTTCTTATTATTTTCTGTATTGGACTTATCTTCCCCCCTGCCTTGCCATAAGATATTGATAAGCAATCAGAATGTATTCCACTTACCCATCACTGCAGCTGCTGAGTTTTATCTCTGTTTTACAATATGAGTTTACATCTATGGTAAATATTTTAAAAACTCAAATACAAAAACATTATTTTGGGGGGGTGACTAGCAGTATATTAAATATTAGAGGACAAAAAAACCTTATTTTCATGCAGGTGTCCTCAGCAATGAGGAACAAGGGAGTGGAAATGCAGGACACACTGCTGTGGAGTTGGCAACTGTCTCTATAATTTTTTTCCATTATAAAATCTTATTTTTTTTCAGATGGCCATAATCTGGTGGAAACTTGTGAAAAAATCACTGTGGGGAATGCATTTTTCCATGATTAGTTCTTCCCAAAAGTGAGTTTTTAGGAAGCCTGAACAAAAGCTGTTCAGATGTTCTGGAATCAGAGAAAGAATAAAAAAACCTTTCCTCTTTTAAAGAAATAGCTTCCATTGGCTTTTTCCTGAACAGCCTTAGACCCAAAAGAGATTAAGGATTGAAAAGTACATTTTTCCATAAAATAGTGTAGTGCCCATTAAGGATTCTGTAATTAAGTTCACTGTAATTTTATTTTGACTGCTATACATGTTCAAAAATCATTTATCAAGTAGGGGCACATTCAGAGGGGACGCAGTGGTGTGGCCAGACCCCTCTTTCTAACCATGCAGAAGGGGCAACAGCCAGGGACTTTTTAAGTCCCTAAAGACAGTAAAAATTCCCTCCATCCCTTTCCTTCTACGCTCAGAGGCATGTCCCCTCTCCTCCACTCCTGTCCCTATACTCTTCCCTCCCCTTCCCCCTGCCTGCTAATGCCACTGTCCCCACTGTCCTGAGGGTGAGGGCAGCTCCTGTCCTGCTCCAGCCAGGCTGTGTGGGGATAGAGTTCAGTTCAGGACAAGAGCAGTAGCAGCAGTGGTGGATAGGCAGGTGGTTTTCCTGCCCTGTGTGCTCCTCTTGGGTATTCGCTGCCAGCCTGGGAGCAGGCGCAAGGAGGAGGAACCCACCTGCCCACCACCACTACTACTGCTGCTGTCCTGGGTTGGATCTGGCCCCCCATGCAGCCTGGCTCATGTAGCTGTGAGCTCCCCTCATCCTCAGGGCAGCTGGGACAGCAGCAGCAGTGGGTGGTGAGTGGGTGCAGGGGAGGGGGGATGCACCTCTGAGCAGGTAGAGGAAAAAGGGAATTCTCACCACCTTTGGGGACTTTGTGGCACAGTCTGTTTATTGGGGGGTGGGGGGAGAAGCTGGGCATGGGGAGTGCAACCACCCCTGCAGTCCCAGTTGCTGCTCCCAGACTCCTTTTGTTAAATCCTGAATCCACTTCTGACGCCAAGTAAGTGCAGCAGTCTTCTTTGCTAACCCTGTTAGCTACAGAGCAGGGGTTGATGCATTGTCCATATATGCATGTTAACTTTAGTTTCATAGTAAACAAACCACCAGTTCTCAGAACTGGAGCTGGAATAAGTTACAAGGGCTGAATATGACCTGTTTCTTCATGCGCCCTCTAGCAATCCATTTTAAGTCAATATATTTTGTGGGCAAGAAGCTACATACATCTGCTGACATGCTGGTACTACCTCTGTTGAGCAGGGGTAACTTCCTGCCACGATGCCTGCTGCTCTGGAGGGGAGAGAGAGCTTTCTATTTCCCCTCCTACTCCATTGCCCTTCTGGGATATGAGGAAGTCTCTTTTCCTCTCCAAGGAGGGTGGCTGAACAGCATGGAAGAGGACATGTCATCTCATAAATATAGTATTTCCCTTAAGACAGTGATGCAAGTCTGTCATGGTTTCCTAAACATACTGTTGTCCTATATGCACACAATCTGTAGTGATAAAAGTGTTATGCATTATAGACCATGAGGAAAATACTAAGAAATCAGAATGTATTAGTTTTTAAATGAATAACATTGAGAAGAGAGACCATGTAATGGATTATCATGCATTTTATTGATATACATATATATATATATATATAATTTTTCCAAAGGACAGAGAGTAGGTTATACACTGAATTTTATGTATATCACTTTTGAGAGCAGAATGTTCCCTTAAAATAGATTTTCACATGAAAAATGATGTGAAAGCAGAATTGTTTCTAAATACAAAACTTTTCAAAGTTTTCCATAGGGAAATAGCAGCTTTTAAAAAAAGACAGAGAGATAATAAACTGCATTGCTGTAGGGTAAACATTTTTTAAAATGTATTTATGGTACCAAAGGAATTTCTACTGCTTTGAATCTATGGCTTTCCCTGTATTCAGCAGCCTTGTAATCACTCCACTTACACAGTTCTGCAATTAGTTTTTTCCTGGAGGAGTGCTTCTTGGTTTTGTGACTTCCTAATTAAAGAGAAAAAGTTTCTTCTTGCAAACACTTAAAGGGCTCGCTCCTGAAAAATGTGCAATGAACCAAGAGTTGGTTTCACATGCATAGAGTTTACAGGACTGGGATCATTGCTTACTTAGGCAACAAACAAAGCTTTATCCAGACAGCTAAGATTACCTCTGAAAGAACTCTCGGGAGACATACAAATACAATCTTACAATGGAAACTCCTTCTTATTTCCTTCTCCTACTTCAATGAACAGGTAAGACAGGGAGTGACAGAAAAAACATAGAGGCTGAACAATGAGAAGTAGCTCATGTTCATAAGATGTCCACAGTCCAAAACCACATCTTTATTTATTTATATTTAAAGTCTCTTTAGTGGAATGAAAAGAGTATCTTTCATTGTGAGTACATAGATAAGGAAAGAAATGAAAAATTATTCTCTTCCTGAAGGGAAAGTTCATTTTTCTCTTGCTGTCTCTGGAATTCTTCTAATGCTTTGTCAGTAGTACTAAAGATTTTCATTTTGTAATAGACAAAGGCTAGTAGAATCCCTAAGAGGGGGAAGAGAATAGAGACAGCTAATTTAATGCATTTCTATAGGGAAATTAAGCAATGTTTGTAGCCCCCATCTTTGCTTGTGTAAAAATTTGAAGCTGTTACAAGTCAAAATAGGTGCCCCCAAAGAAAATCAACTGTTCTGGTGAATTTCCCATTCAATGTCTCTACTGAAAAAGCTAATTTGTGTAAGTATGGATGTGTCTGAGACAAAGGCAGATTTGGTAAAATAAGTTTACCATTAATCCCTATTTAATGAGCAGATTTTATAGGAGTGCAGCAATCTGTAAGTGTCTTTTCCACATTAATTAATCAATCACTAAACAGCTAAACACAGGGCCCCTTGTCTGATTTATTTTTTCAGTTTTCTTAAACAATGCCTGATAGCAATTTCCTGCTTAAAGTATGATTTCCCCCCTCTGTTTGTAGTATATAAGCCAGTGGTTCTCAACCTATTCGCTATAGTGGGCCACACTTGCAGCTCTCAGTGTGTTATGCAGGCTACACCCACACAACTTACTTCCTGTGTATCCATTAAAAAAATGTTTTGTATCTGCTGTCTGACAGTAATGTAGGATATTACATGGGCCATGGCCCATGGGTTGAGAAACACTGGTATAAGGTATAACAAAGAAAACATGTAGTCCAGCTTCTTCCTTCATTAATAGGTCCTCATGGTCCACTGCTGACTACAAAGAGCAGGATATAGTTATTATATCTAAATCATTCACAATCTGTGAAGTGTGGCATTGGCTTATTTTGGCAGAGTGCCCAAAACACCCACAACCTGGACTTGTAAGATGTCAGAGGCAGATGGTGGGGCAGCTGTGAGGAGCCTGATTCTTGTGGTAGCAGAGCCCTGGTGATACCTGTCAGCTCCATGTTCTTGGGGGCCCCTGACACAGGATGCAGACTGTCTGACTCACAAAGAATCCCCCCCTCTACCTAAACAGAAACTGATTAAAATGCAGTGAGAGACACACCTAAAACTCTCCAGATAAGGGTAACAAAAGTGAAACAACTGCCCTAGGTCTCATTTCCATCTGAGATGGGACCAGATGACCATTCATTTACATGAGAGATGGAGAACAGAAAGCCTGAAGCAGAGACTGCAGTGAATTCTGGGATCAGCAAAGCATGATGGGGGACTGTGGTGTCGATGCCCACACATTCAAATGGGTCACCACCTGGCTGGAGGGCCACAGCCCAAGGGTGGTAGTGGATGGGTCCTTCTCAACCTGGAAGGACGTGGGCAGTGGGGTTCCGCAGGGCTCGGTCCTCGGGCC
>NW_017728906.1:57417155-57435959 GCF_001723895.1 Crocodylus porosus | reverse complement strand
CTGCAAGATAGCTCCATTGGGGGTGAGGGCTTGCAGGGGAAGAGATACAGCTCTGTATAGAAGCACCAGTAACACAAGCAGCACATTAATAGAATTACCAAGACCCTAGCCTTAATAAATGAGCACACCCCAAAGTAGCAGGCAAATCTGGTAACACTGGCTCCTTCCCCGCCATCCATCCTGAGATGCACATGCCCAGCACAGATCCTGCTGGGATGTTTGTAGCAGGAGGTGGGGAGACTGCAAGTAGTTGCACTAGGGTCCAGAAAACCCCAGCTTGGCTTGCTGCTGGCAGCTTGGCTTGCTGCTGGCAGTGGGTGCACACACACCTTGAGGCAGATGGTGGGGGGGGAGGGGACAGGGCTGTACTGCCACAACAAGGATCAGGTCCCCTCAGGGCTCCCCTGCCATCTGCCTGAAGGCATGCATGCCAAGCAAAATGCCATTGCACACTACACTCTAGCACACATGCGGCAAGCTGCCTACTCCTGGTCTATACTGTAATCCGTAATACAGTGACTTGCCATGTATTATGGATCTATTTGAGTTAGCTTGATTTCAGTGTAATAGATACCCCATAAGCAGGTTGCCTAGCTTACTGGATTCTGCAAGCAGGTGCACTCCCTGTGGGGCTTCTCAGACAGTCCTTCCAAGAAAATCACAGTCCTTTCAAACAAAAAAATTAGTCCTTCTGGCCTGTCTTGGGCAGGAGAAGAGGAGCTCCTTTTGAAACATGCTGTTCCACTCACGGCTCGCTTCCTGCCAAGCTGAGCCATTGAACCCAGGGCCCTGGCCTGCTTCCTTATCTTAATCACCTCCACAACAAACACTAGGCCAGACACAGAACCATCTATCTTGGCCTTGCCACACACCCAGTCCCTGCCACTGGAATGGCTAGCTTAGGTCAACTGACTCTTCATCACTTCACTACCCCTGCCTCAAAAGAGGAAGTATCTGAGAGACAAGGTTTGACTTTGTATTCCTGTTGCTGCACCCTTGGCTTGTGTTGCTACTGGATACCTCACAGGTTCTCTGGATCTCCAGTCTGCCTTGCCCATGGACCCTGAGTTTGGCCTGACCCTTTGGATACCTCCCCTGATCCAGGTTTAATTTCCTGGATACCTGACCTAGCATGCTCTGCCTGATTCTCTAGGTCTCAGACTTGGTTTGCCTGGCTTCTGGCTTCTGGCTTCTTGGCTGCTCTATACTCTTTTTGCCTGGTTTCCTACACAGATTTAAGGAAACAACAATACATATATCCTTGTCTTTTACTGACCTTGATATGATTTTTAATGCAGAACACAGAGCTCTTTGCTTTGGGGAGACTGTACAGCTGAAAACAACGGTATGGAGGAACATGATTGCTGATGAGCCATTCTGAATCTGTATGTGGCAGGCCAGTCGGGGGTGCTTCTGTGTTGAGCCACCCACCTCACTGTGCCTGACCACGTACCAGGCTCCAAGTGTCTCTCTGGGGGCACCTCACATCCAGCTGACCCCCTTCCTGGATCACACCTGCAAGCCTGGGGTAATGCCACAACCACCCAGAGTCTGGATGGACCTGGGACCTGCGCCCTCTGGGAAACACAGGCCTAATAGTCCTTGAGGGTACTTGACCCACTGCAAGAACTTGGGGTGCTTCCTTCAGTCTGAAGCACAGATAGTGGTCTCCCTTAGTCAGATGAACCAAGGGACCCTAAGGCATAATCTAGACCTTCTCCCAGTAAGTCTCCCATTATAGGTATAAAAGAACTTTATTGGTTACAAGGAGTAAGTTTGGAATAGGGTACAGGGTAGAGCAATATCAGAGAAATCCCTTAGAGCAAACAGTGGCATGGTAGCTTTTGATCACGCATCTGTGTTACTGCAAGCTATATATCTAGTTAGATCTCAAGTAGCTTACTCACAAGTATCATCCAGAGGCAGCTGAAGATTTCCTTTGGAGGCAAACAGTTTCTTGACCATGAGTTTCAAGAGGGAGAGAGAGTTTCAGATTGTCCAGCTTCTCTCTGATTGTCATCATGGCTACTGCCCCTCCTCCTGGGAAATCCTTCACTTATATAGCCCTTATGACCTTATTTACCTGATCTAATGAAGACCACCAACTGTTGGCTGCCAGCCAACCTATTTGAAATGCATCACTGGTTGCCGGGTAGAAGGGTAGGGTCTTTAGCCCCCTCCCAATCATGTTGGCATTGCTTAGAACAGTAGGCCACTTAAGTCCCCCACCCAGGTATGTGTGGCCAGTTACATAGACAGAGGGAGCATGTTTTCCCCACTCCCTCAGGAATGTATCCAGCGCAGGTTACAACTCATTGTTACCTGAAGCAGATGGGACCAGAGGAGTCACCTAGAGAGGCATTTAGCTGGAGTTATTTAACCCCAGTGCTCTTTCCTGCCTAGAGCAGGCAGTCAGATTCTATGATCTACAAGGTCCCTTCCAACCCCAGAAATCTATTAAAACAAAGTCTGCCCTCTGCAGTGACCATGGTAACCAAATTGTCAGCTAGCAGAGTTTGGGGAGAGACAGAGATGGTATTCTGCCACACTGTACCTTTACATTTATGCTTCCTATTTTATTTTCAGTGAAGATAGAACTTGTTCCATGAACTTGTACCACTTTAGCATTTTTTTGTTACTAGAATACCCACATATAGTGTTATATGTATAACAGTTATTTAATCTATTTTAGAATGTTCAATCTTTTTTATTCCAGTGTAAATCCAGAATAAATCCTGAGCAACTCTGCTGTAGACAGTATTTTTTTAGATCTACATAAGGTAACCTTAGATGTAAATTTTAAGTGGAGGTCAAAAGTCCACCTAAGCATAATGGCTCATTGGTCTAGTGTTAATAGTGCACACATTTCTGTTACCTGTGGCACACCTATGGGTATGATGTGACCAGCTTCATATCTAGCCATGTTTGATTCCCCAGCCTGAATGACTAGTTGCTCATTTACACTGGGGCAACATTCTGCATGGCTAAGTGCAGACAGTCAAAAAAACCTGAGGCTGAATTGATTCAATCTTTGCAAGTTAGTCTAAGCTGCATAGACTGAACCAATAAGCAAGTGAACAGACATTCACTTTTGACTCCAGAAATGCAATCACATGCCTGCAATGGATTAGACCAGAAGCCAGGTGACACTACAGCATGCTTCCTTGCTTGGCTGAAGCAGACAGCTTGGGTCAAGGTTACTCTACCCACCCTGAAAGGATGGGGAGTTGCAAAGCATCTCGGGATCCTAGGGCTAATTTGAATCTAGAGGAGTCTAGTGTGAAGTTCAGGTTCATGTGCCTGGACCTATACTACCATGTCCAACCTAGAATCAGGTAATACAGTAGAACTGAGTTTTATAAATTATACTTTGAAATTCTATGAAAGCTTTCATTTTTTGGATCTGAAAACTCTTCACAAACACTTCTTCTCACACCTATGAGAGGTAGATAAGATGTTTATATCCCTTTATACCTGGATAAACCAAGGGATGGAGAGATTACATTATAGTGATAGCACAATGAATAAACTCCAGGGCACTTCCTTCACAGTTTGTATCTTACCTATTAGCATCCCTATTGCCAAAAAAAACAAAAGAAGACTGCCAGTTGAGTATACTGCTCCTGAGACTATCAACCTATAGAACATAAAATCAAAGGTTGTATTCCAGTGATAAAATGAAAAGGACTTACCGTTTTTTTATTTTACAAAATATTTGTGAGCTGCATGTACTGCTTTAAGTGGAATATGCAACAGCCTGAATCACTGCAAATGAAAAACTGCATATAAAAGGCAATGGATCTTGAGTTTTGAGGACTGTAAAAATAGTAAAGGCAGCATTTTTTCTGTAACTAAATATAAAATGCTGACCTTAACTCTATGCTGGGTACCTTTAACTCTTAGATAAAACTTGAAAGTTGCATAGGCACACTTCGTAGATTACAAGCTTTTGGTATATATTTTGCTCCTCTCCTTCATTTGCTGGAAATGTCAAGCTTCATAAATACTGCAGAAAGAAAATAATGTTGTATTCCTATACAAAACTTATGAGTTTGAGATTTATACTACTTTGGGCACACTGGGATAAAAAAAATAGAACGGATGAAATTAGAGAGAGAAGAGGAAACAAGATATTTATTTTTTCCGGGGGGAGTGGTAGTGATAAAAATCAATCTTCTGCACCACACTGCTGTTCTAAAACAAAAGGGTCATATAAATAATAGTCTTTTACTATGCAGTGATTAGCAACATTATACAGTCCATAAACACTAAGGAATTAGACAACTGCTGTTATCATTTTGCTAATATTACACCAACCTGTCAGTAATTTTCCGGGAATTTTACATATAATTAAACCAAGGACTTAAGAGAAGAAATTTAATAAATAGAACTAATTTCCAAATAAAAATAAACTACTGTGCAAACACTTAAGACCATATTCATGCCAACATAGGCTTTCGGTACATATATCCTTATTTTTTCATAGGTTACGATACTAAAAAGTATCTTAACCTTTCTTTCTCTCTCTCTTTCCTCAGGTAGATGTACAAAGACACTGATTATCTCATTAGAAATGCAACATGCTCCAGGTCTACCAGTGAGCTGGTCCATTGACACATTGACAGACATTTTGTTATTAAAAGCCCAAACTTTACTCTACAGAGCAGTCTGTGAAAGAATGGATTTTTAAAAGATTTTATTGCCCATGCATGAAACAACAAGAAAATAACTTGCAAGGAATTACAGAAGGATTCTGGAGGAAAATTGCATTCTTTTCTTTTTATTGTTTCCTAATGAATATTTTCCATAATGTCTATATTCTTGCTACATGGCACTAGGATCTGAGCAATAAAATATTATAAAACTCCAGTTATAAATCAAATCTGAAGCCAGGGCCAGCCCATGCTATATTGTGAAACCTGTGGCCAGCTAAGGGCCCCCCTCCATCTGGTTGCTCGCTACCCCCTGCCACCAGCTTCACGTCCAGCTGCTCACCACCCCTCCCCCCCTGCCACTGATGCCATAACCACTGGCTTATTCAGCCACTTGCTACACCTACCCCCAACTGCCTCTGGCTTCTCTGGGGTAGGGGGCCCCAAAATTATTTCTTGCAGGGGGCCCCCAAAAACTGTGGGCTGGCCCTGTCTGAAGCAAGTGATTGGAGACTCCTGAGGTTGTCTGCCAGTTAACTTGTACCATTTGTGATGAAGATGAGCACCAACTCTACCAATACTTGGAGTCATGGTTGACTCCAAGATGAACATGAATTGTCAATGTGACGAAGTGATCAACAAGGCTAACCGTATTTATCATGCATTAGCAGATGCATGATGAACAGGTCCAGGGAGGTGATGTTTCCCTTTTATGCGGCAATGGTCAGGCCACAGTTGGAGTACTGCACCCTGTTTTGAGCACCGCATTTCAAGAGGGATGCGGAGAATCTTGAGAGGGTTCAGAGGAAGGCCACTTGAATGGTCAGAGGCCTGCAGGCAAGGCCCTACAAGGAGAGACTGAGGAACCTAGATCTCTCCAGCCTTCACAAGAGAAGGCTGAGAGGTGATCTTGTGGCTGCTTATATATTCATTAGAGGAGGGCAGCAGGAAATAGGAGATGCTCTATTTACTAGAACACCCCATGGAGTAAGTAGGAACAATGGCCACAAAGTGAGGGAGAGCAGATTTAGGCTGAACATTAGAAAGAGCTTCACAGTAAGGGTTGCCACAATCTGGAATGGGCTTTCAAGGGAGGTGGTGCTCTCCCCTACCTTAGTGGGTCTTTAAGAGGAGGCTAAACATGCACCTGGCTGGGGTCATCTGACCCCAACGTTCTTTCCTGCCCATGGCATAAGGTTGGTCTCATTGACCTACTGAGGTCCCTTCTGACCCTAACATCTATGAATCTATGAATCTATGATCTATAGTAGTGGAACTGCATATAATCACAATATAACTTTATAGACATATCATCATCAAGGCCATATTGCAGACTACTTGGTCCTTGGGCATATGAAATAAGTCTTAAACATAGCCATCACAAGTACTAAAATAAAATGTGAAAGATATTAAAATAAAATCTAAAGAGCTTGATTATAAAAAGTCACAAATGTCAAATTATCTTGTCTTGTGATTGTGGCCTTGGATTATACTGTGGTCATGTCTACATGAGACGCTACTGCACAGTGGTTACTGCACATTTATTTAGTACTTGTATAAAGAAGAACTAAATGACTGCACAGTAACCTGAGTTACTGCACAGTAGCTCCAGCGAACACCTTTTTTGTGATGCTACTGCACAGTAGCCTAATACTACTGTACAGTAGTGTTGCATCATGGTTTTTGCCACATGATGCTACTGAGCAGTAGTATCAAGTTACTGCGCAGTCAGTGTCTCGTGTAGATGCACCCAGTAAAACTTCTGGTAGAAAAGCTGCCTGGAATAGAGGTTTTAAGTATCCACAAGTCCTCAGAAGGATTTGCTAAAGGAGATTTTATGGAGTCGTGTTTATACTTTGAAGTTGGCCTTTCTTGGAAAAGGAAATAACACAACCCTCCCTCCATTCCCCACCATCCGCCCAAATCTCCCTGAGGATGCATCTGTCCCTGCTGTCAAAATAGTTTGGTCATTACACTATCAGGCTGAATGGAGCACATAGAATGTAACGATTAATAGTTTAGGATGTATTCTGTCCTGAAAATATCATACTTGATAAGCATTCAGTGTTTTTTCAGTCTTATCCAAATCTCTTTTCAGATGCACCCATTTCAGCTTTACATAGTAGATTTATGAGATAAAATCTCTCAACGTAGTGAATAATAGATACTGTTTTTTTTCCCCAGTGGAATGAGAAGAAAATCTCTATAAAAACAGAAGTTTCAAGAAAAAAGGGAAGGGGGGGCTGTCTAATGTCAGACTGTAATATTACTTGTAACTTTTTTGGTTTTAGAAACTTCTATTTCCTGACTCTGAAAATACATGAAGATAGATGAAGTAGATAAATTACTGCTTTCTCTGTTTCCAGTTGATCAGCCACTGTACAAATACTCCTAGACAATCCCATCTGAAATGGTGATATAATCCAGTAATTTCACAAGTATTGAAGACCTTGGCAGAAACACAGAGAACGGCAACTCAATTAGACCTTACATTCACACCACAATTGTTGTGCTAGTGTTCTTTCTCAGTGACATGAAAATGGAATTCATTGGACACATATAATCAATTTATTTATGACATTTGCACATTAGGAACTGAGCTGCAGTCCCAGCAACACTAAAGTATTTGCCTTGTAATTATTGGTTTCTATCTGCCCTTCCCAGGTCTTTTATATACAGCTGAAAATAAGTGACCATTGTAATAACTGGGGCTCTACCCTTACTGTTAGATGAAGCCTGAGAAGTAACCTGTAATAATGAATGTTGAGAGAAGGGGTACAAAAATAAGGCAGAATGACTGCATTTATTTAAGCAAAAAGGGTCTACTGATATCACCATGGGTTTGTGTAAAGATAATGACTGGTAAACAGGAATAGGACGAAAGTGAAATTAATGGACCAAAGTTAATATGTTGGAAATTAGACCTAAATGACAAACAAAGCAGTGTGGGCTGGAGTGTGGTAATGGGCTATCCTACCTACTGTTTCTTTTTCTTGAAGCTTTAAAGAAAGAGACTTTGGGGACCAGAATGGAAGAATTGTGGGAGTTTACCTGGGGAAAGGCCAGTAGGCCTTTCTTTCTATGTATTCTGCTCTTTATGGGTGACCCTTGATCTCTTGGATATTGGGTTTAGCACACTGGTGAGGATGTCTGAATGAAAATACGGATTCAGGCAGGTCCCAAAATGTAATACATGTGAGAGCCTGCTGTACTTTCCCATGCCCTGACTCCTTTCTGCCATCTCATTACATACCCCCTGTCCTATCTCTCTCTTTCAGCTTTGCACCTGATCCTAGTACCAGCTGCACTGACTCTGTTGAATAAGCATGCTTGGATGAGATAAGCCATCCAGTTCTGTCTGGGGTCAGAATGACGGGGGTGGGAGAGACCTGACCAGAACAGCTAGATGAAGTCCCAGACTGGAAAGGCAAGCTTGGGTCCAGAACAAAAGCTGTTGTGGATGACCTGCCAGCCCAGAGCATTCATCCACATCTGACCAGCTTCCCTTTATGTCATCAAAAACAATTTCCCCCTGTATTTTACTATCCTAACTCTTCTCGACTTTGATGGTTGTCTCTTTTGTCAAAAAGCAAGAAAATAATCACCATTCTCACAGTGATTAACTCGAAATTTAACAACTAAACTAACCCTGTCTTCCTCCCAAAGAAGGACTGCCTAACAATAAAAGATTCTTAATGAGTGTCTTCTCTCTAGCAACAGGGCTCTGATACATTTTAATTAAGTTTGTTTTGCATAACCATCACACATTAATTTCAAAGTGCCTTAGATTTTCCCCTCTAGTATATCTCAATCAATTATTTTCCAAACTTTGGCATGAATTGTCTAATGCGTCTCCCACAGGACAAAGCAGGTTGTCTAACAGGTGTCGGGGACAGATCCGAAAGAATTGGGCCCCAAGGTCACGGTGGGCCGGGGTGGCGATTGGAACGTGAACAGGTGGAATTAGCGGCTGCGGAGTCTGAGAGGCACCGAAGCGTATGGTTTCAACTAAGAAGGATTTATTTACTCACGCTTTGAAGCGGAGGCACAAAGTTGCTTTCTTCAGTTACAGTTACAGAACCAGCAAACAATCAACAACAGAGGGGTCTGTTGGCCCACAGGGTTCACAGTGAGCCCTTGCTTTCTACCCCTGAGGGATAGGTGCGGCTGCCCACTGCTAGTCCCAGGGCTGGTCAACAGCTCATAGGTAGGAGACGGACAACAAAACAAAACTGTAACACGTCGGGAAGAACGGGGTCGTGACGCCAGTCCAATTGACAAATGGATGGTCGAAGGTAGAAGCCGAGGTCAAAAAGCCAGGTAAACAAGGAAGCCAAAGTCGAAGTTGTAGGGATGATTCGGATCAGTGGTTGTTAATTGGTGCCAATGTTTAGAAACCAAAAGATCAGTACAATAATAACCCTACAATAATAACCGTAACGAGATTGATGTGAAACTCCAAACAAGGGAGGAGACCAGTAGGCCAGAAGGCCTAGCTGAGAAGCAGTCCCTGTAACAACAGCCTCTGCTTTCAGCTCGAGTGGGTTTCCCCCACAGCGTGAGACAGTCTCCGCTGGCAGCAGTCTCTGCAACACGCTGCGTCTGGTCTCCCCACCATCTCCTTCCCCACACCACACACCCATCCCGAGGGAGGGGCTCTTTTATAAAAACTTGGTAGCCAATCGAAACGCTCTCCACAGAGAAATTTCTAGTCTGATTACCTCATGTCAGGTTCTGACTGAGCATGCGTTCAGTTAGGAGCTGACACAATCTGAGCATGTGTCTGTGGGGAAAGTAGGTCAGTAATGATTGACAGGCCAACAGGTCACCCAGGGGGCACGCACTGGGTGAGCTTCGGAATTTTCCACTCACAGAGTCAAATGTGCATGTCAGTTCTGGCACTTCTGTGTTGTCAGCATACATTTAAGAGTTTTCCATGACAACAGGGTGGTGGTATTGGAACAGAGTTGGATTAATGCCTTTGATGCTCTAAATGAGGGCTTCTCAACTTTGGTGTGGCCCATGGAGCAGACACCATGCAGCCCCCAAATCGCAGTGGTGGCCCCTCCCTACTGTGTAAGGATTGTGCTGGTGGCTTGTGCCCCTTTTTCCCACTGTGTGGGCTGTGCTGGAGCCAGCTGGCCCCTACCACTTGCTGTGTGGTATAATCACAGACCCATAGTCCCTTCCTGTGGGATAAGTGGCCACCATGTTAACTACTTACAGGACACAGACCGCCAGTCAGACAGTCCTGCCCTGAATCAATTTTTTCCAACAAGGATAATACACAGTGACCAAGCTGGCAATATCATTAAATTAGTAACTTTTGTGGTGTTACTATGTAGAGCAAATTCTAATTCTTCAGGGTTTACACAAAAAGATTCATGGGAAGAGGTTAAAGAGAAATCAGTATCCCAAAGATATCTCTTTCCCATCCATAGCATAGATTTGTGTTGATTATTCAGATGTCAGCTACTTCAAAGTATCAGTTAATAACCTGATTTAGTTTTATCACTTACACTTAATTGCTTTAGGGTTTTTTTTTCTACAAGTAGTTCCATTAAAATCAATAAGACCTTACTCTGACTGACATGCTATGAAGAATTAATAAGTATATCACACCCTGACTTCTAAAGGATAAAGTTCAGCAGATTCTCTTTCATAACAATCAGCACATGGCTATGTTGATTTGTATTTCATGTGTCTATGGAAAAGCTAGATGTATTGAACTACATAAATATGTCTGATTTACAACTGTCTTGTAGCTGAACTAAGACAACATTTTATAGAAACCATGACTTTTTCTCATTAATCAGCTGTTGATTATTACCAGGGATATAAAAATATGCATCTTTCCACAGTGAACCTCCCCCCCACAATGCTGATTGGCTAAGAGGGCTGCCCTTCAGGCAGTCCCACCCCTTGCCACTGATTGGCCAAGAGGGCTGCCATTCATGTGGCCCCACATTTTGCCAGTGATTGGCAGAGAGGTGTGGGGCCGTGAGAGGTGTTCCACTTGGTTCCACATTTCTGCACTTTTCCACATTTTCCATCACAAACAGATTTCTAGGATCCCTGATTATTACACAAAACTTCCATAATTGCATTCCCATGCTGCAACATTTTGCTACAACACTCTATTGGTAATATAGAGCTAAATAATGCAGTGGAAGCAGAACAGGAGCTATTCCTCCATGAAGCCCAGTTCCCCTAGGACCTCCAAACAAACCAAAATAAACTAGCTACTATAACTCTTTCAGGAGTGCAGAATATGCATGGACAGGCAGGTCTATTGGTTGGTAAGGTGAAGACAAAGGAAGCAGTTCAATGGCTCTATCCTTTCCTAATACATTGGAGTATCTGGTGCATCAGGGACTGTGAAACTGATGAACTCAGAAGAACATAAAAAGTGGGAGTGAATATGTCATCCATTAGGATATAACTGTGAGTGTGTGCCGGGGTACCAGGGTGTCAACTGCGAGTATGAAGTGAATGAGTGTCAATTCCAGCCCTGCCAAAATGAAAGAACCTGCATCAATCACTTCAAATGCTCCTGTCCACCAGGAACTCGGGGTTTGAAATTCAATAATAAAGTAAAAAGCTACAGGAATTTCACTTGTTTCCTACAGAGTGGTTTCCACACATGTACTCTTGCAGGAATGAATTAATTTCATTTGAATAGGCCTCAAATAAAATGCTATGAGTCCCTGAGGGTATCAGATGTCTCCCTGGTCTATTATTTTCTAGCCCAGTGGTTCTCAACCCTTTTAGACTCAAGGCATCCCTCATTAGACCCCTCAGAAAATGTCAGCTCTTCGTTTTCACTCGTTCTTTGACCACAAAAAAAATAACAGAGGATTTCTTCTGTTGAACGGAACTCAGAAAGCCCACAGCAGGGCAGAATGTTTTTGACACTGTTTGAAATCTCCTGTCGGTGCTAATATTATGGAGCACCCCATAGCATCCTTAAAAGGATTTCATGTTTCCATGACTGACAGTCACTGTTCTAACCAGTTGGATTTCTTTTTACTGGGGATGCAACCAGCTTTTTAGGATGCACGTTTAGTTGTGTAACTCCAGCATCCTTGCCTCTTTGATTACTAAGATTTTAGCTTCTGTTTCTCTGTCAGAGAAATTATTTTGTGAGAATTATTTTGGTGATCCCAGGCTCTGCTAGTCCATTGGAGCAAATGTGATTTGCTTCAGTTGTTTAGCATTTGTCTTGCTGATGATGATTATATAACCTCCCTTGACAGCTTGTTGCATATAACTTTTTTCTAAAATTTAGCCTTGGTTTTCTTAGTATAAAGAACACTTGTGGCAACAAATTCTTCCTACCTCCATTGGTCATTTTCCAAGCTAAATGTGCCTAATTCATTCAGCCTTTCCTTGTAGACCTTTTCATCATCAAAGCTAACCACACTTTATCATGCATCAGCAGGAGGTGATACTTCTCTTCTATACAGCATTGGTCAGACCGCAGTTGAAGTACTGCGTCCAGTTTTGGGCCCTGTACTTCAAGAAGGATGTTAATAGACTCGACAGGGTCCAGAAGAGGGCCACTCATATGGTTAGGGGCTTACAAGGCAAGCCCTATGATGAGAGACTGAGGGACCTGGACCTCTTCAGTCTCTGCAAAAGAAGGCTGAGAGGTGATCTTGTGGCCACCTGCAAATTCATTACGGGTACACAGCAAGGGATTGGAGATGCTCTGTTCACCAGGGTGCCTCTTGGGGTAACAAGGAACAATGGTCACAAACTGACAGAGAGTGGATTTAGGCTAGATATCAGGAAAAACTTCTTCACAGTAAGGGTGGCCAAAATTTGGAACAGGCTTCCAAGGGAGGTGACCTCACTACCTTGGGAGTCTTTAAGAGAAGGCTAGATAGGCATCTGGCTGGGGTCATCTGACACCAGCACTCTTTCCTGCCTAGGCAGGGGGTCAGACTCGATGATCTGTTGAGGTCCCTTCTGACCCTAGCACCTATGAATCTATGAATTAGGAAAACCCAAAGGAAGGTTGTGGCTATCCCTGTGGCCTTCTCCAGTGTACAGGGAATTTCCATAATCTGGCTGTAAGCATTAGAAAAGTCCAAACATCTGAAAAAAGCTGTACAGCTGTTGCTTTCTTTTTCCCCTTTACTTATCTATACCTTCCCTTTTTCAGTTGATAGAATAAGTGTTGATATCAGTCATAATTCTCCTGTATGAAGGCATAAAAGCAACACTGAAGAAGTTGGAAGTGTTGCAAATCAGCAAAAAACAGTCAAAGAAAGTACAAATACACTGAAGT
The DNA here is from genome assembly GCF_001723895.1 of Crocodylus porosus. Classification (NCBI taxonomy): domain Eukaryota; kingdom Metazoa; phylum Chordata; order Crocodylia; family Crocodylidae; genus Crocodylus; species Crocodylus porosus. The sequence goes on along the minus strand of NW_017728906.1, from coordinate 57,423,014 downwards.
GAGCAAGTGGAAATAAATTTCTGGTTCATTGGAGTTGAAAACAGCAGCATCTTTCCATCATGTGGGACTCATTTGTTCATTTTACAGGCTTCAAGTAAACATATTTGGCTCATGGGACAAATAGAAACAGGTCAAAAGTCTTGATGTGGGTATGTGTTATGGGATATGAATGCATAGAAATAAACCAAGCATAAAAAAGATTAGAAACGTACCGAGTTCAAACACAGAGTCTTGTATCAGTGAATAAAATGGTTTCTTTTATTATCTGTTCTAAAGCTACTAAAATATTTGGGCATGAAGAACTTGGCCATTTTTTTACATACAGAAACAGCAATTTAATAACATACTTTCTATTTTATTTTTATTCTGTTTTTAAAATGCAAGTACTTAGGTGTAAGGACGATGCTTACCTTGTAAAGTGTCTAGTACTTTGATGGCTCTAAGGAGAAACAAATAATATGGTTTTGTGTACTCCTCAGTAATATAATTATATGTTCCTTGAGTGGATGAACTGCAAGTTCAATATACAGATGCTAGTGAGTGAACATTATGGCAGATAGATAAGCATGGGAAAAAATATCTGAAACTGGTATTGGTTTGGTATGCCCCTGTCCTTTATCACAAAGAAATAAAAAATAAAAAAAGCAAGATGTCTGTCTGTTCGTCTGTCTGTCTGTCTATCTATCTATCTATATAACTTGCTTTTTATTTTTTATTTCTTTGTATATATATATTTATTTCATATATATATATTATATATATAAAAAACTCTTCGATGAATTATGAAAAAATGGCAGAAAATAATTCAAAGACAAGGGTATATTTCATTATATATAAGATAATATTGCACCTAGCACCTTTTACTAAAGTATTTTACAAGCCAACTGTAAAATCTGCAGGAAATGAAAGGATATGATAAAGGTCACTGAAGATGAAAATATATAGACTGTGTATGAAATGGATTGTGTATAGGGACAGAAGCTTGTAATTTCATACTTGTAGAAGATTAGGAGGAGCACTGATGGTTTCTCTGCAAAATAATGATGAGGAACAAAGAGTAACAATAAATAATAAAACAGAATTTAGATAAATACAGACAGACATAGAACATTGAAAGAATAATGTATGAAAAAAGCAGTTCAATGCACATAAATGTACAAGAGTGAATAGTCAGCTGAATTGTTATCACACATCTCATTGCATCATAAAATATGGAGAGTAAAAAAAAGAAAGTTGAAAGCAGGTGTATTTGTGCCATTAATGCATGATGAGAAATTGCAGAGACTAGTAATGGCTTTGAATCTTTATCGCATAACTCTCCACAATTCATAACATTCAAGGAATATGGAAGAGGCATGCATAGACAAGCTAGGCATAGAAGAAGCATAGACAAGTGAATGTGTAATATGAAAGTGAAGAAATGTTAGCAGCTGTTCTTGACAAAGGGAAAATAATAAGTGTGGTGTAGCCAATTAAGAGAGAAGAAGGCTACAGATTAATATGAACACATCTCTCCTCTAGCTGAGGGAAAAAAAACAAAACAAAACAATCAGCCTACAAAAGGTCTCCCTTTATCAGCACCTTGAGTTTGACAATCAGTTCATAGAAGCACAAAGGTATCTGCCCTTTTAAGAGAAAGGAAGACAAGTTGGTTGGGAGCATAGGTATCAACATGCCAAATCAGATGAATATTTCATGTGCTCTAATATTCTGCCTGTGACAATGGCCAGCAAGAGAATAGTTTGAGAAACTTAAAAGCAGGCAATTACAGTAACCAGACCACTCAGGAAGTTTATTTTAACCCCTATCAAAAAGTGTTTAGCTTATGCTCTGAAGAGTAAGAGTTTATGGCTCAGGGGGCATGTCCACATGTACAGTTAATGCAACTGAATTTTCTGTGCAGAAAATTGAGGTCCATTAAACTGGGTGAGTGCCTACATGTGCACCGTGGTCGGGAGCAAACCAAGCCCAACAAGAGCCCTTACTTCAGGGCTGCTTTTGCTCTGCTCTGCCCCCTGTAGCAGCCGGGGGGTAGCTCCAGACCCCTCTGGGTCTGGGTCTGCCAGAGGGTGCTGCTTAGCTTGTGGCTGGAGGAGGAGGGGTTTGGAGATGGGGAGGGCAAGAGGATCCTGGGGGAGGTGCAGCTTGTGAAGCATGCAGCCCCATCCCCATGCAATAGAGCCTGCTTTGGAAGGATGCACCCAATTCAATAGAGTTGCCTTGGGTGGGGAAACACTCCTAGACAGTGGAGATGCCTAGAGGGAGCACAAGCTGGGGGAATGCAGCCCTCTTTTCCCTGCAACTAGAGGCACCTTGTCCTATGTGTGGCATCATGAGCTGCAGGACACAGGGATCAGGGTGCCTCTAGCTGCAGGGGAAGTGGGGTGTACCTCCTAGCTGTCACTCCCCTGCCCTGCCTGCCAGACCCTGAGCTCCCTGGCACTTGGAGCTGCCCCCGGAGCCAGGACATCTTCTTCCCTGTCCTCCAGAGGTCCAGGTTAAGCCAAGCAACAGTTTTGGCCCCCTGCTGCCTGGTCTGACTGGGAGTAATTTGCTTGCAGGTCAGCATCTACACGTGGATTCAGGCGCATTAATGCAAAGCACCATTGGTTAGTACCTGTATCTGTCAGTACTAGCAAGCAGCAAGTTACATTAATCTGCTGCATAGCATTTGCTGTGCCCATGTAGATGGTAATGCTTTAATGAGCAGTAGATTAGTCTAATGAGCAATAAAGTGCACATGTAGGTGTGTCTTGATTCAGAAAAGAACTTACATTTATATAATTTTGGACATATGAGCATGTACTTAAAGTTACATGTAAGCTTATATCTGTGTATGAATGTTCCAAAATATCTGTAAACACTGAAAGAGAGAGACATCAAAATATGTTATTATGCCTGTAACACTGAATGGGAAGCTATAGTAACAAATTCCTATTCTTCAGCCTATTAACTCTGGAAGTTTTACCTTGTGCCAGTGATAGCCATAGTTTAATTAAAGTGATATAAAAAGACAGTTTACCTTGTGTCTAAATTGCTACAGAACAAAAGGATTCAGAAACAGAACTCTTAAAATATTCACATAACTATGCCCTGAAAATGATTGGTCTACTGTCCTAATTTGCTTTCGTTGATTGCTCTGCATTTACTCCTCTATGGTACATCCTCTGTGATATATTTGTCCTAGGTTTCGAGAATTTTACAGATACATATCTAGCCTCAGGATTTTCAGGCCTGCTTTTAAACTGTTTGCACTTTCAGTGGGAGTAAAACAATGGGTGCCTCAGGTACTATAGCTGTTATAGCAGTAACAACCATAGATGTGACATGATTAGAGCAGCAGAGGCCCAGAAAAATTTTAAAAAGCATAGATGTTAATATTTGATATTAGTCCTAATTTACTTAAACAGACAAGTTATTATTTTTATTATTATTGTTACTACTACTGCTACTACTACTACTACTACTACTGCAGAAATATTATCTTGCCCATGCCACAATGAGGTACGCATGCATAGACATGTTCTGGGAGGCAGCACTAGCATCATGAAGCTTAATGAGTGCTGACAAGGGCAAACCATATCCTTAACTACAATTCTACATCTATTTTCTGAATTAGCACAATGTAGAACACATGTTTTATCACAAATACTTATAGATTGCAAAGTCCAGTGAATTTGTTCATAAAGGAACATTGGTTTACAAGTGATTTTCAAGACAGACTGAAGGTGACACTACTACAGGGGTTAGTGTTTATTTTCAGTGATTAGTTTGCATATTTCTTAGAACCAGATAAGATTTGGGGGATTTCATGAATAAGAAACAATGGGGTCATACAGAGTATATTTTAATTTCAGAAATCATAATGCAGCTAACATTAGGATAAAGACAAAAAGAACACTGCTGGCTGAGAAAGGTTTTATGCCACAATTCTGAGAACTAACCCCACAGGAAATATTTCCAACACAAGGCAGAGGGAACTTTCCAATGATACAGGGTTTTTAGAATGTCCCTATGCTACTTCTCAAAGTCCTTGGCTGTGGGCCCACAGTGGACATGTCTACAGAAGATGCTTTACTGTGCAGCGGACTAATTTAATGCATAATAAAACATCAGCATCTATACATGAGTGGCATTTAATGCACTTTAAATTAGCCTAATGTGCTGTTTGTTAGGATCAATATGTACAGGTACTAGATAAACAGCGCATTAACTAATGCACAATTGTGTATGTGTAGATACTAGTGTTGGGCACAGACTGTGCCTGGTCATGCACTCCAGCAGGGGGCCAGCCTCCTGCTTGGGGCAGAGCCACATGGCTGACAGCTTATCCAGCCGTGTGGCAGGAGCAGCTTGTTGGCTTCCCCAAGCTGTGCTGCCCCCACTGCAGGCATGTGACAACCAATGCTGGCACCCAGAGCTGGCACCTCTGAGGCCCCTGGCAGAAGCTCCCATGGTGACTTCCCTGATGGCAATGACAGCCCTCCAGGGTCCCAACTGGACCAAGGTGATGACCGACATGATTACCAGTTGAGGTGAGGTGAAGGTCCAACACTTTGGCCAGGCCACCAGGGCAAATGCCCACAACTATGCTGTAATGTCGGACAGCATGTGGGAGTGCAGCCACCACTGCTGCAGCCAACAGTACAATGTGAAGGTGAAGGCCCTGCAGGCTCAGTGAGTCCAAGTGAGTCACTGTGGAGCTGCCTGCAGATCCTTGCCCTTTGTGTGGCAGCTGGACTGGATCCTGGGCCTGAGGGACCCTGGAAAGGCCTGCAATGTCTACTCCAGGATGGGTGGGTTTCCAGAGTCTGTGCCATGGCCCAGTGAGGAGGAAGACTCAGTGGGAGAGGGCTTGTTGGGGCACCAGCAGCTGGTTCTGGCAAGTTTCTTAGCTGTGGCATAACCTGGCAGGTCCAGACAGCCTGGGCCAATGCCTGCCTGGAACACAACAGACAGCTGGACCATGTCACCCCAGCTAGGGACCAAGTCCAATCACTGGGAATGTCTGTCATGCTTTTCTGGTAAGCCCCTCACAGTGAGGAGGGCCAGGGTGGGGAGGGGGCACCACAGCCACCTGTGCCTGCAGCAGCTCACCCACTCACCCCTGGGCTGCATGCCTGGAGCCAGGAGCCCCACATGGTGAGGTGTCCCCCCCCACCTGCCCTGAGTGGCCAAGCTCACTGCTTGCCCATCAGAGTCTCCACCCCCAACATGCAGGGAGGTGGGAGCAGTTTTTAGTAGTCAGCAGCCTTCCAGCTAGGCAGCCAGGGACCCATCACATGTGAAAAAACTCACTGATGGCAACTGTGATCGCCTTCTCAGACTTATAGCATAGGGAGAGATATGCTGTATGTTGCATATTGCAGGGAAGTTCAGTCTTGCCTGGGACACTGATGAAGCTCAGGGCCCCACACCAGGTTCTCAGCTGCACCTGGGGCACCATGGCAATCATCATCAGCAGGGCATAGTACATCAAGCACTCCTTGGTGTGCTCAGATAGTTTATTGTGGTGTGCCATGGGGACTGTCACCAGGAGCATGCTTGGGGTGCAGGCCACGTGCAGCAGAATCGTGACCTGGGGTACCTCTCAAGAGAGAGCCACTGGACAGACACTAAGATGTGGGGGGATGTGTGACACTAAGATGTGGGGGGATGTGGGCACACTGGAAGGATGCAACAGGTTACAATCAGACCTAAACAGGTTACAAGGGTGGGTGGATGAGAATAGGATGGGATTCAACACAGACAAGTGCAAAGTGATGCACCTCGGGAGGAACAACCAGCACCATACCTACAGGTTAGGGAATTCCCCTCTTGTCAGCACGGAGGCAGAAAAGGATCTGGGGGTCATCACTG
>NW_017728906.1:57376378-57416660 GCF_001723895.1 Crocodylus porosus | reverse complement strand
TAGAAACTATGAAACTATGAAACAGAGGGGGAAGGCATCACCAACTCCACATCACAGCTAGAAAGGAGCCCCTTTGCTAGGATCCAGGTGCCGTGGGCCCAGTGGCATGGGAGCAAACGTCCAGGCCTGTAGGAAGGAGAAACAGGGGAGTTGGTCTGAATTTTCTGTGCCAGCTACTGGCAGGAGCCAGGCTGGATAGAAGATGGGGAAGGCAGGCTGCCTCTGGCAAGTGGCAAGCTGCCTGCCTGCCCCTACCATGAGAGAGGGGATGGAGGGATTGGGTGCCAGCCACCTGTGGAACGGCCTGCCCAGCCAACTTACTATGGTCTCTGGGCACCTGTGCACACACAAGCCCTGAACTGAGGCTGTACAGTGCACAGCCCCTGGGTACTGTGCATGTTATCTCTGAGATGTTTCAAACTATCACAAAGAGACTCTTTGTCCTTGCTCTGAAGGTCTAGTGGCTGCACATGGGGGGCATCCAGTAGCTGAAAGAGGAGATAGGGATTCAAGGTTGCCACCAACATCACCTGGCACCCTCTGAGTGTGCAGCCTGTACCAGCACAGGACCCAGGACTGCACCCTGCTCCTGGACCATCTGGTCACTGTGGCAGGCCACCCCTGGTGGAATACACATGTTTGGCCTTGCCAGGGTCCCTCAGGCCCAGGATCTGGTCCAGATACCAAATGAAGGGCATGGACCTGTGGGCAGTCCCAGAGGGATGATATGTAGCAGAGAAGCAGCTAGTAGACTCATGGGCCTGATAATCCCAGGACCTGGTGAGGGAGCAGGAGAGGGACTGGGAATATCTCACCCTTATGGAGAGGCACCCTTATGGAGAGGGGATCTATTGTTGGAGAGGGAGGGCAGGAGGGAATCTGTTGTTGGGGAGGGAGAGTATGTTTGCTTGAGTGTCCTAGCAGAAAATAGCTTGGAAACTGTCTGCAGTGCATGTTGTCTTACAGATGTGGGCCTATGACCTATGGGCAGTTGGCTAGGTCCCTGACTGTGGGGGATGGAGAAGGAGGTAGTCCACCAGTGCCTTGTACACATCGTTCTCTGACCCCTGCTGATGGGTGTGCAGCTCACTCAGGGTCTTTGGGCATGGGGGGTATGCTCGTTGTTGCTTCTGCCATAGCTGGCACTCCTCCCACCAGGCCTCCTCCATCCAGGTCTCATGGAAGAGTTACCCTTGGGCCTTGAAGATGTTGTGCATCATCAAGCTGTGGCAATGACCATGGGGATGTTGGGTTTGATGAACTCAAAGTGGGCAGTGAGGATGCATCTTTGAGATGTCCAAAGGTGCACTCAACCAGCATGCAGCCCTGGCCGAGGCACCTGTTGAAGTGTCCCTGGCATGGATTTAGCTGGTCAGTGTAGGGATGCATAAGTCATGGAAGCAGTGGCTAGATGGGGTCCCCGATGAGGAGGGGTGGGATGGTTGTCTCCCAACTGCAGGTCCAGAATACCTGGTGTAAGTGGCTGCTCTCCACCAGGTCTGGCAAGGTGGAGTTCTGGAATATATGGGCATAGTGGGAGCTGCCAGCCCAGCTGGTACAAATGTTGGTGAACATTCCCTGGTGATCCACCACAGCCTGTAGCACAATGGAGTCAAAGCCCCATCAGCTGTAATAGGGGTGGTCTGCCTGGAGCAGGCAGGTGACAGGGCTAGTCTGGGGCTTCAATGCACTATGGGAAACTAAGGACTTGGAAGCCCACCACCACCTCCAAGGGGTCAGTGACCCAGAGCACAGTGTGGCCCAGTATGTCCTGGAGGGTGCCAGAGACCTGCACAATGGCCTCCCCAGTGGTCACCTTGCCCACCCTGAACAGGTGGCTGACATACCACAGGCTGAAGGGTGTGGCAAGCTTGAGGTGGGTTATGGCCATCCAGGTCTCTGCAGGGAGGGGGAGATGCATGGTGGTGGGCTGGCACTCCAGGTGCAGGCTGAGCTGCTACATGTGCTGCTGGAATGTGTCCTGGGTCATCCAGAATGAGTACAGCCACTGGTCATTTCCCAGGTAAGCTGAACAACATGGGTCCACCAGTCCTGGCTGCCAGGGTAGGCCCAGAAGCAGTGAGGTTGGAGCCCCAGGAGCTCATGGACAGCAACTGTGGCAGCGTTCATGTTGGCATCATTGGTGTCCCATCTGGGAACTGGGAGGTGGCACAGGCTGGGCCCAGTGCCTGGGTGTGCAGCCACATGGCAGGGTGAGGTGGACAGAGTTGTGAGCTGCCAGGGGCAGGAGGCAGGCAGTGCAGCTGGTTATTGCTGTTACAGCCTGGGCAAAAAGCAGCCATGGCATGCTGGGCACAGGCTCTGGGGACAGCATCCTGGAGGTCTGTGCCAGCAGGTTTCAGATTACTTCAGACCAGAAAAGCGTATGGCCAGGGAACAGGGCACGGGATAGCCTTTTAAAGAGTGACCCTAGCACCTGGACAGCTGTGTCCAGAGCCTGAAGTTCCCTCTGACTTCTGCAGGGGGGTGGGGGCAGAGCAGGGCAGGAGCAGCCCTGGACCTTACTGCTCCCATTGGGTGCAAATCTGCACCCAAAAGGGCACACGTGTAGATGTGTTCCTAGGCAAAGCTTAATGTTCCTAAATTTACTGCACAGTAACATTTAGGCACATTAATTGCACATGTAGATGCACCCATTGTGATCAGGCAGTACAACATTTCAGCTACTCTAGGTTGTTATACATATCCCCAGTAGCAGAATGTAAATTAGAGCATTTTATGAGGATGATCTAGTATGTGCCAGATCTGTCCTCATCTATCCCCAGTATTTAGTAAGTTCAAGCATGGTACATGGCTTCCTGTGCTGCCTATCCCTAAGTTCCTGCACTTAGTTTACCTCCAAAGAACTAAAGGTTGTCATATTTAGAGGAAAAAACAAGTTAGAAAATGGAAATTCTGTACCATTACTCTACAGAAAAAATGAATGGGTTCTTGCCAGTCAATTGCTGCCAGATGAGAACTTTTCAGTGGGTCACAGTGGACTGTACTTCTGCTGTTGGTGTATGGGCCATTTTTTATCCCACATTTTAAGGAAGCTATAATTGCTTAAAGTGCACAAATTAAAAATGGGTTTGGAAAGCATGGACAATTTCTCTTATATCTGTATATCTTTAATAATAATGAAGCTACAATATATAAAAATATTAAGTGAATTAAAATATATATATGGTAATAACCCTTTTAAAAAGTGATCTTGTTTCAAGTTACTAATGTATGCACAAGTATTACCTCTCCCAACACTTGCAAAATAGAGAAAGTGGCTGAAAGGACAAGAAAACTCTCTAGGTTTAACTGTCATATCATTTGGGTCCTTCTTTTTACACACTTAGAAACCTTGGTTCAGCTTCCTTGCTAACAGTTTCTTAAATTCTTCCATTATTTGTGTGCAACAAGAAGTAAAATCAGCACATATGTCAAAAGCTGTAGTACCTCCATATCCTAATGAATGTTGAAGGCTGCAAGTTGAACATGGTCTTCTGTAACAGAAAAAAGGGGTGAAGGATGATATCTGAAAGTCTGTGATGTATATATATATCTCTGAAGACAATCTTAACTATGGAGCTTCTGCTAGGCAGCTTCTAAATACACAGAATAAAACTGTATATTATAAATGGTTTAATACCTCATTAAGCAATTACAGAGAGAGGAGAAGGTAGCAAGATATGGATTCACAGTAAGCCAAGCAGCTGAATAGATGGTTCTCTGGTTTTATTTCATAGCAATTTATTTTTCCAAAAATAGAGAAAGGCAAGCTGCATGGATTCGGAATTTGAGAAACTGAGTTTAGCCATCATCAGCATCATGTAAAGAGCAACAAACCACAGACTCTGGAATATGCCATTAAGAAAGTAGATGGCACAAAAGCATCACTAAAACCAGCCAATCATTAAATCCTGATTAGAAGGGTGATGTGTGTCCACTCCTGTCCAAAGATATTTTTGTTCTGGGATATACACAGGCACAACTTATCCAGAGACAAATGCAACATCTGTTCATAGCCTGCAAACAGAAAAACTCCTGGTTTATGTAGTGCAAGAGCCAATAATAGGAATTATAATTTTAAAATATATTATTTTGACTTATTAACATGATACTGACATAAATAGGAGCTCCTTAGCATAGTTTCAGATTCATGTTAAAACAAATGCATTGAATTTAATTCTCTCATATTTCAACAATCCATAACCTTCATGACATTGCCCAAGACTAGTTTGTTAGTTTGTTTGTAGTATTTTTTTCTGTGACAGTAAGCACATTGCAGGTGCCTTGGAACAATCTGGAATCTTTAATCTTCATATATTAACCACTAAATAATAAATGTTTATCTGTTACAACAAAGATTGCAGAGAACAAGACACATAAGTGTGGTGGGCATCTCTAGCCATAAACAAGGTAGAAGAATGTTACTTCCATTCTGAGCATGATGGGTGAAATATTAAATGTGGCTCAGAGATGTCACTGAATTCACTGTTTACTAGAAGTAACAAACTCAGTGGTGTTGAGTAACTAACCTAAAATGTCAGTCCGTGTTGCTGTTCACTTCTTTCTAAGCTAAAGCTTTGCCATTCTGGTCACGGATTTGGAGTTTTTGCCTTACTCTTTCACATTCTTAATATAACTTCTGTTAAGATTTGATTTAAGTTCAGCAAATACTCATATTGCTTCTGAAACTTCATTTTGGTGTGTTTATTATTCTCTTAACTCTAGCTGAAAGTATATATAAATAATTGCATGATGAAATAGTTACAAGAATATTAGTATCCCCCCCAAAAGTACAAAAAACTAAACTCAGGAATTCATTCTCATTTATGTAACTTTATTTTATGTTCACTTTACAGTCCTTTTACATTTCCATACCTCAGCATGCAAGAGAACTTGGTCCTTGGTCTTCTGAACCTATACACTAACTATAATATAGCATATGGACTTTTTACAACTTTTTAATACATACTTAGTATGTCTGAGGAAGGCAGTGTTCCCTGGAGTAAGTTAGAATAGCCTCAGGGGCTGCTGCAGTGGATAAGAAGATGAGGAATACAGTACACTTGTTCATTCCACAATCCTTTGGCATGCCTCATGCACTTATTAAAGGCCAGCCAGAGACCACCTTATATTTGTGCAAGACTTTTCTGTTTCCTGTTGATGCTTATGAGGGTCTTTTTAGAAAGAAACGTATTGACTGTAGCAGAAAGTGAAGTTTATACAAAGCAATATTCAATGCACAAAGGAAACAGCCTGGAAAAAACACGAGTAAATATTTCATTTATAGTGCCTTCTTTTAATAACAGCAGGCTTAGTGATCAATTTTAACTTCACAAGTGTGGTTTTCATGTTAGGTGATCCTCGAAACTCCTTCCAAGCTTAAAGTAAGCTTAAGGCATTTCAGTGTCCCTGACAAACACAGACACTTCAGTGTCCTTGGAAAAAACATTACATCAAAGTGCAATGGACTTGCATGACAAGCTTCTTTGGGTAAATCCAATATCTTCTATTAGACCAGCTAAAATAGTTGGAAAAATTCTTCTTTGCAAGAAAACTTTTGTCAGTCCTTGGACGTGTCTGCAGTTGGTCTGTGCTCTTCCTGGGTGGAATAGAATAGGACCCAAAGGCCCGTATGCGAGAATGTCAGTTAGTGAAAATAAAAATTAAGGCAATCAAGAAACAAGGCGAGGGGAGGGATTGGGGGGGTGGGGGTGCTGTAGACCTTGAGATAAGAATCTAGCTGGTAAATAGTGGAGAGGTACCTGGGGTAGGGTATCACATGTTAGGCAGATTATAATGTGTCATAAATCCAATGTCAATATTTAGTCCATGATTTTTAGTATCTAGTAGGTTGATGAAGTGAAGTTCATAGGTTTATCTGCAAAAGATGTTTTGTAAATTCCCTTTGAGGATTAGAATGGAGAGATCGGAGTAATTTTCTTATGAGAAATGTGCCCCCATGGGTAATTGTGTGTTCTTGTCTTTGATAGATTTTCACTGTGCATTCATTCTGGTATGCAGCTGTTGCTTGGTTTCTCCTACATATTTTCCATCAGGACATTTAGTGCAGTGGATGAGATAAGTTACATTTCTGTAGGTGCAGGTGTAAGATCCAGGAATGTTTATGGTTCTGTTGTGGGGTGTACTTATTGTGGGGTCTCAAGAGGTTTGGACCCTGAGTGCTTGGGCCATAGATAGCTTTGGTGGCACTAAAGAAACCTTAAGTATTGCGTATGTCAGTGAGATATTGAATCTCCTTGGCCTTGTCTTCCCACCATCTGTTCTTCATATTGCTGACCCTCCTTTGTACACGTGTCTTTGTCTTGTTGTTGATTTAATTGGTTTTGATTGGAGTTGGTGTCATTTTGCCAAGCACAAAAGGCCTTGAACTTTCAGTTGATCAACTCTTGGATCTCCTGGTCATTCTTATCAAACGAGTCTTGATGTTTCCTGGTAGAGAATCGAGGTTTCTCTTCACAGGTGGTGATGACAATGGAACTGAAGGCACCCCAAGTGCTGCTGACATTCTCCCATTGTTGCTGATAGAAATTTGCCATATTTTCTAATGAGGCACTAGTGCAAGAGGTCTAATTTGATTGGGTCCTTGAGTTCTTCAATGTTGACCTTCTGTCAGCATTGCTTTTGCAGCTGCCATCATTTGAGAGCCAGTTTGAATGCATGAATTGGTGATTGGTCCAGCAATCATCAGCTCCTAGTATAGCTTAAATGAACTGGACATAGTTGTGATCCTGGGTACATACAATGATGCAGTCAATCACGTACCAATGCTTAGATCACGGGTGTTGCCACGATGTCTTGTTATTGTTTTTCTGGTGGAACAGTCTGTAAATGATGTTCCATGGATTCAGTCAAGAGGAGGATACCATTGAAGTTAACCTTTCTAACTCCTTCCTTACTGATGGTTCTGTTCCAGAGGTTTGAGTCCCTTCTGATTCTGGCATTGAAATTGCAAAGCATAATAAGCCTGTGTCACTCTGGAATGTCAGAATGGACTTGGTCAAGGTTGGCATAGAATTCCTCCTTGATTTCATCAGCAGCATCAAGAGTCGGGGCATATATGCTGATGACAGTGGAGTATTGGCTCCCTGCCAATTTGAAATGGAGAGTCATGAAGTGCTCATTAATTCTGATAAGGAATTCTTTGAGTTGGTTTATGAGTTCATTCTTAATGGAAAGCTGACTCATGAAGGTGCTTACCTTTCCAGAAGAGAGTATTGCTAGCTCCTTGTTCTTTCAGCTGCTTATCTCTGGGCTTTGAGATCATTTCTGCTTATCTCTGCTTTGAGCTTGCTGTGTCTCAGTGCAGAGATGTCAATTTTGTGTCACCTGAGTTTGAGCCATGTTTGCAGTGCAGTGATCTGGCCATTCACTATTAGAATTGTCCACAAGAGGCCTGATGTTCCAGGTCACTAATTTGATTGTGTATCTTAGTTGATTTTGACCACAGTAAAGGTGATGCCCAGGGCCATCCCGGGGGGGGGGGGGGGGGGGGGGCGCAAAATGGTGTGACTGCCCCAGGCCCCGCACTTTGGGGGGTCCCGCAGAGCTGGGTGGAGCAGCAGCTGCATGGAGCTGGGTGGAGTGGAATCTCCTTGACCAGCCGCTCACTACCTCCCCCCCCACCAATGCCACCACTGATGATGGCGGCAGCTTCTTAGGCTTCAGGGCCTATGGGATCAGAGTGGGGGCGAGGCCCCGCATGGGCTGATTTGCCCCAGGCCCTGCACCCTGCTCGGATCAGCTCTGGCGATGCCACTGGATGTGGCTATCCAGTCAGGAAAAAGAGCAGATCCTAAAAAAGGCTGCTCAGTCATAGTTACAGCTGCTGGATTGCACTCCTGCCTCATCCAAATACTAGATGACCTTCTTGTAACTGTTGCCTTCATGCCAGTTTATGACTAGAAGCTTCCAGGCCTTACTATTCTGCTCTGGTCATCACTAACTGGCTGCCAAAGGGCTTAAAAACTGCGCTGAAGCCATTTTCATGGAAGATGTCTATGCATGATTTCTTTTATTGTGGAGAAGCTGCTGCAAATCAGCTTCTACATAGTTCTTGACAGAACAGGACCTTGTTCCAATGGAAATAGGGCAAGACAGTTGGAGATCTCATTCCACTGCAGTCTTCTTACACCTGGGCAACCTTGGAGGGCATTTAGACACATGCTCCAGGAATGGAGCACTTTAATTAGAGAGTGTCAAGGGCCACTTTAATTAAAGCACCCAGAGCAATTTATGTATCAGTGTCCCTGTGCTGAAAAATGGCAGTGGCAGATTCCAGCAGACTTGAGTCTGCTCTGACACACTGTAATTACAGCATATTGGAGCAGCCTCAGTTCACATATATAGGCACCTTGAGATTCTAACATCTTCTACCGGTTCTGCCATTGAGGACTTGTAGACCCATGACTGAAGGCTGAAGAGGCTTATAATAGTGCTGACCTGTACACGCCATGCTACAGCACCATCAGAGGATATATGTGGTATCCTTACCACATCCTGGTGGTGCTGCCACTGCTTGGTCTACAACTTATTATTTATCAGACTTACCCCTGCTAATTTCACAGCTAACTTTCCCTGAAGATTATTCCACTATCTGCCACCTGTGGACATGCTGGGTAGCATGGAAGAATATATTATTCATTGTATCTATTATAGCTTTAGATGTCTTTAAGCATTCTGAACGTACCTTGTAAACTGGAATAGCTCTTTTGAGGTTGTTCCAAGCCACTGGCTAAATATGATACATATTATTTAAGATCATAAACAATTTCAAGTCCATCAGCATGAAGTTTTGGAATTAAGAAGCTTTTTCTATCTTCCACTGCATCTCTGTGCTCTTTCCTTTTGGGAAGATTCTTTTCTTTGTAGGAAGCCTCCTGAAAATCCTTCCATTTTTGTTTTAGCAGACATAATAAAAATCTGTGGGTCAGGTTCTCACCTTGTATAAATCAGTACCAATGCCAACAGACCAATGATCATTTCCAGCACTTGAAAATGTAGTCCCATATCTCTTCAGGATCAGTATGGTGTTTAAACTGTGGAATGAGTTACACCATGGATTTTTTAAAGTGTTTTGCAGCACAAACTAGCGGTATGATATTTACACTTGATCATTAGGAAACTACTAATTTCTAACTCCAATATATTTTTGTTGAATCTCTGTTGGCTAACATAAAGCAGAAGGTACCTGAAGGGCATGATGGTATCTGAGAGCAATGTTTCTCAACCTTCTTAGACTCCTGGCACTTCTTGGAAAATGTCAGCTCTTAATTTTCACTAGTTTTTCAATTCTGGAAAGGTAATAGGGCAATAGAGCATATTTTGCTGTTTCAAAGAACTCATGAAGTCCTCAACATAATATCAGAATATTTTTGACACTATGGATTACCTAACAGAGCTAATATTTCTTGACATTCTTAAAAGGATCTCATGCCACAGTAAGATTCAAAGTAGAACCACCACCTTAGTAACTAACTGGTCCAAAGAAACAGGTGTTTTCATAGGCAATTACTTACTTTGTCAGATACTAGCTCATGCCTGTGAACCAGTTAGTCTCTAAGTGTCACCCTGTCATATCTTCTGCTTGACTTCAGACTAACCTGGCTAACCAGGTCTATAGTTATGAACAGATCTATGGATACATACATTTTTTAAAACGTAGGTTTGAAATTACTACAAGCTTTTAGGTGATGTGTGTTACACATGTGATTTTCATATTTTAAAATAATGTTCAGTTTGGTAGGATTTTTCATGTGTTAGTTATACCAGTTCTGTAATATATACTTGTTGCAGAAGTGCAGGTCTTTCCTAATGACATAAGTCTATTAGCTGCTGTCAGAATCTGGAAAAAAATATGATCGATTTCTGTATGGTGGTAGATGTTTCTAGCTAGTTCTATTCTAAATGAAAAGCAGAGATGAGAGAGATTCCTTTGTCAGTGGGACTGAGAGCACTTCTAGTCAAAAATTTAAGGGCAGCCAGGGGCTTAGGGAAAAATCTAAGACTGCATTTATTTTTCTTGTTGTTACTGAGCTACTAACAATGCTAATTCCAGAAATAGTAATTATAAACTAATCGTGGTGTGACTGATGTCTCTCTTGGATCAGTGTAGTTAATAATAATAATGGTGATTTGTTGTGTTTATGTTATAGAATCATAGAAATTTAGGGTTGGAAGGGACCTCAGGAGCTCATTTTAGTTCAACCCCCTGCTCAAAGCTGGACCATCCCCAAATAGATCACTCCAGCCAAGGCTTTGTCAAACCAGGCTTTAAAAACCTCCAAGGATGGAGATCCCACCACCTTTCTTGGTAAGTTGTTCCAGTGCTTCACCAACCTCCTAGTGAGGTTTCCTAATGTCCAAACTAACCCTCACTTGTTTCAACTTGTGACAATTACTCCTTGTTATGTCATGGGTCACTACTGAAAGTAGTCTACCTCCATCCTCTTTAGAACTACCCTTCAGGTAGTTGAAGGCTGCTAACAAATCCCCTCTCAGTCTTCTCTACTCCAAACTAAATAAACCCAGTTCCCTCAGCTTCTCTTTAGAAGTCATGTGCCCCAGCACCTGAATCATTTTTGTTGCTCTCTGATGGACTCTCTCCAAACTTTCTATAGTGGGGGGCCCAAAACTGAATACAGTACTCCAGATGTGGCTTCACCAGTGCAGAATAGAGCAGAATAATTACTTCCCTCCATTTGCTGGCAATGCTTCTACTAATGCAGCCCAGGATGCCATTAGCCTTTTTGGCAACAAGGGCACACTATAGGCTTATATCCAATGTATTGTCTACTATAACCCCCAGGTCCTATTCTGCAGAGCTGCTGCTTAGCCAGTAGGTTCTAAGGCTGTAGTGGGGCTTGAGATTCTTCCATCCTAAGTGCTGGACTTTATACTTGTCCTTGTTGAACCTTGTGGCTCAATTCTCCAATTTATCTAGGTCACATTGAATCCTAGCTCTACCCTCCAGTGTATCTACTAGGGCTGTGTGAAGCTTTGGCTACTGATTTGATTTGGCAGAGATTCGGCCTGATTTGGCAGCTGAATCTCCAAATCCAAATTGAATCAAGAGACTCTTTAATCTCTCCAAATTGAATCAGAACCCTCTGAATTGATTTGGAGAAATTCGATGATTCGGACATAGAGCTTTAAATGTTTTTTCTACATCAAGGTACAAGGCAACTCAGGAATGCTGAGATGGTGGGGCAGATGGAGCACCCCACAGGAGCACGGGGAAGCAGGAGGTCCCCAGCACACTTGGCAACAGAGCTGTAAGTGGATCAGAAGCACTTCTGGTCCACTTCTGGGTCCGCCACAGAGCACATGGGGCTCCTCCCCCCACCCCTTGGCTTGGCACTGGTGCCTCCTGGGTCTGGAGGGCCCCTGGGGTCCCTCCATGGCTGATTGCCAAGCTGGGGAGGTGTGGAGGGATCCCCTGCATGCTCGACAGTGGACCCGGAAGTGGACTGGAAATACTTCCGGTCCACTGATGGGTCCACTGCTGAGCATGCGGGGGGCCCCCATTCTCCTGTGGGATGCTCCATCTGCCCCACCATTGCAGCATTCAAAAGCCACACCTGGTACCTTGAGGTATGTAGAAAAAACAATTAAAGCTGCGTCTATGACGGAATCACTGATTCTCTGAATCAGTATCGAATCTTCAGATTCAAATTCAACCAAATCGAATTGGGGCAGCGATCCAAATCAACAAATCGAATCACGGTCCCCTGATTTAGGCCAAATGCTACTCTGAATTGAATATGGCCCATTTCACACACCCCTGGTATCTGGTCCACCTCCCCAGACTGGTGTCATCTATGAACTTGCTGAGGTTGCACTCCATCTCATCTTCCAGGTCTTTAATAAAGATATTGAGCAAAACCAGCCCCAGGACTGACCCCTGGGGCAGTCCACATGATAACAGCTGCCAGCTAGATATTAAGCCATTGTTTACTACCCGCTGAGCCCAAAATTCCAGCCAGATTTGCATCCACCTTACAGTCCATTCATCCAATCCATACTTCCTCAGCTTGCTTGCAAGAATGCTGTGGGAATCAAAAACCTTGCTAAAGTCAAGGTTTATTATGTTCACTGCTTTCCCCTCATTCACAGATTCTGCTATCTCACCATAGAAGGAAATCAGGTTGGTCAGGCATGACTTGCTCTTGGTGAATCTATACTGATTGTTCCTAATCACCTGCTTCCTCAAGAGCTTAGAAAGGGATTCTTTGAGGACCTGCTCCATGATTTTTCTGGGGACTGAGAAGAGGCTGACCAATCTGTATTTCCTTGGATCCTCCTTCTTCCCCTTCTTAGAGATGGGCACTTCCCCTTTTTCAATCATCTGGGACCTCCCCCAGTCTTCACAAGTTTTCAAGAAGAATGGTCAGCAGCTCTGCAATAACATCAGCCAATTCCCTCAGCACCCTCGGATGCATTACATCTGGCCCCATGGACTTGCACATTTCCAGCTTTTCTAAACAGTACCTAACCTGTTCTTTTACCGCTGAGGGATGCTGACTTCCTCCCCAAACTGCTATCCAGTGCAGTAGTCTGGGACCTGACCTTGCCTGTGAAGACTGAGGCAAAAAAGGTATTGCATACTTCAGTATTTTCCTATTTATCTGTCACTAGGTTGCCTCCCCCATTCAGTAAGGGACCCACACTTTCCCTGACCTTCCTCTTGTTGCTAACATACTTGTATAAATCCTTCTTGTTACCCTCCAAGTCCCTTGCTAGCTGCAACTCCAATTGTGCTTTGGCCATCCTGACTTCATCCCTGAATGCCCAAGCAATATTCTTATACTCTTCCCAAGTTGTTTGCCCAAGTTTCCACTTCTTGTAAACTTCCTTTTTTGTGTTTAAGTTCACTGAAGAGTTCTCTCCTAAGTCACACTGGTTGCTTGCCACATTTGCTATTTTTCCTGCATGTCAGGATGGTTTGTTCCTGTGCCCTCAGTAAGGTTGCTTTAAAATACAACCAGCTCTCCTGGACTCCTTTCCTCCTCAGATTGGCCTCCCAGTGGATCCTGCCCATGAGTTTCCTTAGGGAGTGAAAGTCTGTTTTTCTGAAGTTCAGGAGCCATACTCTGTTGCTCTCTTTCCTTCCTTTTGTTAGGATACTGAACTCAATCATCTCGTGGTAACTGCAGCCCAACTTGCCATCCACTTCTACATTTCCAACAAATTCTTCCTTGTTTGTGAGCAGTAGGTCAAGAAGAGCATGGGTCCTGGTTGGTCTCTCCAAAACTTGTGCCAAGAAGTTGCCTCTAATGTTTTCCAAAAATTTCCTGGATTGCCTCTATTGTGTTTCCCTCCCAGCAGATGTCACAGTGACTGAAATCCCCACGCAAACCAAGGCCTGTGATCTGGAAATTTCTGTTTGTTGTCTGCAGAAAGTTATTTACCTCATCCTCCTGGTTTGGTGGTCTACAGCAAATACTCACCACAACACCACCCTTGTTGCTCTCCCCTCTAACTTTAAACCAGAGACTTTCAACAGACCTATCTCCAGTTTCATGCTAGAGCTCTGAGCAATCATACAACTCTTTTACATACAGCACAACTTCTCTTCTCCCCTGCCTGTCCTTCCTGACTGTTTGTACCCATGTATGGCAGTCCTCCAGTCATGTGAGCTATCTCACCAAGTCTCTGTAATTCCAATCACATCATAGTTCCTTGACTTCGTGAGCCATAACTTATTGCACAGTACATCTAGGCTGGAGTAAATGCACATGTAGATGTGCCCAATTAACACTAATTATACAGGAGACAAAATGGCAATCCTTATTTTTCCTGATTTGTTGTGAACTTGTAGACAAAACATTTAGTGTTTCTGCACAACATTGTTTTCCATAAAACAGATATCATATTAAGTGTTTACTAGACAGTTTCAACTACAGACTTCATTAAGTATACTTTGGGTTTTGAGAGGGGCTGGCTGGGGCATGAGGGTGCTTCAACATAGGGCTAGCTACAAGTCCCTTCAGTGAAGCACCTTTGTGCCCGAGCCAGCTGAGGCAGCATTTACATTTGTGCTGCTGTGGGGGTTTTTTACTTCACGGCAGGATAGTACTTGTTCAATTAAACAAATTAATTTATACTTAATTAAATTAATTTATTCCAGCCTCATATGGGCACACATGTGGGTGCATGATGGTTACTGCACCACTAATTAGGCAGCTCTGTAGTAAATATATTGTGTAAATGCACCTGCTGTCAAATACTGGTATAAAAGTTTCTACTATCAGTACAGTGTTAACCAGCTTAATAAAACACAATGGATGGGTTAAGAAAGGACATATAAAATGCAGCTCATTGTAAGTTTCTCACAAGTAATGCAACCGCCATTTATTGGTCTAAAATTCTTATGAATTTTCCTATTATCTGTAACTCAGCACAGTCACAATAATAGCCTTGTGCAGGAGATATTAGGACATTATGTTAAATATATCCATTTCTTTGTGCTGGTGTTTTGTGCTGAAAATGTAGGAAAAATAATTGCATTGCTGAAGCTGGTGATATACAGTTATGATAGTTTTAATTAAAAACAAAAATGAGAAATAATTAGACACACATTGCATAATGGAATGTTATTTCCTCTCTCCTTTTTTAACTGTCTTTTCAATGAAAATTGCAACTGAAGCATAATGTCATTTAATGGAAATAATCTGTCTTTATATTAAAAGACACTTTGGCAAAAACAATATGATGTCACATTTAGATTAAAAAAAAATCTTTATACTGTTTCAACACAGTACAAGATGAGAAACAGAATAAAAGAGGCACTGTAGCAATTAGAAATGAAAAATACAAAATACCTAAGTTCACCACCCACCAGGCTCATGATTTTTGTTCAGGTCACTTGTTCAATACAATTACAAATGAGTTGTGTTACCTCTGATGCGTCCTTTAAATATGATGCAGCAATCGCTTTCAGGGTTTGTTTTTATTTTATGCTTGTTTCAAGCATGTGCCTAAAAGCTCTCTGGGTCAAGATCAGTGTTTAGCAGCTTGTAACAGTCAGCCCTGAATAGCAGAGAAGCTTGTTCAGAAAAGTATCATTTGAGAAAGAGAGGAGAAAATTTGTGTGGAGGATTTATCCCTTTGTATTTTTCTACCTGAAAAGCAGATGCATAGAACTTGCAATAAGTTTTCTGGTGGACTGGGAATTTATCTTAAAGACCTGTGCCTGAAGATTTGCCTTAATTTGGTGTAACTTTTGATTTTGTGGAAACAATAAGAGCCTTGCCTTGTTAACCCAGGTTGGCAAATCAAGATTACATATTTTTTCTCTCTCTCTCTTTTATCTGTGTGACTTAAAGAACAAAAGACAACCTTGAATCCCTTATATTGTGATTCAATGAAGTGCAAAGAATGGATGAAAAAGCAGAGAGAATACTGGGGCATAATACTAAATAGAAAAGATATGAAATAGCTCCATCATTTTTTACTTTGTAAGCCCTATTTTGTCTGTACAAGACTGATGGCTCAAAACACCAGGTTACAGCATGCATGTGTTTTATGAAAAGGTTAGTTTGTGACTTATCTTTTAGAACATCTTATGGTCCTTGCCATTTTATGGGCTGTTGGGCCATGGGCACACTATGGAAATAATTTATTTTTCCTTAGGGACATCAAAGTGATCATTCATAACAAGAATGACTCTTGCCAGCTTGGCCCCTTTCATTGTCATTGATTGTAGATACAGCAAGGGTGGGAAACTCAACAGCAGGGATCTGTGGACACATTCATGTATCTGTGATTCTTAAGAAAACTCCCAAAATATTTTGGCCTGCTTTTTCAATATGTATTCCCTGTATTTCAGTATGTCCAGTATTTTACTTGGGTGGGGGGAGGTGGAGGAGTAAAGAAAAGTGGTTATTCTCTAGATTCAAAAATCAAACACTTTGCTGCATTTTTAATACTGGCTGAAAGATAAGAAATTACTATTATGCTTCCTTTTTCTAAATATGGCCAACCTCCCTCCATGAGCAGAAATATTTAGATTTTACTGAATTCACATGAAAACTTCAGATTGTCCTTAAGGAGGAACTAGCTTGGTACAAAGAAAAGACCATGATTATGTGCAGAGCCAAGAAGTCTGGAGAGTTTAGATTAAAACAACTATCAAACCTTGAAGGCCCTACTTTGAACAGAATCTAGCTACCTAATCCAACTAATCTTGGCGGCAAGCATTGTAACACCTTGCCAGCCCATCTGATGATAGGCATGCTGGACTTCGAGCCCCACCAAGGGGGGGGAGGGGGCGGGTTAGGAATAGGTAAAACACTGGGGTGTAGGGTCTCACCAGGATGGGGTCCAGAAGCTGAGACAAGAAGTGTTCCTAGGCAGATGTGCAGTAAATTTTAAAGAACTAAATTAAGAAGTGGAATTATCATATCATATAATAATACAGAAGATTCAAGTTTCAGTGAATGTCAGTGAATTCTATGCCAGCTAACACTTCAAAGACTAATATAAAATAATGCTGACAACCAGGCACAGTTGTCTGATTTTCTGCTCACTGGATTCACAAATAGACAGACAGCTCTATAGCTCATAAAAGAACCTTGTTGACTTGGCAGAGTGGTATTTTTGTGTCACAAAGCAGATCCAAGTAGGGGAATCAGCATCCAAAATTTTGTCCCCCTAGACAGTAGAAACTAGGAAGAGCCTGACTGAGTTGATGACAACATCAATCTGCCACTGGAGGAAAGATTTTATAATGGCTTTCTTTCTGCATTTTTTAAGGTGGGCACATTTATCATTATTATCTGTTAAGTGCCAACTTGACACTTAGCTATACATCAGATCCAAAAGAGACAAGTATCAGTGGGTGCCACACTGATCCTGGATTCAGTGTGATGCATCTTTGAGGTATACCCCTGAGGTGGTCTTATACCTTCAGGGTGTCCTTCAGACTAAGATGCTGAAAATG
The DNA here is from genome assembly GCF_001723895.1 of Crocodylus porosus. NCBI lineage: Eukaryota > Metazoa > Chordata > Crocodylia > Crocodylidae > Crocodylus > Crocodylus porosus. The sequence goes on along the minus strand of NW_017728906.1, from coordinate 57,399,697 downwards.
CTGACCATAAGGAAATCTGGGACACTGCTGCACCCCCACTCCACTCTTAGGGCAGCAGCGTGCTGCAGACAAAGTTGGGGGTTGAGCAGTGTGATGTGCTGGGCAAGTGGTCCCTCCAGCCTGGCACACTGTGTCACTTTGCCTCCCAGCTGGACTGTGCCCTATGACCCTGCATTTCTGGGATGCTCATTTTAATTCTTGCCAGCAGGCCATGACTGGCTGGCCGTGACCGGCCACCGAAATTTGGGACTGCCACAGCTAAACCCAGTAGGGGTACATATGGTCACCCTGTCCAAGGGTCACCTCCCTCACCCGTGGAGCCTCAACTTCACTTGCCTCATTCAGGTCTTGCCGGCTGTTAGCAGAGATGTAAGAACCAAACCCTTGTCCAGTTAGGTGTTCTGACCATATTGGCAAAAGTATATTTGACTGGCCATTCATCTTACTAATGTCAGATGCTATTTCTCAGTGATTACTTCTCTCAAGTGTGAACAGGGGAGAAATGCTTAAATTAATAACTGCCCTACTAAACAGTCTCAGCCCAAAAATGAAACCTAACATTTTCTTTCATATCATATACCACAATTCATACCATCTTAAGAATAATAATTACTGCACAGTAAATTTAAGCTGGCATAAATGCACATGTAAACATGCCCAGCAGGTTGGTGTGAAATTTGCCTCTTTTGTACCAGAACTGTGCTTGATACAGGAATAAGACAAGGAATTGGGTAACTAGAAGCCTCCTTCCAATTCTTAGATTCTTAGGCCCAATCTTTGAGGAAAGATTAATAGCACTGAATAATGGATTTGCATTGTCTACTCCTGTTAGTAGTTTATGTAATAATTTGATATCGCAACAACAACAATCATCCTCTGACAGAGCATCAAAGTAAGTTTTGTGGCACTTGCACTATCTGTTATACACCAGTGTATTGTGGCACAGGGTGTAAAAGACTTAGGCCCAGAACCACAAAGTAGTTTAGATGCTGAACTTAAAACCTTTGCAGTAACTAACTTTTAGACAGATAGTCTCTGTGACTGAATCCACAGCCTTGAGTTATGGGTCAAGACTCCATATATAATAAATGGTGATAGATATGCACCTCATGATGGGATATATAGAAGTTAGCAGACTGAGCAGAGAGCCAGCTTTCTCAGGGCTGCAAAAAACTGCTTACTTAAATTTGGGTTTCACATCCTTGAAACTGAAGAAGTAAATGCCTACCTCTTTTTAAAGAATGGAGTAGGGGCTATGCCATTCCTTCAAAACATGGCTAGAAGACAGTGAGGTGGCAGACTTTCCATACTCCTTTATGATCCAGACGTAAAGCACATCCTCAGAATACTGAAAACTTGGGTCCAACTCTTTCTTCTGCTTAAAATCCATGTTTTCCAATGAATCATGATAAACACAATAATTGAAATAAGACCTGGAACTCTGGAATCTCTTCTCCCAGGGAAGCACACAAATGATTAGATAAGAGGCAAACTCACCTTATATTCTTCTTTCTGGCCCAATATCTAATTAAATCTTTTATGCAAAGTGGAACAGCTTGTCAGGAAGGACTAAAGTTTCCTCTATTCTTAGCATATTCTTTAACCTCATTGTTAGGCACTCCTCTGGGACACGGAGTATATAGGCTGGATTATCTCAAGTTAAGAGTGAAATAGAGTCCAACAGTCTGTCAGGCTATTTTATAGGGAGTATGAGGCACCACCACCTTTTCTGGCTGTAGTGTTTTGAAGGACATATTCTATTTTGTGCAGAACCTAATCTAGATTGAGTTTCTGAGGAGAAACAAGTGGAGGAATGCCTTGGTTTTGCATCCTGGTGAGGCCTATATGTGAAATAGGTGCTAAACTATTCAGCCCTTCCACTATTGAGGTGCTTTTGGGCATGCCCCATGAGTGGAAATGCCTCTGCATATGTGCACTCTGGCATGCTGCAAGTTGCCCTGGGTGGGGTAAGGGAGGTTGGGGCCAGAAGCCTTACCTGGGGACAAGGCCTTCAGACAGGACCAGGCCAGCTCCTGCTGCCACCCAGGGCTGCTAGCACTGTAGGCAGGAACCAGACTGGTCCTGTCTGAAGGTGTGCACCAGCAGGCTGGGATAGCTCTGTGTGCCATGTGTCACCCCAGGGACTCAGGCAGAGCCACGTATCACTATGGGGCTCTGCCTCCAGTGGGCCATGAGTGCCTCAAGGGCCTGCTGCTGGCTGCTGCTACTACCCATGGCACAGTCCCCCCAACCCACACATTCCTCCCACCCCCACACAGCACTCAGTCCCCTCACCCCCATAGTCCCCCCACCTCCACACAGTCCCCCCACCCCCATGTCTCTGCTTACCAGGGACACAGCCTCAGTCTGAGCCACCACTGCCAGCTATGCCTTACTTCTATTTGCTCCAGCGCATAGAGGCATCATGCTGGAGCAGCAGGGGCATGCGGCAGGTATACAGGTGCTTTGGAGGACCCAGCCTCCAGTTGCTTTGGGACATGCTCCAGAAGCGTGCCCTGCACCACTTTTTTCTGGTGTGTTTTCTTTTGATACTGGGATTTCCCAGTATCAAACTTAGAGTCCATGCTGCAAATATGCAGTTCAGAGAACATTTTAAAATTTGTGGTGTGCCTCCTGCGGCATCTCAAGCTGCTTGCCTGTGTGGATGTGGCCCCGGTGTCAAAACCCCCCACCACACTGCAAATCAGTAATATGGCAAACACCTGCATGTGCAGACAGGTCTGTGGCACTACAAACTACACATGCACTCTTGTCTGGATGTGTCCTAGGGGTCTGAGGAACTTTTAGTAAATCTTTAAGATTTTGGTAAATCTTAAGCGCTGACCAGACTTTATGAATGTCTGTGGTTAGCTGTAGATTGAACTGAGATTTTGGGATCACGATTTAAAATTTAAGCATTTAAATCATCTCTAATTTTACTATAGGTGCCTAAATACTGTTGCGGACCTTCATGTCTTCCCTAGCTAAATGAAAGGGAGAACAAATATAAAATGCCAGATCCTATTCCAGCTATTGGGTGTTTGAGAAATCAGTTCTATAACTTTATAAAGATGGGGACCTGAAGAACTTGTTGGTTCAATGACTTTCCAAGGTTACACAGAAAGTCTGGTAGAACTAGGAAATTAACTCATAATTTCCTGACTCCCAGTCCAATGTCTGAGTTAGCCATTTTAACATTTTTGACTTAAAAAATTCAGATTGCTTTTACATGGAAATTTGTCAGTATTAATTTTAAAGCATGTTTTCCTTGTTTTGCATTACTTGTTAAGTTTTCTTCTGTGTTAAGAAACTGAAATATAACATACTTTTGAGGAGCTCTAAAAGCTCTTTCTCATTCTAAATGAGATTTTTGCCATTTTTTTCTTCAGATCCGTGATGGAATGAAACACAAAGAAAGGGGTTTTATGCTGCTTAATGAAATTAAATGTATATAGTGATGAAATTAAATGCATATAGGGAGAAAGGCATCAAATATCTGCAAACGTTATTGCACAGCCTGAGATATTCACAAGGTATGCAGCAGTCACAGCAAAAACCACACAAGCGTAAAAGCAGTAAACTGATGAATCTCCTAGAACACATTTCCACTACATGCTTCACCTTTCTGATTTATGAAAACATCTTCTGAAATCAGAGGTACAATCACTGGTTAACATCAGTGACTTTCTTCACAAGTCTCCCATTCATGAACTTGTACATCATCTTGGTTATAAACTGTTGGTGTGAGAAGACACAGACTAATATCATATCTGTAGCTGTAGCAATGCATTTCACCTTTGTCACTGCCTATGTGCAGAATGCAAAAAAGGCAGATGTTTGAACTTTCACTTTCAGTGGGTGCATCTACATGAGACGCTACATCATTGTAGCGATGAGCTACGGCAATGTAGCACTGGTGGGCACAAACTGTGATGCCGCTGCTACTGTGCAGTAGGATCAAAAATGACCCATGCATCACCAGGACTGCTAAAGCAAGTACTAAATGACTGCACGGTACCAAGTGTGCAGTGGGGTACACATGTAGACATGCCCGGTAATTCCTTGTCTTACCGAGATAAAATAAAGAAAAGAAATGGAATTCCTTGGCTTGAGTCTCTCTTACTGTGCAGCTGCAATGATCTATTACATCTTCTGCAAAATGGGTATAAAATGTGATCAGATCTTAATTTTCCACTTGCTTACACAGATGATGGAATTTTATACTCATTTTTCATTGACTTGGCATAGGTGCAAAGCCAGTAGAAAATCTGGCTGAAAATATCAAAAATAGAAGGTAAACTACTGACTGTGAAGTTTCTCTCCCTAGACTGTAATTTACACAAAAGCATAACTCCCTGCTAACGTGTTTTTAATACAATACAAAGTAGGCACATTAATCTTCCATTGTTCAATAGGACATTTGTAGCTACATCTCACCAATGCATACTTGCATTCTGTCATGTAGTCACAAAAGACTAACAGCTCTTGTCATGCCTATACCTAAAGAGAATGTTAATAGACAAACTTTACAAAGGGGCTATGTTGGAAAACTAATTAGTATTGAATTAGAGAAAAAAATAACACTACAACCAAGTAAAAACAAACCATCCTAGAAAGTATGTAGCAAAACTCGAATATCCAGTGTGTAAACAGAACATTTGGACTTTCCTGTACATGAAACCAGAGTGAAGAAAATTCACCCAATGTCACCAAATGAGAATTTTACATTCAATCTAGAACAAAATACAAACATTCATTTGAAAACTATCACTGTAATAATAAAGTTACAAAACTGAGTTAGATGAGAAAGGGATGAGTGGTATTGCAAAAGAAATAATAGGTGCTGGGGTTTTTTTTGTTTGTTTTGGCTGGGGTTATTTTTTCAGAGAAGGACCTCAGTTCATTCAATTTTAGAACTGTGTGTGTATTAATTCAGAGTCTGAAGTTGTGGAAGTATTCAGTTTTTTTAATGGAAATAGTTAGGCAGGAAGCGTTTCTCATCGGAAATGTAGAGCCGTATGACTTGTTCTGCTTTTTCTTTTTTTTAGAGATTTCAAAAAGGTAGGGAGCTTCATATCTGCTAAGGCTTCTTTCATGAAGGGTTCTGCAAGGTACCATCCTTTATCTCTTTTTCAAAGTCTCTATGGTTCATTTAGACTGTTTGTGACGAATGAATGATTTCAGTATCTTCTATACACTGATGACAGATGTATATACCCATTTTTTTGACCATGCTGTTTCAAAGTGGAAACATAGATGAATGCTAAATAACAAAGAAATGACCTAAATAAAGTTTAGGGTACGAGAAACAATGGAAGGAATCACACAACATCTTCCTCCCCACCAACCTGGTTAGTGTCAAGAAGCGTATATCTTAGCGGTTGTGCAGAATCCCCAGCTGCTTATGGGTCTCCAAGTAGCTGCAGCTATCAAGAGTCCTCTTTATCATACGTGTATGTTAGAAAGTTGCATTCTGCGTGTCGTCCCCACACCTCGATGTAGATGTCTTCCCATTTATTTATTTGACTCAGCGTTGAGTTTGCTGCAATATGACCATCATAGGTCTGCCTATTGGAACGTACATGTTATAAAGGCGTGCTATTAAATTGTCCAGTGAAATAAACAAAAAGTTTCTATGCACCTGCTGCTGAAGAATTCATTTTCAAATAGATGTACTGAATAAAACAATATAAGCATCCAGAGTAGCACAAATCCTTAGGCCTGCCACCTTTTCTCTTCATGTTAATTAATGATTATTTTCAGTAAAAGTGCTCTTTAAGTATTTCCAGTAAAGAGATCAATGTACACTGTGGTAGGATGCACACTTTAACCTTGAATTTCATAGGGCCAAAACTATGACAAGACAATTTTAAAACACGAGGCCTCTAACTTTGTGTGTTCGTTAAAGAAAGCAGAGACTGTCAGAAGTTTAAGACTTCAATACAGGTTTAGCATAGGGCTCAAGAGAAGATAAATCAAGACACATACCCACAGATAAGGTTTGCCTTGAAGGGAAATGTTAAAGAGCAAGGGGATATAAGGAACCATCAGTTATTAATATTGCACTGAACCTCATCCCCGGAAACAAATCCAGGGTGGAAATGGAAAAGTAATAATGAAATGGAAAGGGCTCAAGAACACACAGTAGTAGGGAAAGGTATGAAATGGAGAAAGGATTGAACAACAGAAAAGAAAGTGTGGAGGGATTAGAGTTAAACTAAAAAAGAAGATATAATGACCATGTGGTCTGACAATGTGACTAAGACTTTACCCTCAGACTGGAAGGGGTTACTGATACTTTGTTTACTTAATTTAGATTTATGTTATTCTGCAGGAAAACAACAGTCTTATCAGAGTAAAAGCAGAGATTTCTTAGTTTAATAAGGAAGTGTTAGGGACTTGAGGAATTCATCTGCAGCAGGCAGTCTTCCTACTGGCATGTAATTCCTTGCTATGATCCCTGGACTTGTGTTGGTGGGGGAGGGAGAGGGGAAACACACATCTGTATATTAATACGTTGGAACAAAGGAGTTACTGTGATAATGTTAGAGGAAGACATACAGGAAAGATACTTAAGCAAGTCCACTATATGAAAGATCTTCATACATTTTTAAAGTATTTTTTGTTGCTCTCAGTTGGATGTATAAGCCATCATGGTCATCACCAGTCATCAAACTGAGTGCAGTTTCTGTCCATTTGTTCAGTGGCTACAGAGAGAGGGATTTCTGAAGCTTATTGGCTTATTTTTAAGTATATTATTTTCATTTTTGATTACCTGAAATCAGATATATGTTTGAGTCCTTTATTTTCCATCTTCTCTCATTTTTTAACTTTTTCTTTTATCTAAGAAATCTTGAATAAATCTGGACTTTATTTCTACATGTTCACTTGAGTTAGCAAAGACTGAACAAACCAAATTTGGCAAGATCAGACTTAGGCCACAAGAATTTGCATATTTTTAAAATTCTTTCTTCCTAGCTGCACAATTAGTAGGTTATGTTTAAAGATGAGGAAATTGTTAATGAAGAATTGACTTCCATACAGCTTTAGGGTACCTTCTCAATTGGGATGTGTCCTTAAAATGTCTTGCTGTCAAACATACAGTCACATGGATGAGGTGGGATGTAGTGGTTGGATCTGACATGGCTGTACAGCTTCTTTGGCTAACTGAGGCTATACCTTCTTTTGAGTGAAATAAGAGCACTGAACTGATGAATATTGTGGAGTGGGACATTCTGATACAATCAAACTGATTGAACTGAGGCAAGTGAAGTTTATATGGGAAGCTATTCCTTCAATATTACAATTATTATTAATATTAATGTTTGAAAGAGTTGCATCATAGAGTAATGTATAGCCTGGAAACTCACCTGGGAGATGGGAGATTTAGATTCAAATAGCACTGGGGATAGGATTGAATTGCATATTGGTCTTCTGTGTTCTAAGAGAACTTTTACCATTGGGAGATTAGGTAGAAGGGGGAAAGCATTAGCTTTTTAATCCATCTGTATTTTGAGAGATAAGGCTAGCCTACGGGAGTTTTTACATATGTTCTGGGAGTGGGCAGGGATGCTTTAATTAGAGCAGTTCTGAAAGACACTCTAATTAAAGTGTCTGCAGTGCCTTGTGTATCAGCATCCCCACGCTTCAAAATGGTGGCAGAGGCACTTTAACTAAAGCTCATCGAATGAGTTAAAGCACCTCTGCCGCCAATCCGAAGTGCAGGGACACTGATACATGAGACATGGAAGTGGCTACAGCATGCTAATTAGCATGCCCCAGCAGACTTGATTAACTGAGTCTGCTCCAGTGTGCTGTCAGAGCAGCCTCCCCACACGTGTACAGATACCCTAAGAGACTATGTTCATGAGAGGAGTGTGGGCTATGATCCCAAACTTTTGACTGGAGGACTTCGCAATGTTAAACATAAAGCTGCACCTTCACAATCCCAACCATTCTTAGACAAACCATTTTCCTACTGATATGGATTCTTTTTGATTTTCATCTTTTCTTCTTTCTTTTGGCTAGCTTAAAAGGTATGTATGATCTTGAAGGGTAATTTCTTTTGGGATACTTACAGAAATCTTAGCTTGATTTTTAGAACAGAGTTTCTTAAAGCTTTCAAATGCCTATAATAAAGTCTAATAACAGATATCAGTTCATTATTGTATGAGAACCAAATTTCATTAAATTTATTTGAAAGCTGAAGCAAGAAAGTCACACCTACTGCAGTCTTTGGTCACCCTGGAGACTGTGCACACAAAGATGTTGCTTATAATACAGACACCAGTTCATTAGGAATTGATTTTATGCAATCCTTTATTCAATGAGGAATTGAATTCATCATTTCATGCAAAACCACTGAAAAAGAATAGGTCCAATATTTTTCAAAAATATGATTTTTGCATTTAAAAAGATAGTGAAGCAAGGATGCCCCTAATCACTAGGTTATAGAGTTACTCTCACTTTATCTCTGCCTTTAGCCCAATCACTATTTAAGTACATGTACAAAGTGGAACTGCTTCAACAGAAATGTGGACAACTGGTACCACTAGAATAACCTGGTTGTTGGTTATTGTATAGGGAGGTAAGAGATCCATAGTTGAATCTCCATGGACAGTTGAGGGATTTGAATCTGTCTTTTTCAAAACCTAAATGAGTGCTCTAACTAATGAAAAATTATGTAAAACAAGAAAGGAAGTGCAGCCACATGTTCACAGTTTTGTGAATATGACAATTTTTACCTCTTTGTTTTTTGCTTAGAAATCTGAACTGAAACTGAAATGTCTTGTTCTGGGGTAAATGGAACATTTTATTTATCTTCACACACACACACACACACACACACACACAGTATATTAGGAGTGCATGAAATGGGCCATATTCGATTCGGATTTGGATTTGGACTCAGCCCAAATCAGGGACAGTGATTTGATTTATTGACTCAAATCACTGTCCCTGATTCGATTCAACCAAATTCGAATCTGAAGATTCAATGGTGATTCAGAGAATCAGCGATTTGGCCATAGACACAGCTTAAAATGTTTTTTCTACATACCTTGAGGTACCAGGTACAGTGTGTGAACGCTGCAATGGTGGGGCAGATGGAGCATCCCACAGGAGCATGGGGGCGGGCCTGCATACTCGGTGGTGAACCTGGACCCCGGGTGCCCCACCCAGGCCCAGGAGGCACCAGTTACTGAGCTGAGGGGCCTGCAGGGGTGGGGGTGGGGGGGAGATGGGCCCAGCACACTGCCTGGTGGACCTGGAAGTGGACCAAAAGTGCTTCTGGTCCACTTCCGGATCTGGTGCCGAGTGTGCTGGGGAGCCCCCCGTACCCCTGCGGGATGCTACAACCACCCCACCATCTCAGCATTCACGCGCTGCTTGGTACCTTAAGGTATGTAGAAAAATAATTTAAAGCTGTGTCTGAGACGTAGAGATTCAGTCACCAAATCAGGCCAAATCTCCACCGAATTGAATCAGTAACTGAAGCTTCGCAAAGCCCTAATGTATATGTATATGTTCTTTCACTTTAACAAAAAAAAAGACTTATTTTAACTTGATTCAATTCAAAATAATGTTAATTTCCTAATGAAAGATGAAAAACAATTGAAAGTCCAATCATTCTGCAGAAAATACACTTTTGTAATTTGTGTTCTAGTTTTAATTCTCTGTTTCTAATTCAAAAAAGTATATGATAAAATAAAAAAGCATACTCTTAATGGCATTAGCATTCTGCTTTTGAAGTATGTTTGAAGATGAGAGGATGTGTTAAAGATTGCTGGGGCAATGCTCATTATTTTTGCAGAGGAAAGTCATTACTCCAATAGTGTGGCTAAAGCGTGTGAACAGTGGAATCCATGCTGGCCATGTATGAATCTAAATCACATACATACTTCTTTTGTACTTTTTATTTCTGAAAACCCAAAGTATAATGTTTAAATGCATGTAAAATTATTTCTATTTTATTTCCACTGACACTATTTTTAAAATTATAGAGCCATTATTATATTTATGGGGTTTTTTGCATTATAAAAAAAGTCCTAAATAATGCTTTAGGAGGCTACAAAATCCTCACAGACCTTTTCTACAGTTTTTCTTCTACGACACCATGATACCAATTAACAACTGACCAGCAAACCTGTAAAACATTGTCCTTTTCAGATCTTGCAGTGATTAAAACATATCCAGTATAACAAATGTTGTTTTTAGTAAAATATATCCAATAAGCCAACATATTTCTAGAGCGACCAGATTTATGATATTTCCACATGACTTTTAATTATTGTATTCAATTAAAAATCAGAATAAGGGATTTAATTGGTCCTTCCTATATACTCTGTGATTAATTAATTAAAGACAGGTTGTGAAACCTTATTCACACTTTTAAGCATTTATTCATTCATGTAGTCCCTTTGACACCATTATGTTTCAGTCAATGAGTGACTAAAATCATGGGAATTTCCATAGACTCCGCAGTTTGTCCTTCAGATTCAAATGGAAAGTTACAATAATCACCTCTTCTATCTTATCAAAAGAACCAAGCTGACATTAATAAGTATAGTGTAGCAGTATAAAATACTGGGGGCTTGGAAAAACATCTACAGTTAGCAGCACAGGGACTGGGAGAACAGAAAGAGGGATGGTTTGTCATACCAAATTTGAAAGCCACAGCGGCATACTGAGGCTGGACCAGGAACCTGATTAATAGAGAAGTGAAACAAGTGCAGGTCCTGGCATGGACACTGAGTGTAAGCACAGAGAGTGTTCCTGGTATGGCGTGAGTTATAGAAGCTGGAGGAGAAGCAGCTCTGGAGTTGTTTCCTGCATTGGCAGAAGGGGAGGCACTACTTTGTGACCCTCTGAAACTGACCCAGACCATCCAACCTCACAATGGAAAGAGTGAATGCACTGAGTTCCTCTTCTGAAGAAAGCCTGCCAACTGAGTGGGGAGGACTCTCCAGCAGTACCTGAGGGGGGATAGTCAATGACTGAGGCACCATTCACACCAAGGAAACAGCTTGTGGCTTACCAAGAGGACATCAGTCCATCTCACTGAATTACACCTACCTCCACCAGCCGAACCCTGTGAGTAGGTTTTTGGGGCATTTTTATTACTTTTACTTAGTTTCTAGGGATTTCACGCTTAAGTGCTGTGTGATTGATTAGTTTCTTATTTAATTTTTATCACCGATTCATTCACTGTCTTCCTCTTGCCTTTGCAGCTTGTCTTTTACTCCGTCTCTCTTTTTTATCTCCTGACTTTGCTTGCTCCTATAATCTGATAGTCCTTGATTCTCTGAAATTTATATCTGCATTTTCCTAGAGATCATAGGTCTTTTCTTTTAATTTATATACCTAGCAACCAGGTCAATGTATTAAGTGCAAAGTGCATTGAGGTCCATTAGTTCTTAGCTATCTTACTGGAACCACAGGCATGAGAAGCAGGTCTAGGGGAACAGGAGTGCCCCTGGTGGAAGCTAAATTGGGCATGTAGAATCGGGAATGAAGTGGTAGCTACAACAATAGAGAGAATGCCTAATATAGAGCTCAATCTACATATAAATAACTTGTGCAAACCTATTGGGTAAATAAGGAGAGGAGGTATTTGCAGGCATACAGGTATAAGGTATAAAACACAAACAGCAGCAACAAATAGATTCCAGGACCCTCCTTTGTCTTTAGTAGTATAGTATTGATTCGACATTTCTTCAAAAGACAGAAAAATATTTATTTTTTTCACTAAAAGAAAATATATGCCTGTTTCATTTAATCTCTGTATATGTGTACACACACACACACACACACACACACACTTCACATATATTTTCTCTCTGCAACAAGATTCTTTATGATTTCCACCTAACTAGAGCAACACTTGTCCCTCATGTATACATATATCTCTATTTATTTTTCATTGTGTTTTGCTTTATTGCACGCAATACAGCATATCATAACTATGCTGATATCATAGAGATATGAAGTGGCTAAAAGCAATACTGGTAATTATAACACTATTTATTACAAAAACAAACCTCCTCTAAGTTAAAAACTGAGCAGATAGAAAAACCCCCATACACATATCTTATAAAAAGGTGGAAGTTTTATTAGAAAATTCAGTTTCTGGGTGTATAGTGACAATTAGCTGGGCATTTAGGTACGGAAGACACCATGGAGACTAAATAATGGATAATTCCAGTCCTAACCTTTCTTTCATTCTTGTCCTCCTTGTAATATTGTAATTACAAATATTATTTACATCCAGTGTAAATCACATTGTGATATCCTGATTAAAGTGTTCTATAAGAGCTAGCTGTCAGCTAACAGGCAGTAGAAATGATACCATTTCTTGTTCAGGAGATCAGCAGGAATTCAGGATCTCATGTAGTATGACAGCCTTACAAATGGTGGGTCACATAAGTAGTGGAGACTAATACAACTCTTAGCCTCAAAATTATCATCTTCCTGGTTAATTCTATGTATCAAAATAGTATAATGCCTGTTTCAATCTTGTATGGAAGCTGATATTTTGGTTTGTTGGAGGCTGTATAAAAATACTTAATCATCATCAGGTACAGAAAAGAGCTATAAACATATGGGTAGTAAAACCTAAAATTCTCAGGGAAAAATCATCCCTGGTCTATTTCCACTGAAATTAATGTAGTTAGACCACAAATGTATGTGTTTCCTTATGCAGAAGTAACACTTTTATGGTCAAGTAGGGAAGTCCAGAAGGATTGATGCTAGCTGCACCCTGTATGCACCATGAGTGACAAAGGTGTTTTAGGAGTGACCAAAAGGCCTGACAGGAACATACAAGGTGTCTGGGGGCCTGGGGTATATTCCCAGTGGTCTTGAATTAGAAGGTCTCTATAATTTACATCAGCTGAGGCCCTAATTTCTTGAGTGTCATTCCCGACTAGATCATTCCATCCATGGCTTTATTGAACTGAGCCTCAAAAACCTCCAGGAATGGAGATTCTACCACCTCCCAACATACCCTGTTTCAGTGCTTCACCACCCTCCCAGTGAGAGCATTTTTACTAATATCTAACCTAAACTTCCCTTGCTGAAACTTGAGACCATTGCTCTTTGTTCTGTCATCTGCTACCACTGAGAAGAGTTTTGCTCCATCCTCTTTGCAACCCCCTTCAGGCAGTTGAAGGCTGCTGTCAAATACCCTCTCAGTCTCCTGTTTTGCAGACTAAATAAACCCAGTTCCCTCAGCCTCTCTTCAGAAGTCATGTATCCAAGCCCACTGCCCATTTTTATTGCCCTCTACTGGACTCTGTCCAACTTTTCCACATCCTTTCTGTTACTCCCACATTCCAGTCCCAAATCCTAATGTAATTAACTTCTTTAATTTGGTTCTTTATTTCTTTTTAAATTCTTTTTTTTTACTTAATTTTATTTTACCCTTTAGTGGCTGACTTCCTTCAGTTCACCACCCTTTCCCCACCCCATTCCCTTTTCACCTCCCATTTAATTACCTACCACAATCCCATTAACTCTGCCTCCTAGTTCATGTTCTTACTCTACCCCGCAATCTGTCTCTCACCCGCACACCTAGAACAGAGATAGAAACTTGTAGTAGCAACTTACAGCTGTAGCTCCTAGTCAGGCCCCTGCCCCCCCACTCTTTACTGGCAAGTGTGGGCTGTGCAGGTGGGGGACAATCAGAGAAGGTATTCAGCCTTAAGGTGTGACTGCTCCAAAGTTGAGCTAGCACTAACGCTGATCAACATTTGAGCAGCTTAAAGTGCAGTGTGTAACAAGACCCTCAGGTCCCTTGCCCTTGTATCGGACCTCAGAGCTGCAGCAGGAGAAACTCTGCCAGCTCCAGCTGGATTTCTTTTGGTTATGAAAGACTATGTAGGTCCCCCTTTCCATAGAATGGGTATCCTGAAATATCACTCACCCTAACATCGCTCTTTATCACGGGCAGTCAGTAAAGAGATAAAACAAGAAAAATATTTATTATATGGAGAAAATAATTAAACAAGAAAAACTGACCATAAGTTGAGAACAGAAACAAAACATAAGTTTCTTACCCTTTCATCTGACTGCCACCTAACCCTTCAGAGAGACCTTCCAGTATTTTCAGAGATCACTCTTCCTGCTGATCCTAACAGCCCTCACTGCTGTGGACCTGGACTCTTTCCAAAGCCTGGGATCCTAAGACCCTTGTTACTTCACAGATAGCCCATAAAATACTTCCAAGTGAGTACATGCTTAACAGGATAGTCCCAATTCCTTATGAGCCTCATAAACCTCAAGAAAATTCTTTCCTTCCAGCTGGAATTCCTTTGGCTAATGGGCCTTTGCTGTTTGTTACACAATTGTTTTTTCCATTACAAGCAAATAATAACTTGGGTGCCAATCCCATCAGTGGCCCGTTCTATCTGTGATTGGAGGGGCAATTGCCTTTGCCCTAATAATACAACAACCAGAGATATTTAACAGTTGTGCCTATTCTCACTTCCTTAAAAATGCATCCCACGTTTCCTTTGCCTAAACCATGTTCAAAATGATAAAGATATATACAGACAACATAACATAACTTTCTCTACAGTAAAAGAAGCAACATAAATGCATACATCAAACATGGGCTTTTCAATAAGACCGCACACACCCTACATCAATACAACATACATGAGAGTGTCTGCATGACATCCCACAACCCCCCCCGCCGCCCAAGATTAGTGGGGTTTGTGACAAGGAGCAATTACAGTAGATGGCAAACATGTTGTAGTCCAGCTTAATGCCTCTGAAGTCCTTGGTAGAAAAAAACAACACCCCCCCACAGAAGAAAAAAGAAAAAAGGAAGAAAAATAGAACCTCTTTCAAATCAAATTATTCTCCATTTTCCCCTTCAAGCATATCCTGCTGTTCTTGGTGCATTAAGGATAGAAATATTCTGTTCATTTTAAAGTAACTCTTCAGCAAAGTTTGAATTGGATAAAAAGTCTTCAGAGTTCATTGTAATGGTCTTCCACTGATATAAGGGTAATTTTAGCTGTGTTCTGCAGCTTGATAGAAATTGATTGTGAAAAAAACAGAAAGGTGACAGGGTGTTATTTCCACACTTGCCCTGTTGCTCATAATTGTTACATTTCTACCATTTAAAAAAGTGCTCTTATTCTCATGAACAAGACAGACCCCTGCTTATAATATGAAAAGTAATTGTCATGTTAGCTTCACCCACTAGTAGCAAGCTATCTCCTCCTGATGCCCATAACAAAATTGAGTAGTACCTCCCTCCACAGAAAGTCCCATTGGAATCAAAAGTTTTGCTTTTTGAGTAGCATGTGATCAAAATTAGTGGGGACATGGTCCACCCAGTTATCAAAATCCTTTTATAACATGATACCATCTTCTATAGATTTTTTATAAACACATTTTAGGACAAAACTCAGAATTTAATCCAAGAATAATTATAAAATTGAAAGTTGTACTAAGTTAGGAGATGGGGAAAAGTATTTTAATTAATGGTCATTGAGAGCATGCACAGTTTTAACAAATATCCATCCAACCAGTAAGACTCCTCAGGGCAAATAAACACCCCTATTGGTGGTTAGTAATTTACATTCACAGCTGTGCAGTCTTGTTAGTCACCGGAATTGTAATGCATAATTCTAAAACTCCTGACTGAATTCACAGTTGCTAGCAACTAGTAGTGGGTAGCCATAGAAACCAATCAAATTATAGCAATTTGCTGCTCCTTTATCAGAACTTAATTTCAAATAGCCACCCAAGAAAACCTGTAGATCTTGCACCTGTGTTAGATATAAATAAGTAACATTTCAGACGTAGGTAAATCTGTACATAAAATAAAGTGGTCAAATTGGTGTGCAGTATAAGTAGATGGTGCTCAAATGAAGTCAAGGTGTGTGGAGTGGGGCAGACAAAGGCACTTAAATCATTGGCTTGAATATTTATTTGAAAGCAAAATCCACTTGCAACAAAAATGTTCCTAAAATAATTGTTTTAATAGTACCAGCTGGTACTGTCCCCCCCTTTTTTTAATTTGAAGGTATATGGAACATTTTTCCTTTCCAAAAGTCAGATAACAGTATATGTGGAAAATTTTAGGGCCTACATTTTATTTTAATCTTTTTCCAGTGATTATCTTTAGTAATATTTTGCTTTTTATAAAGCTATAAAATAGAAACCGTTCATTGACTCTGTTCTATATATTGAGAAACTAAAGATGCTTGGGGTTGATGATGGGATTTTCAAAAGCTTCAAAATTAGTCAAGTGCCCAGATCCCTGTGACTTCAATTCAAATGTGAGGCCATTGTATCATAGATCAAGTTAGAGAGTGATCTAGATCTTAGTCAGGATTGAGATTTGTATCTTCTGCCCTCCAGGCCTACATCTCCTTCTCAAGAGCGCATTGCAGCTCTTGGGCTAGTTCCTTTCTAAAACCCAAACCTCCCTCCCTGTAAACTTAAGCCAATACAAGTTAGTAATGGAAAATCTGAAAATATATACAATTAAAGATCTCTGACTGCAATCACAATGGTAAGTAATAACTGCTTTATTATTGTTTTCCCCTAAGAGATACTATACTCTGAGAGCATGGGCACATAAGCCACTTAAAATTAATTACAATGGTGTGGAGTGTTAATGCCTGTCAGCAGGTTTGCAGTAACTGTCCTTATGCACAGTGTTATCTTATGGGTAAATGAAAGCAAACCTGTGGTAATGTAGTTCTCCATAAAAACTGGCTAAGCTAGTAAAGTTATCTTTCATTTAGCCCTGAATAAGAGCATGAATATGCAATTACAGCAGAGCAGCTGATACATAGCAGAGCTCTTCTGCCGTTTAGTAACTTGTGCATGTAATCAAGCACTGAGTGGACTTAAGTGTTGGATATGCTTCATTTCAGAGCTAAACCTGTGTGATATTGAGCATGTCATAGACCCCAGAGGTGGGCAGTTATTTCAGCTGGAGGGCCTCGTAACAACTTTTGGAGATCTGTCGAGGGCTGCAAGGGTAGTCCCATCCTTTGACAGGGGTTGCCATATTGGGACTGGAAGTCTTATCCCTAACCCCTGACCTTTGTCATGGGACAACACTTTCCCTCTCCCCATTTGCCCCTGGAAGTACTCCTTTTGGGAGGGGGGGGTTGCTACCTTGGAACCAGAAAAAGAACAATCATATACTAAAAATTCAACATCTACTATAACATATTTTAATTTATTTCAAAAAATAGTTTGTCCTGTTTTATGTGAACGTTTACTACATGAGGTTCACTGAGGAAGAATGCTTAACTCATTGTTGGACAGGGAACAAGAGCTAAGGAGCCAATATATTAAATATGAACAGTATAATAAAAAAGAATATCACATAGATGATCCTTTTAACTTTACTAATTATCAAACAAACAGGGAAAAGCTCTTCTTTAAACTGTGATTCTACCCAATTAGTAAATCCTCTGCATTTTATAGGGTGAACCAAAAATGCATATCGAAAAATTGCTTAGAGCTGTCTGCATGAAGGGTGGAAATAAAATCTTTCTAAAAAAGACTAGATGGACTAGACAAACTCTGCAGGTCCCTTCCAGTCCTACTTTTCTGTGATTCTATAAATCTATATTGTAAGGTTATTTGTAAGTAGCTCAATGAATATGCATAGATATAAAATTAATAATTGAGTGATAGCAATTTGTTTACAAATCCATATAACTTGAGAGCCTGCAGGTGGTGTCACTAGCAGGGTTTTGACTTCTTTCATAGTGGAATGTTCTTCTGAGAAGAAGGATTGCTGGGAAGAAATGGGATCCACTTGATGAAAATGGGGAAGAACATCTTCAGAGACAGGCTTCACAGACAACATAGTGAAGAGGGCTTTAAACTAGGTTCACTGGGAGATGGAGACCAAAGCCCTGAGGTAAGTGGGGAAGTGAGAGACCTAGAGGAAGAACAGGCAGGAGAGGGCAAAAGGGAGGTGCTCTCATACTTCCTGAGCAATCAAGGCAATCAACTAGTTACCTCAGGTACTTGTACACAAATTTGTGGAGCCTGGGAAACAAGCAGGAAGAACTGGGAGTCCTTGCACAGTCATAGAACTGGCATGATTGGAATAACAGAGGCCTAGTGGGATAGCCCATATGCCTGAGGCACTTTCATGGATGAATACAAACTCTTTAGGAATGACAGGCAGTGGAGAAGAGGAGGAGGAGTTGTACTTTATGTAAAAGAGCCATATGATTGCTCAGAACTCCAGTATAAAGCTGGACATAGGCCTATTGAAAGTCTCTGGCTTAGGGTCAGAGGAGAGAGCAACAAAGGTGATGTCATGGTGGGTGTGTGCTGTGGACCACCAGACCAGGAGGGAGTGGTGGAAGAGGTTTTCTTCAAACAGCTAGTGGAAGTTTCCCAATCACAGGTCCTGGTTCTCATGGGGAACTTAAATCACCCTGACATCAGCTGGGAGGGCAATACAACACTGCACAGGCAACCCAGGAAGTTTTTGAAGAACACCGAGGACAACTTCCTGCTGCAAGTGCTGGAGCGGGCAATTCAGGGCCATGCTCTTCTTGACCTGCTGCTCACAAACAGGGAAGAATTGGTGGGGAATGTAGTAGTGGAAGGCAACTTGGGCAGCAGTGACTACAAGATGATTGAGTTCAGGATCCTGAGGAAATGAAGGATGGAAAGCAGCAGAGTAAAGAGCCCGGACTTCAGAAAAGCAGACTTTGACTCAGTCAGAGAACTCATGGGTAGGATCCCCTGCAAAGCCAGACTGAGAGGGTGAGGAGTCCAGGAGAGCTGCCTGTACTTCAAAAAAGCCTGACTGAGAGTGCAGGAAGAAACCATCCCACTATTCAGAAAGACTAGCAAGTGTGGCAGAAGACCAGTTTGGCTTAGCAGGCAACTTTTCAGTAAACAAAATCACAAAAAGGAAGATTATAAGAAATTGAATCTTTGACAAATAACTAGGGAAGAATATAAGAGCATTGCTCAGGCATGCAGGGATGAAGTCTGAAAGGTCAAAGGGGAAGTGGAGTTACATCTAGCAAGGGATGTGAAGGATAACAAGAAGGGTTTCTACAAGTGTGTTGGTACCTGACTGAATGGGAGAGGCAACCTTGTGACACAGGATGCAGAAAAGGCTGAAGTGCTCAATATCTTCTTTGTCTCAGTCTTCACTGTTGGCTCTGGATTTAGGGCCCAGAGGCCTTGTTTTGGGGGGCAGAGGGAAGCGGACCTACCCTCAGACTGACCATGACCTATCCATTCGATAATAGGCAAGTGTATTAATACACAATGATAACAGAAAAGAAGCAATACAAACAATCAAGCAATTCTATATATCTAATCCTAGTGCTGTCATCAGAGTCAAAGTACATATGATCAGGATGCAGTCTTCACTCTGAGGCTCTCAGGTGTCAGATGTCAGCATGTCATTAATCTGGAGTTGAGATACTGAGGCCCACTCCCCACCCAGTGGGTTGGATGAGACTGGTGGGTGATGTGCCCTCTGTCAATGGTAGCCTTGGGAACTCTTCCCAGGGGATGAGGACTCATAGATGCTAGAGTGAGAAAGGACCTCAACAGATCATCGAGTCCAACCTCCTGCCTGGACAGGAAAGAGTGCTGGGATCAGATGACCCCAGCCAGATGCCTATCAGCCTTCTTTTAAAGTTCCCCAAGGTAGGGGAGAGCACCACCGCCCTTGGAAGCCCATTCCAAATTCTGGCCACCCTTACCATGAAGAAGTTTTTCCTAACGTCTAGCCTTAATCTGCTCTCTGTCAGTTTGTGAACAATTGTTCCTTGTTACCACAATAGGTGCCCTGGTAAACACAGCCTTTCTGATTCCTTGCTGTGCCCCACTAATGAATTTGTAGGCAGCCACAAAATCACCTCTCAGCCTTCTCTTGTGGAGGCTGAAGAGGTCCAGGTCCTTAGTCTCTCCTCATAGGACTTGGCCTGCAAACCCTTAACCATATGAGTGGGCCTCCTCTGGACCATCTTGAAGTTATGCACATCCTTCTTAAAGTATAGCACCCAAAACTGGATGCAGTACTCCAGCTGTGGTCTGACTAATGCTGCATAAAGGGGAAGTAACACCTCCTTGGTGCTATTAGTCATGCATCTGCTGGGGGGGACTCCTTTCAGGGATCAGGATGGGAAGGGATGCAAAGGAACAGGAAGGGACCCCAGCAGGACAGGGAGGGACTTTTTGTTACTCTGAAGTTTCTGCTTTTGAATTCTCCATCCCTCCTGATGACTCTTGATGACTCTTGATCCATGTCTATCATTGGTTGGTCCCTCTGTGTGGTTGTCGTAGTTCACATAGCTTATAACATGCACACATACTAATTTGGTCTTTCTCGGTCTTCTCCTAATTTGGTGTGTTCCCCTGAAACCAGGACCCACCCTGCTCTGGGGCCTTGTTAGCTAGTGCTACCTTATCTTGTGTTATGGGCAGTGTAGTACATACTCCCTCTGTTTTCTAGACTATGTGTTCTTGTTGGCTTTGTTGTGTTAGACAGCCTGTCTGCTTCCAAGGCTGGACAGAAACTGTGTGACTGTGTGGCCCAGAGTCTTAGAAATTAATTAACCCCTGCTGCCCAACCTGAATTATTCTCATGCCTTTAAGCCAATTCCCAAAAAACAAACCTTTAAATATCATTTCTAGGCCAACATTCACAGGGAAGGTTGACTTCCAGATTACTGCACCAGGCAGCACAGTTCGGGGAGGAGGTCAGTAGCCCTCAATGCTGAAAGAAGAGGTGAGAGACTACTTAGAAAAGCTGGATGTGTACAAGTCCATTGGGGCAGATGGGATGCACCCAAGGGTGCTGAGGGAGTTGGCTGACGTGATTGCAGAGCCATTGGCCATCACCTTTGAAAAGGAATGGCGATCAGGAGAGGTCTTGGATGATTGGAAAAGAGCAAACATAGTACCCCTATTTAAGAAAGCGAAGAAGGAGGATCCAGGGAACTTTGACCTCACCTCAGCCCCTGGAAAAAAACATGGAGCAGATCCTCATGGAATCCATTTCTAAGCACCTGAAGGAGAAAAAGGTGATTAGGAATAAGCAGCATTGATTCACCAGGGGCAAATCATGCCTGACCAACCTGATGGCCTTCTATGATGAGGTGACTGGATGTGGGGAGACTAGTGGATGTGATGTACCTTGATTGTAGCAAGGCTTTTGATACCATGTCCCACAGCATTCTCACAGGGAAGCTAAGGAAGTATGGGCTAGATGAATAGAATGTAAGATGGATAGAAAACTGGCTGGAGCATCAGACTCAGAGAATAGTAATCAATGGCTTGATGTCTACTTGGCAGGTGGTATCAAGTAGAGTGCCCAAGGGATCAGTCCTAAGGCCAGTTTTGTTCAGTGTTTTCATCAACAACATGGAAGGTGGCATACAGCGCACCCTCGGCAAATTTGCAGATGACACCATGCTGTGGGGAGTAGTAAATAAGTTGGAGGGTAGGGCTAGGATTCAGAGTAACTCAGAAAAATTGGAGGATTGGGCCAAAAGAAATCTCATGTGGTTCAACAAGGACCAATGCAAAATCCTGTGCTTAGGATGGAACAATCCCATGCAGCAGTACAGGCTGGGGGCTGACTGGCTGGGCAGCAGCTCTGCAGAAAATGACCTGGGGGTTACAGTGGACAATAAACTAGATATGAACAAGCAGTATGCCCTTGTTGCCAAGAAGGCTAACAGCATACTGGGCTGCATTGGTAGGCGTGCTGCCAGTAATGTTAAGAGAAGTGATTATTCTCCTCTATTCAGCACTGGGGAGCTCACATCTGGAGTACTGTGTTCAGTTTTGTGCTTACAGAAAGGATGTGGACAAATTGGAGAGAGTCCAGAAGAGGGTAACAAAAATTGTGAGGGGGGTGGGGGACATGACTTATGAGGAAAGACTGAGGGAAATGAGAAAGACTGAGGGAAATGAATCTAGTGTATAATCACTTCTCTTAACATTACTGGCAGCATGCCTACCAATGCAGCCCAGTATGCTGAGGGGGGATTGAGACTGAGTTGTGGCAGATGACAGAACAAGGAGCAACAGTCTCAAGTTGCAGCAGGGAAGTTTAGGTTAGGTATTAGGAAGAAATTTTTCACTAGAAGAGTTATAAAACACTAGAGAAGTGGCAGAATCTCCATCCTTGGAGGTTTTAAAAACAGGACAAAATGAAGCAATCTAGTAGGGCATGGTCCTGCTTTAAGCCGGGGCTTGGGCCAGATGAACTCCTGGAGCACATCCACACATGCAGGCACAGCAGCTCAAATAGAAGCGGTGAAAATTTGAGCCGGGGCTTTTTGCTTCAGCACACATACCTGGATGTGCACTTTGGTGTGGGGCAAATTGTGTCACTTGGGGCAAAATAATCCCGCGTGGCTCCTCCTGGATCTGCAGCCTGTGCTGTCCCCAGCAGTATAAAAAGCTGTCCTGTCCTGGCCCCAACAGTAAAAACAGCTGCCCCATCAAGTGGCTCAGGGATACTTGCTCTCAGGATCTTCTTGGACCCAGCCACTTGGTACCTGGGGACACTACCCCTTGTGCCAGCTGGACTGCTGTAGCAGCCCTGAAAGTTCCCTGAGACCTCTACCCACTGCAGCAGTCTGGCAGTGGAGGCTGCTGCCTGGCTGTGACCTGTTGTGCACCTCTCAGACCCAGATGGGGACTGCAGAGCCAGTAGAGGCATCTGCCTCTCTGGGCCAGGTGCCAGTGGGCTGTGGCTGCAAAGTCACCCTTTGTGTGGCACTACTGCCATGTGTGTCCCTTGCCCAGCCATCTGGGCATCTATCACCTGGGAGATGTTCCGGGTGTGGTGGCCTGCTTTGAACTGTCAAAGCATGTCCTCGTGGCCCCAACTGGCTAGGAAGTCAGCCGCCTCCAGCTGGATCCCAGGTGCCAGCTCTGAGTAGGCAGGACCCTGCCACTGGCCTCCCTAGGAGGAATGCTGGTGTTCCCTATTTGAAAACTGAAAAATCCCTGATAAAAAAAATCCCAAAGTCACTCCTGTAAAATACCCCCAAATCCATGTTCCTCCACAATTAAAACAAAAGACCACTACATTTTTATATATATATAGAGAGAGTCAGAGACAGAGAGACAGTGATCAGTTGGGCAATGTTTTATCGATGTATCTACAGTGTTAAAGCAATTTGAAAGCCTACCATTGTCTCTATCATCATAATAAAGTGAATTCTAAATACCTATATGTTTTCCTGCCCCCCACAGGTGTTACAGCCCCACCAACAGGGGCCAAATGGCCCCCGCAGGAGTTACCATCCCTGCAGGGCCCACATGCCCCACCCCTGCTTGCGC
>NW_017728906.1:57374641-57376278 GCF_001723895.1 Crocodylus porosus | reverse complement strand
AGCAAGGGCTGTGGGGGCTCTAGGGCCTGCTGGCAGAGCCCCCCACCAGCAGCACAGGGCAGCAGGAGGCAGTGGGGCCTGGGCAGGGACTGCTGTGGCTGTTACCTGGCCTCATGCTGTGTATGTGTGTGTGGGGTGGCCCAGTGACCCTGATGGCAGCTGCTACTGCTGGTGAGTGTAGGGGGGGGTTGTATTTTTTTAAATTGCTGGGATGCTGGGGCCCACAGAGGCAGTGATTGGGGGGCTGGGCAGGGCAGTGATCATGGGGGGGTGGCTTGGAGGGCAGGTGGGGGATGGGGACGGTAACACTCCAGAAGGTTGGGAAAGCAGGTGGGGCCTTCCCCTTTCAGCCCTGTCACTCCCTACTTACTGGCAGGGGCCTGGGTCCAGCTCCCTGTAGCTGGCATACTTCCTGCCCTGCACGGAGAGGGCCAGACATAGAGATGCTCTGGCTGCTGTAGAGTGTTTCTGTGGGGGACCCAGCCTCTGGTTGCCTCAGGGCATGGTCTCGGACCATGGCCTGCCCCGCTTTTTTTTTTGCTGCAATTTTTTTTGACCCCTGGATATCCTAGAAATTTGCAGCACAGGGAACATTTTCTCATTCCAACACATGCTTCTTGCAGCATCTCAAAGGGCTTGAGACGCTGCAAGATGCACATGCGAGCTCATCCGGACGTGCCCCTGAGGTCCCTTCCAACTTTAACTTTCTATGATTCTATGACTTGCATGCATTTAACAGACATTTTACTTAGTTTTCAATCCAAAGAACTCAAAAGAACCCAAGATATACTGGGGGGTCTTTGTCCTAGAATGATAGGCACTAACATCTGATATGAATTCCCAGACTCACTGTCACTAAATTATTCTTTTCTTTAAAAGAAAGCTTTTAGCCCAAACCAAGCTATAGAAATAAATATGCTTTTTGAGCTCCTATGGTAGATCATGTTGCCCAGAATATTTCATTGTTTTAATAAACAAGATTTATATAGTCTTCCAAAGAGCTATTTTTTCATTAAGTTTTTGAAGAGCTAAGGAGATATAATACTACGTGGCATTTATGTAGTTCTTTTAATCATCAGATTACAAAACACTTAACAAAAAGGTCAGTGTTAAATCCCCATTTTTCAGATGGGAAAACACAATATCTGATATTGTATTTCACTAGTGGTTTAACATTGCTTAAGGGAAAGTGAAAGAGTGAAAAGTGCAGAAGTTGACAACACTTGTTCATTTTCTGGAGACTAAACACTTGATCTCAGCAGGAGTCTCCATTAATGTCAATAGGCTTTGGACTGGGTTATAAATATTCCTCCTCCATTTTCAAAGTGAAAACCTGATACATAAAGAAGGTCTGAAATACTTTAGCAGTTCTAAAAGGTGCAGTAATTTCTTAATTAAAATAAAGCTTTAAACAATACTTACTTTCCAATAAAATGAATTATATCAATATACTAATCTAATCTGCATCTCCAGAATATGGCATAATACTGTGTTAATCATAGAATCATAGAATCATAGAAGTAGGGTCGGAAGGGACCTTGTAGATCTTCAAGTCCGACCCCCCGCCTGGGCAGGAGAAAAAACTGGGCTCAAATGATTCCTGTGAAGTAGTTCTCGCGGATGTCTAATCTAAACCT
>NW_017728906.1:57364296-57373908 GCF_001723895.1 Crocodylus porosus | reverse complement strand
AATGCCACTGTTGCCCAATTTTTTAATGAGGATGGGGTGGGAGACAGTGTCAAAGGCCTTGCTGAAGTCCAGAAAGACTACATCCACGGCGACACCTGCATCCAATGCTTTTGTGACCTGATCAGTAGCATCTATTTAGATTTTCCTTGTATTTTATTGGATGTGGGGCAGAAAGGGAGAGAAGGTTATTTTATTTCTTTCTTTGGGAATCAAATGGAAGTCCCAATCCTACAAGTTCTTGAGCAGGCTCATAATCACACTGAACTCAACGGCACAAGAATGTGAGAAACATCTGACTTTTTTGCCATATCAGCCTAATAATTAGAATACTTCCCTTGGATGTGAGTGATTCAGAATCAAATACACATCTCCCCTCCCTGAGCACCAGGTTATAAAGTCTTCTGAGGTGTAAGTACTCTATACTCTTCCCCTTGAATGTTTTTAATTGTGCAGATAATAATTTAAGAAAGCCTAGGCCAGAGAAAAATAAGAAGAAGGTGTTTGAGCCTGTAGCCTAATGGTTGGTCTCTCAGAATGGAGGATTTCTGAGTTCCAGCCCCTGCTCCACAGGTAATTTATGCATTTTATTTTATATGATATGGTCATTTGATAAAATATATGAAGTGTCCTCAGAACAGAGATGGGAGCCAAGACATGATCACTCTTGCTAGCCCAATGAATGTTGAGTTCCTTTCTGCATCCTGTATAATGGATGAATGCTATAATCATTAGCAACCCTTTAACTGGGGTGAGGGACAGTTACACTATTTCTCCTTCCTAGTGCATCTTTAAAAAACTGGCTGCTATGATTGCATTTTGTGCTGAGCCTGTTCTTACATCCTAAATCTTCTCTGGGACTCAGCTGCTTAGGGAGCATGCAAAGGTTGAAGATTAACTGGTTGAAGTTCATGCTCTGCTTCTAGCCTGCAACGCTAAAAGTGCCCGGCCGGAGGGAACCCAAAGCATGCAACCTAGCATGCTTTGTAGGCTTTTCTGTTTACCCAGATACAGGTGACAGCAGCCAAAGGTACAGGTCAGGGCTGATTGCCTGGTGCCCCAATGGATCTCCCCCACACCACAAGAAGATAGGTGCAGGGGTTTGGGTGAAACTGTACCTCAAGCTGCGGACAAGCAAAACTTGTGACATGGGTGACACTGTGTGTGTTAAGGTGCAGCAGGGTGAAAGCTGCAGGCCTGTTAGCCCCTGCTGAGGCCACAAAGCCTGCTAGCTTTCAAGGAGATAGGTGCAGGGGTTCTGCGTTCTGGGACCCTGCACCTCTAGCTGCTGACAGGCAAAACTTGTGTCACGGGTGCTTGTGCAATGTGTCTGTCTTGGAGCACAGGGGAGGGGAGGGGCAGAGAAACTACTGCAGGCCTGGCTGCTAGGTCCTGCTGTGGCCACAAAGCCTTCCAGCTGTTAAGGAGATCAGTGCAGGTGGGTTCCGGGACCCTGCACCCCTAGCTGTTGACAGGCAAAACTCATGACATGGGTGCTTGTGCCAGCTTGCTAGTGTGTTACATAATCAGTCATGATTCACTCAGGGACCAGCTCAATATACAGTAGCTAATGAGGATAATGAGTTAATGAGCAAGGATTAACACCTACAAAACCACAGGCTAAGGAGAGGAAAGAATCAATACAGAGCCAGGAACTGCTTCTGCCCCAAGACAGAGACAGTCAGCTGCACAAGCACCCATGTAACAAGTTTTGCCTGTCAGCAGCTAGGGCCCCAGACGCCCCCTGCACCCATCTCCTTAACAGCCAGCAGGCTTTGTGGCCACGGCAGGGCCTAGCAGCCAGGCCTGCAGTAGTTCTGCCCCCCACCCCATGCTCCAAGACGGACACAACTGCACAAGCACCCGTGATATGAGTTTTGCCTGTCAGCAGCTAGAGGTGCATGGCCCCAGAACCCAGAAGCCCTGCACCTATCTCCTTAACAGCTGGCAGGCTTTGTGGCTGCAGCAGGGGCTAGCAGGCCTGCGGCTTTCACTCTGCTGTGCCTTAACACGGTGTTACCCATGTCACAAGTTTTGCCTGTCCGCAGCTCGATGTACAGTTTTCCCCAAACCTCTGCACTTATCTCCTTGACTATTGGCAGGCTTTGTGGCCTCTGTGGCCTCATTTTGTTTCAAGGCTGTTTCGACTATATCTGTTCCATTTTGATTTTGCTTTTTCAACCTCGAAATGGGTCGAAACAGCGTCAAAACAAAACTGGTGGTGAAGTTTCACACAGCCCTAGTAAGCAGTGAGCTGCTCAGCTCTTCCTTGACTAAATAAATCTTTGTGGGCGTATCCCGAAACACAACTTGAAGCACTTGATCTTAAAGGTCAAAATATTCTATCGCTTTGAAGTTTTGGCACTACTAAAGTTAGGCAGCAGCTGGAAGATATTTCTGAAGACTGCAATTCTGGTCTTGGGCAACTAAATTCCCCTAAATTCATCTGCTTAGCTTTATGCACAAGCTTATGTTTCATTGAAATCATGCACTAGACCTGAACTCAGTAGAACTTAAACACCTACTTATGTGTGCTGTTCTCTTTATTGAATCACAGCCTATAGGAAACAGCTAGAATACAACACTGGAAAATGATTTAACCAAATATTTAATGTGGATAATATAAATACTGGTCTGGAATATTAACAAGGAGGTAGAGTTAAGATTACTTTTATTCTAATATTGTCAGGCACTGTCAGCTATTGACACAGTATAAATGAGACTGTGATAAATGTCATCATTTTATATGTAGTGCATATTACCATGGCAGCAGAATTTTCCTTAATAAGTGAAAAGATTTCAGTCATAAATTAGCAAAGATACAGGTAAAACATAACTCTCATAGCAAACTGAGTCACAGTCTACAGAGGAAAATAAAATAAAATAAAATATGATTTTGTCCTATGTATCACATTTGCTTTGTGAAGCTAAGTCACAGCTGCTTGCTTGCTTTCTATCCATTTTTGACCTTTGCTTTAAATGGTGGATATGTAAGCATGCACACTTAGGGCTTTGTTATATGTTAATTTTGGGCTTCTCAAAATAGAAATTACTATTAGTACTAGCTCAAGTTTAAAGCAGTCACATTCAGGCTAAAAACCTCTGACTGTCCCAGACCTGTTCAACAGTGACTTACTTGCCCCTGGAAAGCAGGGACCTGCAGGACTGAAAGATAAGACTCTCTTCTTCTCCCCTCCCTTCCCATTCCAGACTCCCTCCCTGCCCTTTGGGATTCCCTCACTCCTGGGGCTACCCCTTTGAGTCCCCCCAGCCTTAATGGCTCACCTGTGCCCCCTTCCCCAGCCTTGTCCCTTGATTCATTTGTAGCTGTAGGCAGGCAAGGCAAACCTGCCTTTCCAGCCACCACAACAGCTGCAAAGTTGCAGCTGCTCTCTAACCTGAGCCAGAGAGCAGCCATATTACCATAGCAGCAGAATTTTACTTAATTAGTGAAAAGATTTCAATCATAAATTGACAAAGATACTGGTAAAACATAACTTCCCCTTCTCTGCCTGCTCCTTCAGGGCAGCGCCAGCAGCCACAGGTGAGCTGGGAGACATGAGGTCCCAGTGGGGGACAGCAGTACTGGATGGCATATCTGATCTGGGCCAGCGATGTTGGGGGAGGTGAGCAGGGTATTATGCTAATGTGTAGCCTAGAATGGCCACACCTTAGTTTAACATGAGCTAGGTAACACAGATAAAACTACCCTGGAGTGGTGTTACGTTAAGACACCTAAAGGGTGCTTAAAACTAATTTTGCATCTTAATGTGTGGATAATCCTGGAGCTCAGTGGTAGGCCTCACTGGCTCAGAGAAAATTTTGAACCTAGGTTTCTTTAGCCTTCTACTACAATGCTTAAGCCACCACACCACAGATCAGGTACTGTAAACAGATGCTGAGCCCTTGCCCCTTGCCTTTAATAGGCATTGGATAAATTAAATGGAGGACAGTGCAGAAGAGATGTTTCTCCCTCACTGGGAACACTGCTAGAACTTACTCCAGCTCCTTTCCAGGAAAATAGTCATTTTGTTGAGCCACACACTCTCCAGCTTGAATTCTTACTCTTGGCAGCTCAGCTGGGGAAACTTCAAAAGAAGAACCAGAGAGTGTCTGGCTAACAGCTCACCTGTGGTGTGGAAATTGGCATACCATACTGGAAAATCAAAGAGCTATAGGTTCAAATGTCCTCTGGGGAAGGCAATCAGGACTCATAGTAGAGATGGTATCTTTCATTAGACCAACAAGATTTTTGCAAAAAAAAATCTTTAATTGCAAGGTTTCAGGCACAAACATCCACCATCAGGCATTGGAGAAAAGATTGTAAAAGTTCTCCTGGGTAGAAAAGAAAGCTCATTTTTCATAGGATTTCATAGAGGAGTCAATAGATGGAAAACTGGAGAAGGGGAACTTTCGGTGAAAATGTTCTAAACACTCAGCAATTAGGGCAAAAACATAGAAGGCTCCTCTGTCCCTATCAGGCACCTACTAGCCATGGGTTTTTGGCCAGCAATATTTTTCTGTGGCTTAGATGTACACATCCACCGCGGGTGTAGATACATGCCCAGTGGGTGTTTAGGCTACTGAGCATGCTCAGCCTGTGCATGCAAGTGTGTATGTCCACAGTGCTGGGGAAATGGAATAATTATCAGCATTTGAGTGCCAAAAATACCACTTGTTCAGGTAGCAAGCCACTTATGCCTCCATTTAGATGCACAAAGGAAACAGAGTTCCACTCCTAGTGCCTGAACTAAATAGGAATTGATGTATGCAAATGATATTTCTAGAAATGGGGATGAAATTAGTCAAATTTCTAAGCAGAAGATGTTTCATGGAGATTTGAAGAAAACGCAAACCTTTGGCACTCAGAGACATTTAGGTCAACTGTTAAATATGGGTGATGTATAGTTGCTCCAGGGTAATAATAATTAACCTTTTTTCTTTATGAGATATGGGAGATAAAGTGCAGTTAAGAAAGCCTTGCAGACCTCAGTTTAGGAGTTCCCATAGCTGATTTCTAACACAGCTTGCTGAATACTCTAAATATGCTAACAATAACCCTAGAGCTGGCTTCAAAAACATGAGTGTGAGGCACATAAAATGACTGGCATATTTCTAGCATTTTGCTGACTCTGAGAATTTGGGCTTTCAGAATCACATGGAGTCAAATAGTAGCTAATGTCAAGTGTTTTCTTTAGTAAGACTTAAGGAAGAATAGTGTAGCCTGACATCTTCTCAAATCATTGCCCAATCTATTCTATTTAAGTTCCCTGACTCATAGTTTCCGTGGCAAAGTAGATATTCTGTGGGTAATAGATATTACTAACCCATTTATAACATTTACCAGAAAAGAGTGGCCTAAACGTGATAGATGATAAAGTTCTGGAAAAAGTTTAATTTCAGTGTTATTACCCTGTAAATCAGGACAGGTTTTTACCACCTAACATGATTAGGTAAATGATAAAAAGAAAAAGTGTAAAACGTTACATCTTTTCTGTTCTAGATCACGGTTTAATAACTTATCCTTAGATGCAGCAAACAGCCAATCTGTTCCCTCTAATAATCAACTTGAATATTATTCTCACTTTTAAATACAGTACAGGATTGGCTCCAGTGGAACATATTACAATGTCTCGAAATAATGGGTTAATGATAAGTCAATAGACATTTAGATAGCACATCTGTTGTTTGTAATCCCATTCCCCAGAGCTAGCTGCAGTGAATATGTGTTTTCTACAGTGTAGTTCTAGCTGTGTGGCCTTTTGTTCATTTCATGCTGAGTCTCTGCTCTGTTATGACTGCTGAATGCTGTTACTTTGGTTGCTGCTGATACTAAACCAATTCTCTGAATAAATATAATTATATCTCAATACATTTATTTGTAGGTATTATGCATTCCTGGAAACCTCTGCTGCCTGAATTGCTACTTTGTCTCTACTGGGGTGTTGCCAATTAAACAGCTTCTATATAAAACAGTCTTTTATGTTGGAAATATAGTAAACCTGTCAGTTGCATTTCAGTATGGTAAGATATGTTGAACTATAATTTTGTATTCTATGGCCAGCCATGTTATTATGGTCTTTTACGTTATCATCATTTTCTATATCTGCATGTGTTCTACAATGTGATTCAGTAAATCTTCTGTTTTGAGATAAAAATGCAACATCAGCTTCCATCACTGGTACAGAAATTGAGGGTTCATAATATGAATAATAGGATATTATGATTTCCATTTCAGTTCAAATCTGGCATATAGGTCAGTAATGAGACTGACCATGAATTGTTATAGTGTAATGATTTTTTGGGGTCTTACAAGACATGAGACTGGTGGATTCAGTCCAGCGAGGGCCATCTGCACCCCAAACAGTTGGGCCTAGCAGTAGATAGGTTTATAAAGGATTCACTGACTATAGAAACAGATTTTTTTTTTTCATTCCGGCCGAGGCCCTTCCTAGTCTATCAAAACCCCCAGGTAAATAGATTATCTTGAGTCTCCAGAGCTGTCCATTTAGACATATCACAAGTACCACATGAATATGCTAAAAATCAACATTGACAACAGCAATATATTGGGCGGATCAACACTAGACATTTAAGGCACATTTGCCTAAATTTAAGGTGCACTAGAGTGCACATCTACACTTGTGCATTCTTAAATGAACTTTAAAAATGGTGAATTTGAGTTATTTGTGTCTAAATTTGAGACCTAAAAATACAGGTATCAAATTTAGGTACGAATAGTTAAAGCAAATGTGTAGACATGCTAAAGTACATTAACACTGTGTGTGTAGACCAGGGGTGTCCAACCTTTTTGAACGTGGGGCTGGATCATGAACTTTTTATCACCCAGTGGGCTGGTGAGCCATATTCAAAGACCTCACAGGAAGCGGTATCACCCCTCCCCCCAAAAAAACCCATAACCCTCAAGTATAACTAAAGTAGTTAGGGCTGCCTGAACAAGTAGACAGTCTCAGGGCTTTGAAGTCTATGAAGTGTATGTCAAGTCTCCCCTGCATTAATATGAATATATACTCTTCTGGGAGGTCCAGAGCAACACAAGATTCCCTGCAGCAGAGTAAGAACTCTGTTAAATTCAGCCTATACACCCAAATAGACATGGCCTGGCTGTAAATAATAAGGATGCCTGCCACTGCTTTGACTCTCCAAGGGGTAGACTGAGGGGAATATAGAGTCTTCTGCCATTACTACTTCTTCTCTGAGACCAGAGAGAACCCCACTGCATCAACCAAAACTTCAAATTGGAGATGGAGCCATGGTCCAGGTGAAGAACCAGAATGATTAGGTTCCTGGAATGTCTTAATCCACTTCTGACAATGATCCAGGTAACATCCATCTGAGAGGATTGCAAGCCATATTCCCCTCACTTCTTTGGTGCTACAAAAAAAGTAGTTTATGCTCTTTCCTACATACATGTATATAAACTTTAGATTCACACCTTCTGAAAACTCAATATCCTGCCAGTGTAATACAGAAATTGTATAGATACACACCCCCAGTCATTTAAATCTAGTACCTACACATAAGAATCAAAACAAACTATTACAGAAAAATCCCTGTTATCTGACATTCTACTATCCAGACCACTCTACTAACCATGATTTCTGGATGAATGCAGGGGGGAGGGGAGCTCGCTTGCTCACTGCTGCTGCCACCCACCACCCTGTGCTGCAGCCACTCTTCATGCAGCCACTGCCACCCCCTGCTCCGCGTGCGGCCACTGTCCACCCCTCCCTATTTCCCACTGGTGCCAGATAACAGGGATTTTACTGTACATCATTTGTAATTTTTACTGCTTCTCATTTGCCACTCAGCCATGCAACTCTGTTTATTCTTTTCTCCAAGAAATTCCATTTACTTTTTCATTTTTTTGTGAGCCCTTATTTTTCAGCTCTGTTTCTCTGTTTCATTTGACTATCTTTTCTGTGTTGTTTTGAATCTTTTCTGCATTCCAGAATTTCTCCCGACCATTTTTCTTCTTTAGTTCTATTGTATCTTTTTAAAATTTGCCCTTGAAAACTCTCCTTCTTTTATAGTTTTTTAATCAGGGCTTAGAGTAGGCTTTGTCCCAGCAATATATACCTTTTGAATTCTCTGTGAAATCTCCCTACCATCTGGCTTCCAGTGTTATTATTACCAAAGTATTATTTGTTTTTCATTGGTGTACCACATTGTATCATACATATTTTTTGTGTGAAAATGACTCCCAGTCCAAACTAATTTCTGATGTTCATTTCATATTAGAGGTCAAATCTGAATATACATTTGAAACAAACACATATTAATGGAAACTTATTAAAATACCTATCCATTTCTTTTTACTTTGTTTTTCTACTTTTAATATTCTATCCATTCTGACTATTTCCACTTTGCAAATTTGTTAGTTTTTTTCCCATTTTCTTTTCTCCTTCTTCCCAACCCAATCAACTTTTAAAGGGGAAATACAGTACATACAGTAAAAAAAAAGGTGGCTTCATTTGTTTGCATATATTTCATCCACCATTTCTCCTTTTTTTTAACAGATTAATTTTTCAAGTTTTCAGGGCAACCACATACTTATACATGTGTGGATTAAGGGTCTATGCCCTTACTATAACATGCACTTCTCTTAATTTCATTTGCCACAATTTTTACGGCTCTTCTGCTCATGGCCCTTTAAGTTCTGGTCTTTTTAAAAACATACATGGGGACATCTACACGTGAAATTAATTTGACACAATAAACTGTGGTGCAGTTTGTGCCAGGGTTTATTGCTCCCGTGCAGTGTTTACATGTTTGCACAAGACCAAAGCACATTGAGCTGGAGTATAGCAGCCCTGGCTGGCATGAATGCATATTTTGCTCCCCTCCTACAGGATGATGGCCCCCACACAAGGTCTATGACCCCCCAACATGGGGTTTCAGCCTCTACACAAGAGGTTCAGCCCTCACACAAGAGGTTCAGCCTCCCAACAGAGGGTTCATTCCCCACACAAGGGCTACATCCCCCAACAGGGGGTTCAGCCCCCCAACAGGGGGTTCGCCCCCCACATAAAGGGTTTAGGCCTCTGAAAGGGGTTCAGACCCCCAACAGGGGGTTTGGCTCTCTCAGAAGGGGTACAGCCCTCCAACAGGGGGCTCATCCCCCGCACAAGGAGTACAGCCCCCAATGGGTGCCAAATGGCCCCTGCAGGGGCTACCACTCCCCCTGCAAGGCCCACATGCCCCACCCCAGCCCCCCAATTACTGCCCCACCTGACCTCATCCCCCACCAGCTGCTGCAGCCCCGCAATGGCTGCCCCCTGAGGGCACCACCCGCAACTTGCACCCCAAGGTCCCCAAAGCTACCCCCACAACCCCAGGTACCATCACTTAAAAAAAACAGAAAAAGAACAGAAAAAAAGAGAAAAAAAGCCTCTGCTTACCTGAAAGGCAGGGGTGTGGGGGCTGCAGGGCCTCCTGGCAGAGCCGCCCCAGGCAGCACAGGACAGTAGAGGGCCGGAGGGCTCAGGATGGGGCCTCTGGGGCTGTCAGCCTGCCCTGCACTGTATGGGTGGGGCCCCAGGCAGCTGGACAGCAGATCCAACTGCCAGTAAGTGCCAGGGTTTGGTTTTTTTT
>NW_017728906.1:57350198-57364196 GCF_001723895.1 Crocodylus porosus | reverse complement strand
GGGGACGGGACAGCCCCGGCAGGGGTTGGGTGGAGAGGTGGCTGGGGGAGTGGGTGAGGCCATTGGGGGTCCCCTCTACAGTCCCTTTCCCCCACCTCCAGCCCCCCCTGACCCCTTACTCACTGGCACCGGAGCCCTGGTGCTGAAACACACGGCCTGGCTGGCCGCGTGTTTCAGCACCAGGGTGAGGGCCAACCATAGAGATGCTCTGGCAGGCAGAGTATCTCTGTGGAGGACCCAGCCTCTGGTTGCCTCAGGGTACGGTCGGCGACTGTGCCCTACCCTGGTTTTTTAGACCGCTGGATATCCAGGGGTCTAATTTTCTCCCTGCGCTGCAAACTTGCAGTGCAGGGAACATTTTTTTGTTCCCGCACATGCCTGTTGCCTTGCCTCAAAGGGGTTTGAGGCGGAGTAAGAGGCACATGTGCATTCATGTGGATGTGCCCACAATGCCTAAAATTTAACACAGTACTTCAATGGGGGCCTACCTAATTTTGAATACAAAAGAACAATTATCTTGAAGCTTTTATGTCAAAATTTTAGTCAGAATCAACTCATTTGTCTTTCTGCAATAATACTCTACTTTTGGGCCCTAATCAGTTTTCTACTAACTCAGTCATTACCCTATTAATTCCTCTTCTGAAGTGCTAGTGCTAAGCAATTCTATACTTGGGTATTTCTATTTCCTTAAAACACTGAAAAGTTGGCTTTTTAAATTCACTTTTACTGGTTTGGTCATTTTTTCCAGTTTGAAAAGATTACATTACAGTCTTTATAATGTCTTCTAGTTTCATACTGTCCATCAATATAACTCAACATCACTAATTCGTTAAGGCTTTATTGAATATTGGGGGCATGCTGAGACCATGCATATAGCCATGAAGGACTGTTTAGTCTCCCACAATCAAAAGGATCTGTTAATGAACACTTTCACTAACTTTTTTTTAAAACCAGATTAATAGCCATGGTATAAAGAATGTTTTGGGTTTGGTGAGCTAAGGATATGTGCAGAACAAATAGATCATGTTTTAAATAAAGGACAGAGGGGTTCTGAGTTTACTTAATTGAAGCAAAAAGACTTCAAACAGACAGAGTTAAAAAAAAAAATAGCCAAAGAGCTGTTCATTGTCAGTATGGCTCTTAGTTTCCTTGACTCTGAGGGTCCAATACAAGGCTCATCCCTCTAAGAAATAAGAAAAAAATGCTGTCATTCATTCCTGTCAAGCTCAAATGTTTTCCTCTCGTGGTAATCCCTGCAGTGAAGCCACAGTACTATATTAGTTTATGTGCTCAGCGACAGATTGTTAAACTTACTCTCCCCACTACCACATAGGCACTAATGTGAAACTGATAAGAAACATAACCTTATTAAGCACCTGTGAGAAATTATTTAACTTAGTAATGAGTGTGCTATATAGGTCAAGATCCTGCAGCTATCTGATGCTTTTAGGGAGAAACTTAAAGTACTTAAAGGTCTTATTTTTAATGCTTTGCGTGTGTATCTACATGTGCCATTAACACGGCATCATAAACTCCAGCACAATTTGTGTCAGAGTTAACTACTCCTGGGCATAGCATTTACATGTGCACTCAGGACCACCCTCCTTGGGCTGGCAAAAAGCTTGGAGGGTCAGCCCTGGGTTCCAGGTAGCAGCTCAGGTGGTGACAAGGCTGGCTGGGGGATGAGAAAGCCCAAAGACTGGAGTTGTGTGGCTAGGCAGCTAGCACCTGGCTGCCTGGGCTGACCAGGTGCAATATATACCTGGGACAGAATTTACACATGCATTTAAATGTAGTTATTTTTGTAGCACTGTCTTACAGTGGTGAAAATTAGTTTGCTGCAGTCTAATAGCATCACACGTGTAGACTATGCTTCTTTATACTGCAGCAAATTAGTGCACTGCACAGTTAAGTGCACATGTATGTACTATTACTCATATATAGCAATAAAAAATCATTACATAACAAACAAATATATGCTGTTTAGAATTATAATACAGTCAATGTCACCGTACCAATCAGCAGGCTCTTTTGGCCCCTGTGCTTTCGTATGTTCGAATTCCCCATTACTTTGGTGGTGAGCTTAATCAGAAAATGTGCATAAAGGCAACAACAGACAATTGGCATTCTTATATCCTCGTGCCGGTTTAGGTACTGGTTAACTGTGCATTCTTTGGCAAATCATTTGAAATTAGTATGTCTCTATTTCCAATTCTAAATGCTGATCCATTGTCGTACCTGTACTTGTCAAATGTTCTGAGCCTTAATGAACTGTTAGTAAGCCACCTTCCAATCCTTAGGTATAAGGAATTACTTAAGGTTGTTTTGGAATCTAGGTACATGAGAAACTGCCTCTCTGCTCATGTTACTGCCACTGAAATTCTCAGAGGCTGTCAAGTTGGAGATCCCTCAATATAAATGACAGGTTTTTGCTATCAGGTCATTCTCTGTGAGGAGTCCTGTATTTTGATACTTCCTTGGTTAGTCAGAGATCAGTCTTGATAACTGCTTAAGCATTCTGCAAAGCCCAGCTTTTTTTTTCTCTAGGGCCACACAGGAAATTAAGTAGGGGCATGATAGCAGCTTTCAAATATTTGAAAGATTGCCATAAAGATGAAGGAGAAACATTGTTCTTTTTTGCTGAAAAGGGCATGATGTATGACAGTGGGTTCAAACTGCAGTAAGACAGACTCAGGTCAAATCTCAGAAGAAAATTACCCATTGTTAAGCCAGTAGGACAATGGAATAAATTGCCTTGGGAAGTTGTTGAGTCTGTCATTGGAAGTTTTCAAGAAGATGATGGGTAGGCACTAATTCTGAATGATGTAGGAATAATAAATCTTGGATTTGGCTAATGGATTGGATTTTTTACTTTTAATCCTTTGCTTCTATAGCTATCAAGAAAGAAACATGCTGAGGGTTGTATTGGTTACATTTGGGGCAGTCATTTTAATTTTAGGGTTTTGATTCATTGGATAGACACACACAATGCTGCAGATATAAAAAATAAATCATACAAAATTGTACATACAAACTGGTAAATCCAAAACTGAAAAATGAGTTCATTCAATGGGTTAAATGATTTCCTGTATAAATGCATTCCCCCTGCTCTTCCCCCTCTGCCAAAATCTATTGCCAAAAGTAGTGGTTTTACAAAACAGGGGAAGTTTTGATACTGGGAACAGAAAAGAATGGAGTATCTTCTCGTGGAATGATCTTTAGTATATCTTCAGGTTTAGAACTTTTAATGCTGAAATATATAAGAAAAGATGTAGTGTAATTTCATTCTAAATATAATGATGAGGACCCACAGCATGTGCTGCATGTGGAAAAAAAGGACCAGCCCTGGAGCCATCACTCAGAGCTGGTCTTGCATGGGTGCCGCATGCAGCACATGCCCTCTACTGATTCCCCATGCTGTACACAGAATGTGTGGCACTGGATCCAATCAACACACCAGACACCCTCACACATTATATGCAGCTTGTGGGCTCAATCTGAGACCCATGGGCTGGATCATAGGGCTCCATGGGCAGGATTTGGCCCATGGGCTATATGTTTGACACCCCTGTGTCAAACTGCTATGTATGGTGGTAAGATTTCAGGAGGACCAGCAGATTCTTGATAAAAACCTTCTAGGTTTCCACGAGCATTTTCATTTGATCATCAGTGAATCAGCAGTTTTTTAAGTGTCCAGTCTGTTTTACTTATGACCTGGTAGCGAAAGCCTATGCCAAACTTTTTATGGCCCATCTAGAAGAAGACTTCCTCAAGAACTGCACCATCAAACCCTTAATATACCTGAGATACATAAATGACATCTTCATCATTTGGACCAAAACCCAGCAGTCTCTGATTGATTTCCACCAAAAATTCAATCATCACCCTTCCATCAGACTATCACTTCAATGCTCTAACACCAGCATTTCCTTTTTGGATACCATGATCAATATCCAAGATGGTAAAATTCAAACCCCCATATATAAGAAACCCACAGATCAACATACATATCTACACAGAACCAGCAATCACCCCAAACACACCAAGAAAGCAGTAATATATAGCCAAGCTCTCCAATACCACCAAACTTGCAGCAAGTAGAATACCTGTGATCACCACCTCACTAATCTCAAAAGGGCCTTCAGTCAACAAGGACACGCCTCAAGAGAGATAAAATCACACTTTTGAAAGATCCACCACGTGAAGATTTACTGCACTATAAAAAGAAAATCCCCACAAATCGCACATCATTAGTTATGACATACCACCTTTCCCTCAAAAACACAAAAAATCCTCAAACAATTGCAACCCATAATAGAAGACCCAATTCTTAAAGAGATCTTTCCAGAACCACCCATCCTAGCCTTCAAACAAGCACTGAACCTCATTAACCTCATCACCAGAAGCAAACTCCCTATGACCCAAACCACATCAACAGATGGATCCAGACCATAGCAGGACAAGAAATGCAAAACCCACCAACATTTCTCCACCACCGCCATTATAACTACACCCCATGGCAGAACCACCACCATTCCTGGATCTTACAGCTGCACCTCCAGACTTGTGCAGAATTGTTATATATCTCATCCAGTGCACCAAATGCCCCGAGGGAAAATGTGTAGGAGAAACCAAACAACTGCACACCAGAATGAATACATACCAAAAATCTATCAAAGACAAGAACACCCAACTATCTGTGAGGGCACATTTCTCACAGGACAGTCACTCCCTCTCCAATCTCTCAGTTCTAATCATCAAAGGGAATTTACAAAACACCTTTTATAGATGAGCCTAGGAACTTCACTTCATAAATCTCTTGGATGCTAAAGATCCAAGACTTGACATAGAAATTGGTTTTATGACACATTACAACCAGCCTGACATCTGATTCACCAGGTACCTGCCTGACAGCCTCTTTTCTACCTTGTATTCTGTCACTGCACCATCTCCCTTCAGTCTTTTTCTCCTGCTCTCTTCCCTTCCCTCCCTCCTCTGCTTCACTTCTTTGCCTCACCTTTTGTCTTTCTAATTCTACCTATTTACATTTTCACTGACATCCTATCACATTTTTAGCTTCTTTCAGTTCTTGGAGTCTCATAACAGCAGAGACTCCCCATGCCTGAAGAAACGTGACTGTGCCTGAAAGCTTGCCAAATGTTTTCCCCAACTACTCAGTTGATCTAATAAAATATATCCCATCTACTCAAAGAACTTTGCCTGCCTATGTCAAGCACGGCTACAATCAAACACCCAGCTTTAATCACATCCTGTTTTCTGAATGATCTACACTTATATTTCTTGTTCATTTGTTTTGCATGACTTTTCTTCCTAGGCTGTTATACCTTTGTTGAGTATAGTTCATAATTTTTTCTATAGGTAAGATTATCTCAATTTTTGGTTATGCGTTACAGCAGTAACAACATAGCAAAAGTATTTCTAACTGAATTGCCCTTCCTAGAGCCTCAGGAGCTTTTGAGACCTCATGTTGCTAATCAAAAGGGGATTTTATTGAAAAGGGATTTGTTGCACCTGGGAAATGAGTTATGCTTTCTGCTTAAAGATGATCCTAACAGTGAATCTTGGCATACACTTCTGCAAAAGTGTCAGGACACACTGTCTTTGCTCTCTCATTGAACAAAAATAATGAACAAAATTATTTTACAAATTAAGGTTTTTGCATAACTCTGGAATCCTTGAAGACCTATTGATGTGCTGTAACCTGTATTGCCTGGCTTATGACACGCTTCTTGTAAATGAAGAGATCACAGTCAACATTAAAAACAGTTGATGCAGACTGTGCAAAAGATGCATCTTTCTATCATGCCTCTTTCCCCTCTAATAGCCTCCTGTTATGCAGAAAACTTTGTAATGAAACAAAGAAGTTATCATTTGAGTGAATTTTCTCCTAGCATATTTTTATCTGTTATCTCAAGGGGAAAAGGGCACATCTAGTATTGCATAAAGGAATCATCACCAATCAGTACATTTCATGAAATGCTTCAATGTCACATTGTACATCTTCCATGCCAAAAAATCCCAAACAGGAATACATCTGAGATTTCAAAAATTCAGAATCAAAAAGTGTGGCATTAAGGCTGAAAGCTCAAAGCTCAGCCTTAACTCTGCCTCCCATGTGTTCATGCCTCAACAGATGGTCTTTTTTAAAGTCACTAAAAATCATAGAACTGACTGAAATATACATAACAATCTCTTCCATCTAATCCTCTTTTTCCCTTGGCTTCCCCACCAAGAAAATATTTTTGCATTTGAATTATGGAACTAGAGAACTATTTGGGGTAGAAGAAGAGAAAGAAAGACTGGAGATTAGTGAAGTTTTAAAGGTATTGATAAAAGAAGAAAAATGGTATAAAAGTAAAAGACAGGCAAAAAAATGAAGCAAAACAAACAGGAGAATAAGAATACAACAAAACAAAAAGCAAGCACACCTTTAAACTGAGATCATGTTTTATTTCATGTTCAGTACTGTTTATAGCCTATCTGACAGAACACAGGGAGTCCAATTTTAGCTCATGAGACTTTTGTGGTAGTGAAAATGAGATTTTGGAGTTAATTACATCCAGCCTTAGTGAGTGGAAGAATTATTTGTGAGCCAGGAATGAAAGTTGGGTCTGGTCCAAGAAAAATAATTATTTACCATGCAGATCAACAATCTGTCCAAAAGACAGAGGCACTGTCTTTCTGTTAAGTACTAGCTACAAACAATGAAGGACATTTCTGTGCTGTAGCAGATGCCTGCTAATTAGTTGCTTTTTTGTGTGTTTCTTTAGGAAACATCATTCCCACCTCTTTGCCTTTGCCTCTCACATTTATATTGCCTTCATTTATGATATTTACTTCCTGAGTTTAACTTTCACATTCCAGTTTTGAAGGGGTCCACTTAATCCATCTGCTCAGAAAAGCTACAGCAGTGGAGAGACTTATTATAGTGAAGTCTCTGACCCATTCTGATTCTAGTGACTATACTCCTGACAGAAAAAAATAGTGAACATTATATCTCTTTTTAAAGAAAAGACTAGTTAAAATGGAACAGGTATATGGAAAGAACACTAAATTGGCTAAGGGAATGAAGATTTTTATCTTATTAAACACTCAAGGAGCGTGGCTTGTTTAGCTTAGCACACTTAAGATTGAGAGATCGTGTGGTTCATTTTTGTAAATAGGTTAATAGAATCAATATTAAGGAAGGATAAGAGCTATTTAGGTGAA
Source organism: Crocodylus porosus (assembly GCF_001723895.1). Lineage (NCBI taxonomy): Eukaryota > Metazoa > Chordata > Crocodylia > Crocodylidae > Crocodylus > Crocodylus porosus. The sequence continues at coordinate 57,356,966 of NW_017728906.1, read as the reverse complement.
ATAACAGGGCTACAAACTGTTTATGAACAACTTTAGATTGGAAATTGGAAGAAAATAGGAATACTTTATTGACTTCTGGTGGAGAAGGTTTTAGTTTAGTTTTTGTTGCCTGAATGTACAGAGAAAAAATAATATTAAATAATGTCTTAGATTTTCAATGATTGCCACTTTCTACGGTCTTTCCACAAAATTATTGTGGAATCCCCAGTCACATAATCCTAATGATGGGCTAACATCAATATCTGTTTGTGACCAGGAATGTTCCCATTGTTGATTTACAACATCATGTTCTCCTGAAGATTAAGATATTCCTTTGAATGCAAGTGTGTGCTGGTGTTCTTGCCAGCACCTAGAAACTTTGCTCATATATGGGTAGAAGGTGTGTGTTCTTCTACTGAAGTCAAACCAAATTTGCCCTACAGTAGATTGGTAAGGGCTTTGGCCAAATTTGCCTCCCTCTGTAGTGTGGGGTTCATGCTTTTCTTAAGCTGCTTTGAACATATATTATCCAATTACAAAGCACTTGAAGCAGGCTTGGCTCACCTGTTCTTTACCTCCAGCAGCTGCTGATGTGCTCTTTGTGTCTCTAGGCTCATGTACACATGCAGATAAGTATAACTACATTTAATGTGCTTTAATAAGGCCTCTGGGACAACTGAGGTGAGGGGCTGGCCATGCCACCAGCTCCCAACAGGGGCCTTTCTAGGGAGGTGCCCTCAGATCACCCCCCACCTCTCCAAAGCACCACTGGACCCCAAGCATGCCCCTGCTGCATGTGTCCTGGGCAGTGCACAATGAGCCATTTGTGTAGGCTGAGGGGTGCCTGAATCACTACACCCTACTGCTGCTGTTCCTCCTGGTACCCCAGCACACCTACACTCCTGATTCAGGACCCTGAGGTATGACAGCATGGGGGGCAATCCCAGGCTGTCCCACAACCTCTGCTGCCACCTGGAGGGCTACCTATGGCAGCTCGATATATCCCCACTGCCAAAAAGGACAACCCTGCTGGCATCAACACCTTCCTTGGGCTGTGGGAAGTCCATGCCTGCCCAGCTGCAGGGAAAAAGATTGCTCAATAAAATTCTGAACTGTGTCCCACCTCTCTGTGTGCTATGTATGTGGGGAGAGCGGAGGAAGAGCCCAGGGCCAGGGGAGTGTGGGCAGGCCAGGCAGGGAGGGGGGCCAGGGAGTGAAGCAGGTGCTGGGGCCAGGGGCAGGGGCTGGTAAGGCCCTTTTCTATTATGGGACTTACCACATGTCCAGGGCTGGTGAGGCTGGAGGCTTGGTTCTGGCCTCCCTGCTGGTGAGGGCAACCAGTTGCACCCGGTATCCATGGTCCATAACACACAGTGGGCTGGTGCCTGGGTAGGAGTTCCCTCGGGGAGGAGCTGGGATTTTTAGAGGCTGGTAGTAACATTGCCAGCCACTCCTAGTGGTGGGGTTTAGGGCTGGATTGAGAGTGAGGCAGACGCTGGCCAGGGCTCAGTGGATGCAGCAGCCAGGGAGGAGGGCAAAGCGGTGCACTGAAGCCCCAAGGGCCCTCCTCCAGTCACGTGTTATTGGAGGCATCAGGGTGGGGCAAAAGTGCTGCCCTTGCTAGTGGCACCCACAGGGGTGTGGCCTGGCTCCAGGGGTGTCAAAATGTGAGTCAACTCCTGCATAAAGAGCATGGTATTCTGGGCACAACCAGATCAATGATTGAAGTCAGTCACAGCCATCCACTGTACCCACAAGATGCTGACCTTTATGTGGCACTGCTGCACCACATGGCAGTGGCCTCATGCACTCATTTCACCTGAGATGGGTGAAATGCTTATAAATGTGAGCATTTGAGTGTCAGCCTCAGGCAAACTACCTCTGCACATTGGCATGACCCCACAATGCCATATATTTGCGCACCTTCTTTTAGATCCATTTTGGGCCTTGGGTGGTTGGGACAGGGGTGTGCATGTGGGCTGGGGCTCAATGGGAAGAATGTGGTGGATATGATTACTATGCCAGCTTTTGGGGTGTCTGTGTGGCTGGCCATTTGATGCTGGCCCTGTACAGCTGCCAGCAGCACTCTGGACAGGGGCACAGCTAGGGACTGGGAGCTGTGCAGCAGAGGCTCTTTACCACAGCACTGCAAAGAGACACTGCTGGGGGTGAGGAGCACCAGCGAGCAGGTGCTGGCCCTGCTGCCAGAGACAGCCAGGCAGCAGCCCTGGGAGGAACTTCAGGGCTGTGCAGGGAGTGCAACAAGCTGCAGCCCTTTGCAACACTCACCTGTGGTCAAGCAGGAGCTCTGGCTAAGGGACAGAACTGGCAGAGGGACAGGACTGGCACCCTGAGTCCTGTCCAGGGGAGCACATGGGGCCTGCTGGGCTGCTGCACACAGCAACAGGTTCTCTCAGGCTCCTGGTCTGTGTGTCCCATGACACAAAATGGATTCAAGCTTTTACAGCCTGCAGCTAGTGGCTGCCACAAAGCAGCCCAGCCCTGGGGGAGGAGAGTCAGGAGCATGGGGCTGGGCTTAGGTTGGCCCCCTAGTGGTTGGGTAGACCTAGCACTAAAATTAGTGCTAGGTTGTGTCTACCTGTGCATTAATGCACTTTAACTAATCACACCTGCATTTGCAGGTATCAAATTTAGGCACGATTACCTTAAATTCACCATTTTTAATACACATTAAGGGTACGTACATGTAGATGTGCTCCCTTAATGTGCATTCAATTAGGCTAACGTGTATTAACGTGTCTCATGTCGATGTGCCCTGTGGTTTGGGGACATGTAGCTGTGGTGTGTGAAGGTTTGGAGTAGATGATCTTTAGGAAACTCTAGATAAATCACAGACTGCAAATGCAGGAGTGGTGACTCAGAGGAAGGGAAGGGGATTCTGGTTCTATGTGACCACTGAAAATTTTTACTTTTCATCAGGAACACTCCACTGTACCCCCCATAACCCCCCAACTACTCGCATAAGCGCATGCACGCACGCGCGCGTGCGCGCACACCCACCCACACACACCCACACCCACTTTGGGGGCCCCCAGACCAAAGTTGTTCTGCTTTTCTGGTGCTTGGCTTTTCAATGCAAAGCCTAAAATTTTGAGAGGAAAATACCACTCTATGAAAAACAAGTTTGGCAGAATATCTGACCAGCTGTAGAAAATACCCATTATTATTAATTTACAAGGCATGACTGTCTGTTTTGTGTTTTTCCTTCCTTTTTTTTTTTGTATCTTTCTGTGTATCATCTATCCAAGGATTTTTGTTTTCTTCATCATAAAATATAAATGTCAAATCATCAAATATAAATATTGGAATGTACACTAATTTTCTTGCTTATATATAAAATATAAAAAGACACAACAAACTAGGCAACACTAGTCGAAATAGTCAAAAGACATTGTTTCATTAGTCCTGTAGTCATACTAATTAAATGAATATCCCTTATTTGGTCATAAAACAAAATCTAGCCTTCTTGAGCATCTTGACAGTGCCTCCAATACTTTGCCATCTGTCATTTCTACACCTGACTTAATATTACCATGCCTGAGTTAAGGTTTTCAGCTAAAGGTAAAAACTCTCATCAGGGCTGTGAAACAGATGAGAGATTTTACCAGGAATGGCTAACAGACAGCAACATTGCAGGGAAAACTATAGTTTGAATAGTGGAACAACAGGATAATTAAAAAGGAGAGAAAATCATTAACACTTATGGAATTAAGACACATTATCAGGAATCAGGTTGATTATAGTAAGAAATCAGTTGACCCCCTCAGTGCTGCTTGAATAGAAATGACAGTGCCTCCCACTCTCAGGCAGTTTAAAAGTCTGGGTGCAACAGGAATCAAAGGTGGGTGCAACTGCACCACTGCAATATTTCCCTGCCCTTGGATATGCCCCTGCCACTATCTGAGTCAATGTAATTAAACAAGATGGAGAATCTTAGTAAGTATGTTCATTTATGATTTGTAGTTTATTGTTCATTCCAGAATCCCTCTGGTTTTCTGATCAATGCTGGGTCAAATGAATTGACAAGAACAACTTTGAAATGTGCCTGTGGCATCACAGAACTTAAATGCTGCAGATAGTTCTGTCTAAAGTATCACAGTCAAAAATGAAATCACAAAGCAGAATGGGAATGCTAATGCAAACTGACAAAGCCAAAAGCATTTATGCTTACATGGTATTAAGGCCTTCATCTTTTGTATTCTAAAACAATAGGTGCAACTGGAAACATACTTAATTCAGTGTGAAATATTTTCTATCAGCATGGGGGCCTGTCTAAGAACAGAAAGGAGATTCTGCCGTCAGCCTAGAAAGTAACTCAAAGTTAAGAATGCAAGTAGTCCATATCCACATATGTATGTCTGAATGTTCAGGCCTAAATAAATTGGGCTGTTTAGTGAAATTAATGAATGAATTCTTGAAGGACTGCCTAAGGTAAAGAGCTCATTAGTACAGGTACAAAACATCAAGTATAAAGTCAGAGGCATAACTAGCCAGTACATCCCCCCTTCTCCTCTCCTCCTGGACCTTAACTCTTGCTTCGTCTCCAGCTCTGGCAGAGGGAAGGGCAGAAATGTGGAGGCATTGCACCTCATTTTTTGCTGCTCTCCTGCATCAAGCACCTGAAAAATCCCACCAGTTCTCAGTAACAAAAATGACCTCTCTCCTTCTAGCAACAGTGAGGTTCTGGCTCCTGCTCCTGTGCCACCACCATTTTTATGCCCTCCCCACTTCCAGTCAGAGATGAAGCCACTGCAAGGAAGGTGCAAGGGATGAGGGGATGGGGAACAGGAGTTTAAGATGCCTCCCTAGCTCTATTTTGACACCATCACCCCCTTAGGCAGCTCCTGTGACTCATGCCTTATTTGCTCCCCATCCTTATGCTACTGTGTAAAGTGCAGAATATCATTATTATAAAGGATTAATTTTAGGGTCACTGGGTTCTTGCTATTATTTGATTTAAATAATAACAATACTTTGTTTTAACTGAATTAGTCCTTTATGCTTTATTTATTGAAATATGAGCAGTCAGTACTTGGAGAAATGTTATTGATTTAGGTCTTAAAACCCTTAAGCATGTGCTTAATTTTCTCTTTGGAGTAGTCTACATGAAGTCAAAGTTGAGTAGGTGCATAAAGTTTGAAAGAACAGAGCCTTAGGACACCTATACACATGCCCAATGCCTGTTCCAACATATGCTAATTTGCATGCATAAATGCAGACTTCATGAGTTGAGACTGCTGGATTGCGCTAATTAGCACACTTCAGCAGCCTCAGTGTCACATGTATGCAGCATCCCTGTGTTTCAAACTCGCAGTGAGGCTTTAACTAAAGCTTGTTGAACTATTTTTAGTTAAAGTACCCCTGACATCATTTTAAAGTGTGGGACACAAGGCAGGCACATATATTCAGCGCCTCCCCCATCCCGAAGCACGGGTAAAGATACCCATCGATTTTAAATGCTTCAGGGAAGGAACTGTTCTTTTTGTGGCTATGGATGATGTTACCTCAAATTGACCTCTACAACTTTTAGTGGAAAGTTCGCAACAAAAATAAGTTTCTACATGATTTTGAATCCACTAAAGCACTATTTTAAAATCTGAGTTATTAGCCCAAGTTTTTGAGCGAAATTTTTTCAGTAGAAACTATGAAAAATAGTACAATGAAAAGAATGAATGGAAAACTGGAGTATTGCTACTGATTAGAGGTTCAAAGATCATCTTGAAAAAGAACAAGTTTTAAATGACTGTGAATCATTTTTTTGCAAAACAAACAGAAATTTTTAAGCTTGAACCAAATTTTGTTCATCCCTAACAACATGTTGTTAAATGTGACAGTGAACATATTTCTGAAGTTTTCCCGTATGGCCTTAATTTTACCTTCACTCATTCTTTTCAGTTATTGCCAGAACTTTTCATCATAGAATAATCTTTTTTAAAGCTGGTGAATTTGTGTAGCCAACCAAATCCAGGAAATACAGGACGATGATCAGTTTCTTCCTTCATTGCTTGCATGAAGCAATTTCCAATGTTCACTGATACTAGTATACTAATCTGTATGATTTCTCTTGGAATTTCAGATACCCTATAGAACAGTCATTAGTATTCCAGTAATGGCAGATCTACTTTGCTGTACCAAACTGGTTAATACAGTGCTGCCATTAAAATAGACTGATGTGTGTCTGCACATGCAGGGAGAGAGAAGCATCTCTGCCAGACTACTTTTGAACATAGTTCTCCCCTGTAGCTGTTGTGGCACAGCTTTGGTCCATAACAGCATAGCTCCATAGATAAAATGGTAGTAACATCATCATAACCCAGTCTGGAATCTGGCTCATGTGAAAGAAGAGTCTATTCTCTAACTTTAAAACAATCAGCATCTAAATGCTGATAAAATTTGTTCTGGGAAAATATTTTTCATTAAAATCAGGGAAAAGCACCTTTGTGACTACTATGTATAGAGTTAAAAGGGTTGCGCTAATCAGGACTTGCAAATAAAATGCTTAAAGAAAAAAAACCTCTAGGCTTTTGAAAAGGGGTCATTCTGAAAGGCGTTTTCTCCCTGTGAGGAAGCGGCGGCTAGGGGCGGCCGTGAGCCCCCTAGCGCCCCCTACCGTCACGTTAGGGTGACGTAGCACTCTCAGAATCTCGCCCGCCACGACTTTGATGGTTAAATATATAATGTGGAGGCTACCAGTTCCCTAGTGGACGGTATTGGTGTCCTGTCCCTAGTCCAGAATGGGGATTCGATATGCGTCCCGCCTTAAGGGCA
>NW_017728906.1:57337189-57349273 GCF_001723895.1 Crocodylus porosus | reverse complement strand
CGCAGCCGGTTAGCGTGGTAAAGTAGCAACCACTAACTCAGGCTGCTCAGCTCAGCTGCAGAGCTCCTGCTCCTGCGGCAGCCAGAAGGGAACTGTGTGTCAGGCTCCGGCCTAAGCTACTTATAAAGGCCTGGCCCTGCCCCCTTCCGGCCATGTGACCCACCTGGTTGCTCCGGCAACCAGGCACCTGAGCTGCCTGAGTGTTTGGCAACTCTGCCAATCACCCTCACAATCACGGGGCACCTCTGTGACTCCGTGACACTCCCCATCCCACTAAGAAATGCTTGCTACTCATAAGAATGCTTTTACAATAGATAATATTGAAATTCAAAATATTCCTGTAGTGATTACTACCACAGATATTAAGATCCTCAATCTGCCTCTTACTCACACCTAGAATCTAGTTTTGATATCTCTTTTTGCATTTTTTGTAACAATTCTAATTACAAATGCAGTAGTTCTGAGTAACAACCCAAGACAATAGACTGACTTTTTCATTATTCTTCCTTTCTCTTTTTATAAAAATTCCTATTAACAGGAAATGTCACATTCCTTATCTAGGCCTCAGAAGTATCTTGGAAGAGCTGCCTGTAATATAAAAACATGATGTAGAACTACTGGAAAAATAAAATGATTATACACAAAGAAATAATAAATCAAAAGTCCCTGATTACTTGAATCCCTTGTGTCTTCTTCACACATTGCAGGCTCTGCATTATTCATCAAGAAGCTAGCCATCTTATGGGCTGCTTGCATAATAACACTTTTAATTATTACTTTATTAGTTTAACTAAACATTGATATTTCTGTATGTCCAAAATGTTACTTCAGTACTTAATAACTTAGAGGACTGCTAGAATCTTCTTCCATATCAGAACTTTAGACTAATCAAGACAGCAGGGGGTGGAGGCAGGAGGGAGATTTCAAAGGAGGCTAAACTGCAAACTCCTAAAGAAGTCTGAAAAAAAATGATAGCATGAAACATAGAACCTGGTCATACAGCATTGGTATAAATGGCAAAACTTCCACTGATTTCAGTGATGGAGGTGGAAGCATTGCAAAGAAGCATTGTAAAGAAGTGGAAGCATTGTAAAGAAGGTTGTATGTGTGACTACATATTTTGTAACCCTGATTTACAAATAGAAATCTCTCTCATCCTCAGATTCCTCCTGTTTCTCTACCAGACTATTCCAGTTCTGCCCATTCTGTGGTTAAATATTCAAAAAGTATCCAACAAACCGGCTTCTCCAATACTTCTTCCACTCATCATCCAAGGAACAATTTACTGTTTCATCTATGACAATTAAAACTGTGGAACTGTCCAAAGAAGCAGAAAACAGAATACAGAGTGCAGACTGCATGCAGAGCAGAACTGCGAGGATCAGGGGTTGTCAGGTTTCTAGAGGGCAGATCCCCTTGGCTCCTCCAACCAGGGAACCTGGCAGCTGCTGTCCTGGCAGCTGTTGTTCCAGCATCAAGACTAAGGCTGTCCTAGTTCCCATATCAAACCTCATACCCAGTCAGATGATTGTCCACATTGGCACAGGCATGCTACATGTTCAATTTGTGGTACAATACAAAAAAGCCACAAAGACATTCCAGATTTTGTGTGGAATAACTTTGTGGCTGGTTTGCCACTTTATGTCACCATATATCAACTGAACGTGTAGCACTATTATTCTTTGTGGTGAGATTAACACATTAATTATACTTTATCTAAAAAGTGCATGTTAGCTAAATGGTGTTTCTCCTCCTAAAGCAGGAAATCGGATAATATCCAAACTGTGACTACAGTGCTACATTAGCAGGTCAGAGATGCACAGTTTCAGATACTCCAGAAATGGCAGCAGACTTAGAAACCAGGTGTACAAATTCTTGGGCAAGTGGCCTAACCATACAGCTGTCACCTCCTTGCCTTTTTCTCTGATTTTGCCACATACTCTTTACCAGGCAGGCACTCCCCTTAATTTTCCAACTCCAAAGCAGTCTCTGAACATAAGCTTACATGTCCACACAAGACAAATTGAACTTCTGTCTGTGTGGGAATGCCAAAAGATGCCACTTACACAGGTAGAGAACTACATCTGGATGAAAATGGGAAGAATTTCACCCTAAGTTGCTAACTTTTCTTTAAAACTCATTAGATTGACTGTCATGCCTTACCGGTGACTAAAAGTAGCTAAATGTAGTCATACTGGGACCTGATACATCTCTCTTTCAAGGGTGTTTTATTACATTCTAAAATAGTTTGAATTAAACTAAACAATAAGGGAGTTAATTACTGCAAAGCTTGTTGATTCATTATGAGACAATAGTTTTTTAATACAATATTCAGCAGCTGACTCATCTAAGCACTTGTGCCTTACATAACACATGATGCTGCAATTGAGACAACATATAAATTATGTAGCACTGAATATTGTAAATAATACTAAGTTACATGAAGATACTCAACATCAAACCCAATATTCGTTTTCTATTCACACATAATAGGACACTGCATACAGAATTCCTAACCCTGTCATTGCTTATGAATTTCCTGGCTACTTTTTACATTAGAATTTCCCTTCTATCTCCAACATCTCACATAAATAAACATCTATGCAGGTTGAGAATTTTCTCTTATCAAATTAGAACAAAGCCTCTAACATTGTTTCAATCTGTGCCATGCAAATTAGGCCTAGGAGCAAAGGAAAGGAACTTACCAGCATTATTCATCATTATGCTACTTCATCTGCATTAAAAACACACAATATTACACTTAAGGAACATTTTCCTGTGGCAAAGGCTGACAAAACCAATAAAGTTCAATGAAGGATGACTCTTCCATCCTGCTGTGCTTGAGATTTCAGCCCATATGGTAGTGTTCCATGCTTTTTATTATTTAACATTTGTAAAGAGATGTGCCTGATTCTTTGATATAAAATAAAAAATCCCTCACATATGTATGTAAGTGTTTGAGAAGCGAGGAGGTTATTTCCTTTTCATCTTCCCCTCTTAGGTTATGTAGTTCAGCCAAACAGTTTTGTTTCTTCTGTGAAGATTCTGTGACAGATAGGAGCACAATTCAAGGCTCCTGATTAGTTGTGGGGTAAAATGCAGAAACTTTAGATTCAGATTTTAACTCTGCCACTAGCTTTCTTTATTATGCAGGAACTTCCATTAGTTTCCAGATGTTAAATAGGGATTCCCACAGGCAGCCTTGTATGCCTACTTGGATATTAGGCCTTTTGTGATAACGGACTGTTACAGTACTTACTGTGCCTAACACAACATGATAGTCACCTTAGAGCTTCTGAAGTTTTGAGCACTAGGTAATACAAATAAACAATAATAGAAATAAAACCTACACTGCTAATACATTATTTTTACTACCATGCATATTAAATTGAGTGCTACTATTACCAACAAACCTAAGGAGTTCTGCTTCCTTATCTGCCTGCTTCTGGGGGGAACAAAATTAAACAGATTGGAAATGAGGGAGGAGATGTGGTATGTAAATTAGGCTTTGCTTCTCTTTTTGAAGTGATGCACATTTTACTGTGCCAATTTATTTTAAGACCATAATGACTCATTAAAAGATTGAGAGGTACATGGGTTATAGAATCTTAGCCTTTTAAAATGTATGCGAGTGTCACAATTCCTTTGTAAATCATACTATTTCTGGCATTAACTAATTGTCTTTTATAAAAAAGGAATCTATAAGCCTAAAGAATTGAAATTTTCATAAGCAATGTTTTGGAGATCAAAGATATATTGTACATTATACATACCCTAAATTCTCCATGTGAGTACATACAATATAATTTACATTATGAGATTGATAATACCAGTACAGTATATGGTTGAGCAAAGCTGCCACTAAAGAATGAAAAAGCCCAAGAAGTAGAGCTACTACAAGTTTAATACCAAAATACATTTAAATGTTATTCAAACCTTTTGTTGAAACTATTACAAATCTGCAAAACAGGACATCTGAACCCTAGCACAAAAGCTAAAAAGTAATCCAAGAATAAATACTATTTTTTTCTGCTTTCAGAATTAAATAACTCATAGGCAAAAATGTACTTGCTTAAAGGAAGAGTGTTTAGGTTTCTATCTTTTTATTTTAAAACATAACAGGGAAGTTAGATGTTTCCTTTTCCTTCCAACTGACTTTGTTATAAAATCTGAATGGTTCATACATATGAAGTGGAAAGATTAAATAGTTAAGATGACTTCAGTTCCTAAAGTTCAGGGCCCATTACAGATTAGACACTAGTTAGAGTTTCAGTTAGATGTCCATAATATTAACTGTAAAAAGCATCATAGATTTACATGGCTATAAAGTTCCCTCATTATTACAGTTTCATTAGAAGATGATTGTGATTTATACAGTATTTTCTCAAATTGAAATTACAGAACCTATACAAAGCCTACAAACTTTTATTTAAGTAATACACTGGGAGTTCAGACTGATATACATCACCCTGAGAATGTTAACTGGACTTTGGATATTTGGGGAGCTGAAATAACAACCATTATATTCAGTAAATATTTTTTAGAGAAAATATAAGGCATTTTACTGCAGCATATACATAGTAGGTATGTTTCTGGGAAACCGGACACCTCCAAGTTTTGTTTAAAGCAGATAGTGAACATATAGGTCAAAGTGACAATGGAACAATATCTTGGACACTATGATCACTGTACAATAGCACCTTTGATAATTTCCTGGACTTCTGTTACACTACTTTACATGTATATGAATTACTTTGCTTGCCCATGTTTCCTTCTCTTCCTTTTTTCTTGAAAATATATTTCATAATGTATGTCTAATGTGCAGAGCTAAAAATCAGTAAAAATCTGTGAATGAAAAGGAAGGTTTATGAAGAATGTTTCAGAAGCTACTTCTAAGTATTGAATGATTGGGGAGGTTCAATCAAATAAGAAAAAAAGATTAGCAATTGTAAAAGACTCTGAAAAAGAAATAATTAGTACAAAAACTTACATACCACTACAGGAAATTCTATGGAGAGAAACACTATACTATATTACCTTCTGATAATAGTGGGGAGTCCAATAAAATATTAAGCAAAAGAAAATAATGTATGATGTAATTGGCTAAGAGGAAACTGTTAAATAGGACCAATAAATTGGCTATATTCTTGTTCTGCTATATGTAGAGAAGAAAAATAATATATATAAATACAGAAAAGGGGGAAATCTAGCTTGGTAATAGAACCAATTAAAAGAATCTGGATGTTTTGTCAGATCATAAACTCAATGTGAATCAACATTTTGACGTATTAAAAAAAGGAAAAGACTATTTAGGTTTAATTAACATAAGCATTAGAGGCAAGACAAGTAAAATGATATCATCAGTCACTTGGAACTGTTTAGGCAGGGTTACCAACTGTTCATAAATTTACAGACAGTCAGCAAAAATTCAGGCTGAGAAAGCCTGCCCATGAAATCCATAATAAAAAGAATGAGCCATCCATAAAAACTCTAAGCAGTCAGAGCTGATTGAAGATTCCTGGTTAGAAATAAGTTTGGTGCAGTATTAAAGGATAGACAGAGCATGTCACCTGGTGTCTAAGTAAGAACACAACACACTAAAGGGAACCTTCTCTCAGTAGATCCCTTTGTAGATCCCTCTGCTTGAGCCATTTACTGATATTCCTGCTTCTGAGTCTTGTTGACTGGCTATAATACTGCTGGGTGGCAAATAGATTTCTTTAGGGGTAGATGCCAGGGCAGAGGGAGAAGGCTCAGGAGAGGTAATGTGGGATGATAGGTTGGGGGATAGGGCAGCATGGTGAAGTTGTTCTGGTGAGTAGGGAGCTCCTGTGGAGGATGGTATGGTGTAAAACTATTGCCATAGTCAAATAGAATTGTCAACCGAAGAAAAGCTTTTACTGCAAACATTTTACTGATAACTATTTTTTTTTTACTATGGATGGTGTTAATACCCTGTCTTTGAACCCAGCTATTCCAACTGACAGAAAGGCAGGGCCTGACAGAACTGTTACATTTATAGTATGTAAAACATATGTCAGGGGAAACCAGTATCAGTAAAAAAGTTTGTTAGTAAAAAACTTGCAGGTTGTCGGTAAAAAAAAAAAGCTTCTTGAATTGGCAAAACTGTGGTTAACATTCAGATAAAATACTGTGTTCAGATTTGGGCATTATACTTTAAGGAGATTGTAGAAAAACTGGAGAACATTGAGAGACAAGTGATGAAGACATAAAGGAGTTGAAAAAAAGATACATGAAGAAAAGTTGAAGGAACTAGATATAGTTTGAAGAAAAGGTGATTAAGTGAAGATGATATAGCAGTTTTCAAATACTTTTAAAAGCTACCGTATGGAAGATGGAGAAACATTGTTTCCCCTTCCTACAGAGGGCAGGGCAGAGGCAATAGGTTTAAACTGTAGCAAAGCAGATTTAGACTATACCTCAGGACATACTTCTTAATAATAAAAGCAGTAGAACAAATGAATAAGTTGCCTAGGGAAATTGTGCAACCTTCATTTGATGTTTTTTTAAGAAGAGATTGGATAGAGATTTCTCTGGGATGGTTTAGGAATAGCAAATCTTGTAACTGTGCAAGGGGTTGGACTAAACCAGGGGTTCTCAATCTTTTTCTTCCTGAGCCCTCTCCTCACCCCAGCATGCTATAAATCTCCCTCTCAGCCTTCTAGTGAAACCCATGCCCAGGCCCCAATTTGGCAGAACCAGGAGGGCATGAACAACCTGTGGGGCTTGGTTCCAGTTTGGCACTATGGAGAGACATGAGCATTGCAGAATAAAGTGAAGAATAAAGGGGAGGCTCTGGGCCAATGGGAAAGACCACTTCTGTTCTAGTTTTTTCATTTACTCAGGGTGGAGCGCTGCAAAGGAAAGGGCTGGGCACTCTGGCGAGTGGCAGGAGGTGGCCTCATGACCAGGCAGCTTGGGGTGAGTGGCTGCAAGGGGCAGGGCAAGACCACAGAGCTCTAGGGAGTGGCTGACAACTGCCAGATGCCCTGGGAAGCTTGTTATAGGTGGCAGGGGCAGAGTGGAAGCTCAGCTGCTGGTAGCCAGGGAGCCTGGGGCCAATGCTGGGAAAAGGCAGACTGGCTGGGGTTGAGACCAGGGCTGAGGCTGGGTGGGGTTATGCTGGGCCAGGGCTGTTTTGAGGTAGCTTCAGTCCCTTCATCCATTGCTCCCTTGTGCAGCCATATGGAGTGGTTCATCTTGAACCTGATGAAGGGGGAATGGGGCCACAGCGAGATCCGTGAGAGAAGCCATGGACACCAGGTGCAAGGAAAAAAAGAGCCTTGCATTGCCTTACAGTATTTGAAGACTGACTGTGGGTTTCTGTGAATTTCCGAAAAAAAGGCATTATAGAAATTAATTGGAAAATGTCAATAAATGTGGAGCCCTCACTAATACTTACTAATTCAATAATAATACTTAAATCTGGAGGGGCCCAAACCTAAATGGAATTAGATTTATGTAAAGTATTTTCAGAAAGGAGCTATTCTAAATGTGTTTCAATAGCAGAGCAATGCTGAATGCCCCAAAGGAAATCCTGTCCCCTTTGAAGTCAAGGGGAATTTCTTCTTTAACTCCAGTGAAAACTCTTTCTAAATGCTTGTGCTTTTTAAATAGACAAGTAACGTGAATATTTTTTAAACTGGCCAGTATTACTGAAGAGAAATGTTAAAATGGTGACAAGATTTTTTCCACAGCTGGTATAGCAGGAGAATATGTAGAGCAACTAAATGCTATGTAATTCTTAAATTTCAGAGAATTAAGAATGCTAGGTAGTTTCATCCACTCTATTTTATGATACAAAAAAGGATCTGACTGGGTTTCATAGTTTCATAGTTTCACAGTTTCATAGTTGGTAGGGGTGGAAGGGACCTGAGCAGATCATCAAGTCCGATACCCTGCCATGGCAGGAAAGAGTACTGGGGTCAAACGACCCCAGCAAGGTGATTGTCTAGCCTTCCCTTAAAGACCCTCAGGGTAGGAGCCAGCACCACTTTGCTTGGAAGTTGGTTCAGATCCTAGCTGCCCTGAGAGTGAAGTAGCGCCTCCTGATGTCTAATCTGAATCTACCCTCTGCCAGCTTGTCACCATTATTTCTAGTCATTCCTGCTAGTGCTCGGGGGAACAAGGACTTTTCCAATGCCTGCTGGTCCCCTCTGACTGTTTTGTAAATGGCCACTAGATTCCCTCCTCAGCCTTCTCTTGTGGAGGCTGAACAGGTTTGGGTCCCTTAGCCTCTCCTTGTAGGGGCTTCCCTGCTGTCCCCTGATCATGTGAGTGGCCCTCCTGTGCACCCTCTCCAGGTTGTCCACATCCCTCCTGAAGTGCGGCACCCAGAACTGGATGCAGTGCTCCAACTGCAGCCTGACCAGTGCTGCATAGAGGGGGAGGATCACCTCCCTGGACCTGTTTAAGATGCATCTGTGGATGCATGACCAGGTATGGTTGGCCTTCCTGACCATGTCCCCACACTGTTGGCCCATGTTCATTTTGGGATCAATAATGACTCCAAGATCCTTTTCTGCCTCTGCACTAATGAGAAGGGAGTTCCCCAGCCTGTAGGTATGCTGCTGGTTCTTCCTCCCCAGGTGTAGTACGCTACACTTGTCAGTGTTGAAACCCATCCTGTTCTCATCCACCCACGCCTGTAACCTGTCTAGGGTTGAATGTCTTTTATGCAAAAGATGGGAACCATACTCAGACCAGAAGGAAATCTAAACATGAAGCTTACTAAATGATTAATGATGCATTTTGACAGGTAGTTTAAAATGAGTTGGCTTCCGTAGCTGGTGCAATGAGGGATTCTGTATTTTTTTAAATATATATATATATATATCAGGCTGGACTCGATGATCTCCCGACGTCCCTTCCAGCCCTAATGTCTATGAAATCTATGAAATTGTTTTCCTATGTCTACTATGTCTAAGGTGGGAATAGTAATATCGATCTTTTTATAAAGAGCGCTTTGAAATCTGCAGGTGAGCAGTTTTATGCAAGAGGCATGATGCTGATGATAACAGCAATAATGATTTCAATAATGTATAACAGCATAGACAGCAGCTCTACCAGTCGCCATACAAGTGAAAGGAAAACCTTATTTTCACCTTTACTAAGTCCCCTTTACACCAATGTAGCAGTGTAAAGGAGTCTTAAAGTAGATAGAAGTATAATTCCTACCCACTTTAATGACTCTGTACTCTATGGCCATGTCCACGTGAGTGCAGATGTTTGTTTCCTGGGGGACCAGAAGCAGTGGCACACCTTGTGCTGCTGCTTCTGGTCTCTGGGGAATGCCTGTGCCATGCCCTCTGGGGCACAGCATGTTACCCTGGGTAGGGTAGGGTAGGCTGGGTCCAGCAACTGTGCTGGCCCCAGCAGCCTTACCCAGGGTCCTGGGAGCCTCAGGTAGCTGCATCCATGTAGCTCTTGTTAACTGTGTACCTTAGAATAAGCGTGTTGAATGAAATGATCAGAATTCAAAATCATTTTGACAACTTGAGATATGGTATGAAATATATATACAAAACAGGAAATAACTGGCCAGGCAGCAGCATGGCAGTAAAACACCTGGGATAAGAGTAAACCACAAACTGAATATGAGTCAACAATGTAATGTTGCTACTGCAAAAAAGATGAAACTCATTCTGGAATTTATCAACAGGGGTGCCCTACATAAGATGAAAGAGGTCATTATTCCATTCTACTTAAAGTTATTTAGGCTTAAGCTGGACTTTTCTGTCCGGTTCAGGGCACTACTCTTTAAAAAAGATGTAGGGAAGCTTGAAAGAGTCCAGAAGATAGCAATAGGAATGATATGAGGTTAGAAAACATGGTCTCTGAGGAAGTTTGAAGGATATGGCTAATCACTGAATAGACATCAATCAACCACTTAGGATTTGGGGATTTATTTATCTGGTATTTGTATAAGTGACCAAGGAACTCAGGAAAGACTCCAACTGGCTTCAGGTTGGACTTCCTCTGAAAGGCCCCAGATTCCTTCCCCAACTTACCAGTCTATCCTTTTTCTCTTGTGCAGCTAGTTTAAGATAATGTTGGATCTATATTTTTATATACTTTCTATTTCATATTCATGTTTGGGGAAAAAAAGCTTGAGAATTTACTCAAGAAGTAAAAAACACTTGTTTAAAATATAGGATATCTATTCACTGTCTTGAAATTTAGTCATCTTTGCACTGTAGGTGCCATGCACTGAACCATAAAGCTGAGATCATTTTTAAATGCGAACTCATAGCATGTCTGCATGCATCACTGACTGAGTTGACTTTTAGATCGTAGTTATGACTTTTGAAATGGGTGCATGCGGGAGAGTATAGACTCCTTGGAAAATAATATGCTCTCATCTCAGTGCTCCCACTGTCCCAAACACCAAATAGTATTCTTTATTCATTAAACAATTAATGCTATAATCCACATACAGCTATTAGAGCCCTTTAAAATTATTTAAAATTGCTACTGTCAAGTGGAACTTTCACAATATTGTGACAAAAAGCAAACCCGCAAACAACTATGGACTTGATTCTTCAGTGGTATAAAAGCCTCTAAATACTGGCACAAAGCAGATCTGAGAAATACTATGTATAGGCCATTTGTATCAAGAATGCATTTAGTAGCAGTGCTAGCATGGTAAAAAAATACATAGAGCCAGCCTTAACCTAGTTTAAATGGCATAAAAGATCCCAAAATAAAGATAAATATGCTTGTTTTCTGTATTTAGTCATGCCAATTTGCCTTTATTTCTTCCTTAGACTGAATACTTTCCCTTTGTCATTGCCAGCTCTGTGTTCTTCCTGGACCTGAGAGGATACTGTATTGCTGACCACTGCAGAGTTAGCCCTGCATTATCTCAGGGCTTCTCTCACATAACCTATTTATTTATTTTAGTTTAAACCCATAGAAATGCTTATCTCAGGATATATCATATTTATTGAAATCCCAGATGATATTTTTCTCCCCATTCAACATGGGGAGAAAAGCTCCTTGTTTTGGATTTAAGTACAAGGTTGGGGAGGGGAAGGGGGAGTGGGCAGCTGCTGCTGCTCTGACTCTGGCCTTGATCTGGGCTCAGGATCAGAATTGGAGCCACGGCCGCTGCTTTCTCCTGCATCTGCCGCCATGCCACCTCTTGCAGGCTCTGCTTCACCCTGACTGCCTCCTGCAGCCTCTTTGTCCCTAGGAGCTTTCAGATAATCACAGCTCCAGCTGTATTCTGGCACACATAGCACATGGTAGCTCTGGCTCCAGGCTGGCCATGTAGTGGCAGTGGTAGAAGCTGTGAGGGTAGGTGGGGAAAGAGGCTGGTGGGTGGGGCAGAAGTGGCAGGCAACGTGCAGAAGTGGGCAGACAGCGAGGGGTGCAGGCACAGAGTGGGCAAGCTTGGAGGGGAGGTGGCAGGGGGTGCAGGTACAACAAGAAGGGCACATGTTGAGGGGAGAAGGCAGGAGGTAGGGGAAGGCAGCAGGGGCTGTAGGCATCATGGAGGTGGGGGGTAGGTGCCAGGTCACACAGGTACTGGTGGGGACAAGTGGTGAAGGGGGAATGTGTTGGGGTCTAGCCACTTGCTACCCCTGCAGCTTGTGCCCCTCCTCCCCTGAGCCACTGCCTGCTTCCCTGCTGCTTTCCCCTGTTGCAGCAGGGTAGGGGGAGAGGGAAGGGGGATGAATTTAAGATGGTCCTCCAATAATGAGATTCTATACATGGAAATGTTAATAAATGTATACATTTTCTATATATAGAATCTCATTATTGGGGGTTATCTTAAATTCAAAATAGTCTTGGATTTAGGTAAATGCAATAGCTTTCTTGATTGGTCATGAAAAAGTAATCCATAGCTACAGTAGTGTTGGAGCAAAATTTTAAGTATAGGTGCTGCCAATGCATGAACTCAGTTTGATTGAGAGTGGAAAATTCCATGCAGGGCCTGAGTTACCACTTCTATGACCTCAGGAACTGTCAATCAGCCCTGACCCACTTTCAGCTCTGAGCAGACTCAGTTGCTATGCAGATCTTAGTGCAGAGCATGCCCAGTGTGCGACTGGAATGAGG
>NW_017728906.1:57238040-57336773 GCF_001723895.1 Crocodylus porosus | reverse complement strand
TTATCCACTCAATGAGCTGTTGACCAGCCCTGGGACTAGGTCTTTGACTGAACCTCGTGGGCCAACAGACCCCTTTTGTTGTTCTTGTTGTTGTTGTTGTAAACTGTAACTGAAGACATCGTTCTCCTTCGCACCTAAGCGTAAGTCAAATAAATTCCCAACTTGTTTAAGAAACCGCTACGCTTCCTGTGCCTCAGTTCTCCATAGCCAATAGAACCTGGCCTGTTACCGTGTCTAATTGCCACCCCGGCCCACTGTGACTCTGGGGTTTGGTTCCCCACCCCGGGACAAGTAGAAAAGAGTCAGGCAACAAAGACATGCTCCAAATTATGTAAGCTGGGGTTGTCCAGTCATATTACCTAGTTATGATGGTTAGAAATACACAGTACAACCTTTGATTGACTTAGTTTCTTTTACATCATCAGCATGCTTCACACTTCCAAAATAGATTCTGTAAGTATCTTTCATGTTTTGTTTTTAGTTTGTGGACACTTTCCTGAAATCTATGATCTGGCACGTGGGTCCTTACTGTGGGCATTCTTACATTGCAAGTTATAATGCCGAGCAGAAGCTTCCTCAAACATGCTGCCATTGCTTTTAATAGCACAACTGGGTTCATACCACACTATGCACCATTAATAAGCATTACATCTTAGCAATATTTGTCAGTGAGGTTGAGGGTGCTGTTGCTTTTGCAGTGTAGATTTCCTATATGTGCAGTGGTTGCCTGCTAAGACTACCTGCTCTGGTGGCTGATGACCAGGGATTGGGGTTTCCTGTTCACCGTAGGAAAATATGGTAAAACCTGGATTTCCTCATTTTAAGGAGAAAAACCCAGATTTTAAAGGAGACAAATGCAGGAAATGGTGGGTTTTCCTTTGCAGGCTAGCAGAATTCCAGCCTGCAAGGGAAGGGGGGAGCAGGAGGAGAGCAGTCAGGCAAAGGGCAGAGCAACTCCTGCAGGTCTGGTGGGGTAGGGGGGAATTGAGGCCCCCAAGTGAGGGAGGGAGGGAGTTAGGCAGGGCTGGGGTTGCTGCTCAGCTCGAGCAGTACATGGGGCTTGGGGCCTAAGGCCAGAATGCATGGGTGCAGTGCCTGGGCAGGGAGTGGGATGGGGCCATGGGTGGCTTGTCCAGGGGATGGGGGTGGGGCCTGGCTTCCCACCACTGCATGCTCTTCCAGGGGAGGCATGGGGGGCATGTGCCCCAAAGTTGTGTGCATGAGTGATGTGTGGAGGTTGGCTGCCCGCCCACTGCAGGAGTCCCAAGCCTGCATTGGGCAGCCCACATCTACCCCACATGATGGGTTGCTCTGATCATGCCACCTGTGGGGAGGGGGAGCTAGGTTTCTCACTTGACTTTGGCTGCAGCAGATGACACCTTCCACAGGCAGCAGCTGGAGCTGGGGTGCTGGTGTGCGGGGCAGGGGGCTGCAGACCCAGGTACTTGGTCCTGTAGCCCTGGCAGCTGGAGAGGGGAAGGAAGAGGGGTGGGGGGCTGTGGGTCAAGAGTTAGGGGCAATGGCATGGTCAGGACACCGACATATCAGGGCTGCTCAATGCCACAAGAAATTGTGTGTGTGGGGGTGGGGGGCGGGACAGCCACAACTGGATCCTTATCTTGGTGAGCAAAGGAGGCAAGGGGACCTCTGATTTTCCATGAGAAAAAATGCCAAATCAAACACCAACATTTTGGGGTATTTAGAACGTATTTTAAATATAGTGATTGAGGCTTGAGGCACTGGTAGGTTTCCAATTTGCTTTAAAATTGTAAATATACCAATAAAGCATTATGTTCTACAGATACCATACTCTCTCTCTCTCTCTCTCTCTCTCTCGATGTGTGTGTGTGTGTGTGTACATACACAGTGGAATTTCATTTTAATCATAGAAAATGTGGATTTGGGGGGTTTTAATCAGAGAATTTGCAATTTTTAAACAGACAAAACCAGGATCCCAGATGACAAGATTGTCTGTATATATTTGCTGCTAAAATGCATGTCTCTATTATATTTGTTCCCATCAGTAATTGAATGATAGAAACAAGGTCAGAGAAGGTCATTTTATAGTCATAACTATATTATGCTGTCTTTTCCTCTGTTTGGGTGCAACTTTGCCAATAAAAAATTATTAACGCTCATATCAGATGCATAGAACTGAATCCCAAAGTGTATATAGTAAGGTCAAACTTTGGTTATTTTGCAGTAGAAATACCTGGAGGTTAAAAAACAGCTTTGCATATTTTGAAAAACAGCACAGCAGTTTATTGGTTTATTGTTGTTGCAGCTCATAAACCATAATTTAAAATGTAATTTAATTGGAGACATTAAAAATACAACAAATACTTCATTGGGAAAGAGTGAATTTTAATTTCAATTAACCATTAACAATAGCTGGTTTTGACATTTTATTCACTGTAGGTTATTTTGGTTGCTCCTTGCTTATTATCCTGGGATGATAATCTCTCAAATCAAATATATTTGCTTAAATTAGATTTATTGTAATTGTTACCATTTATGAGCCAAAGCACTGATACACTATAAGCTATTAGGAGTTTCTGAGCGAAATCCCACCCAGAACAATGGATATAATTTTTGTGGTGCTGCATTACCCTCAAGAACAATACGCCAATCAAGGCAAGAGGTGGCTCTGAGTCAATCACACAAATTGTTTCCGTATTTTACTAACCTACTTCTATCTTCAGTTGTAATTAACATGGCATCTGGCAAAGTACTGGGTTTGAGCACTGATTATTCCAATGTCACTCATTAGTAATCATTAATAACAGATGAATAATTCAACCAATTATCAATTAACCTCTTGCTAAGTCTTCAACCACTATTTTTCCTGCTATGCAGACCCAAAGCATGTAACATTTAATACATTTGATCTTTGATGTTCACTTGATCTGACTTTGAAAGGCACAATTTTCTTTCCTTTTGCTTTGAAGCAAAACAAGTGTACTTGGATTGAATGAAAACCAAATTTCAGGAGCATAATTGT
The DNA here is from genome assembly GCF_001723895.1 of Crocodylus porosus. NCBI lineage: Eukaryota > Metazoa > Chordata > Crocodylia > Crocodylidae > Crocodylus > Crocodylus porosus. Next base: position 57,333,772 of record NW_017728906.1, on the reverse strand, counting down.
CACATGCGATACATAGTGAGATTAAAGTTTTAATAGCAAGGGTATAAATATGAAAAACCCCAATCTTAGCCTACCAATGAGATACTTGGGCCTGGGCTGAGACGTTTGAGGCACAGCCTATCACAGGATGGGGGGCAAGTCCTAAACTAAGGAATGCTTGATAGTCAGACCCAGCCTGGAATGTTACAAAAGTGGAGGGAACAACCTAGAAGGACTAGGACAGTGGTTCTGAACCTTTTTCAGTTGACGTATCCCTTGGTCCCAGAGTGTGACATCATGTACCCTTTCAATGGAAAATTATTTTTTATGTCAAACTACATGTAATCCCATGCACATGTACATTTTAGGGCAGTTTCAAATTGTCATAATGTGTTTTCTAGGCCCTTCGACCTGTGTTAGACAATGTATGAAATATATCTCATGTGCCCCATGATAAGGCTTCATGTACTCCCTGGGGGTACATGTATCCCCGGTTCAGAACTGCTGGACTAGGAGGTTGGGGTGCTGGTGTTGGGGGCAGGGGGCTGCAGACCTAGTTAAGGACTGATTATTGTAAACACTCTGTATTCAGTACCTTATTAATAAGGATGTAATTTCCTGGATGCCTTGGAGGTTCATATAATAGTCTCAGATTGTAGAAAAAAGATGAAAATGGTAATGCATTAATAGGCAAGAGAAAAGAATAATATCTAGAAGTGTGCACATGTAAGCGTGTGATTAGATGGATCAAGGCATAATATATGTATAAACATGTATGCTTTTTTAGAAGTGCTTTGAACTGGTATATCCTCCCATTTATTACATCTCCCAGTATGCTTTGGGGGATGAGTGTTAGCCATCTGCACACAGTGGCCAGCCCAGCAAAGCTGATGTTTCATGATTTTTGCCTCAATGTTGGTTATCTTAGCTGCAGCGAGGATGCTGTGGTCTTTCCATTTAATGCGGCGAATCTTCCTGAGGCAACACTGATGGAACCATTCCAGGTGCTTAAGATGTCTTTGATATGTCACCCACATCTTACACCCATAGAGGAGAGTTGGGATAACCATTGCATTGTAGACCTGGATCTTAATTTCCATCTGCAGATCTTGGTCAGCAAAGACATGGTGAAACAGCTTTCTGAAGGATATGCTGACACAATGAATTCTATTTTTGATTTCTACATCAAGACTGACTGACTGGGAGAGGTGATTGCCAAAGTATGGGAAACTCTCAGTGTTTTCCAGGGTTTCTCCACCAATAGTAATTTGGGGTGGGAGGATGGCAGCTTGTGCTGGGTCATGCTGATGGAGCACCTTGATCTTCCCAATGTTAAGGAAAAGTCCCAGGCTGTGATAGGCACCTGAGAAAAGGTCAAGGGTGGACTGCATATTGGTTTCAGTGTGCATGAGGATAACAGTCATCAGTATTAAAGGTTGATGATCCCAGTCTTAGTAACTTTCATTTTTTCTGTGAAGGTGCTGCAGGTTGAAAAGCTGACTATCCATTCAATATTGAACCCCAATTCTGGAAGGATGGTGGTCATGGATGATAATAAAAATCACAGCAAGATAGATGGAAAAAAGAATATAGGTGATGACAAAGCCCTGCTTGACATCAGTATGGATGGTAAATAGGCCTGTCTCTGATCTATTGCAAAGGACTGTGGCAGCCATCCCATCATGCTGTAGTCTCAGGACACTAATTAAATTCAGTGGATAACCAAACCTAGCCAGCACCTTTCATAAGGCTTCATGACTGATGGAATCGAAGGACTTTGTTAGGTCAATGAATGTCATAAACGACTCTTGGTGTTGCTTTCTATACTTCTCCTGGATCTGCCATGCAACAAAAATCATGCTGGTGGTATTCCAAGATGGTTTAAAGCCACACTGGGATTCTGGAAGAACATCTTTGTCAAGGGGGAGGAGGTGATTCAGAAGGATGTAAGTAAGAATTTTCCTGGCAATGGAGAGGTGGGCAATGCCTCAGTAGTTCCCACACACTGGCTTGTCCCCTTTGTTGAAGATGGTCACAATATTGGCATTCTTTAAGTCAGGTGGAACTTCTTTGTTAAACATAGGCAGAAGGAGAATTTTTTTTGAGGGGGGGCGAGCACACGCTCATGTGTGCATGTGCCCCACCCTATGGGAAAGTCTGTGGGGAAGGGGCAGGGGTAGGGGACAGGGCTATGGTGAGGGAGTGGAGCTGGGACCAGGCAGGGAGCAGAGCTGAGTTTGGGATCAGGGCTGGGGCCCACTGCACCTGTGTGGCCACCCTCTGTCCAGAGTCATTGCCGTCCTGGGATTACAAGGGGGTGGGCCATTGGAATGTAACCTGTGGATAGATTTTATTGCTTGAAAGAAGTTTCTCATGTCATTTGGTCAGTGAAACTCTGGATCTCTATGGACTTTGCTTGCCACCACTGGTTCTTGATGTCCTGTAGCCTCCTCTGAACTACAGCTTTGAGCCTGTGGTAAGCCTCTTGTTTTTGCTGACTGGAGGGTTCATTTTTCCAGCTGTAGAATGTGGGTCTTTTCTGATGGATAAGTGCTAGGATTTCCTCATTATTCTTGTCAAACCAATCTTGGTGACAGTAAGTGCAGTATCCAATTGATTCAGAGCATGCCTTGTGAATAATGTTATTAAACTCCTCCCAGTGTGCTACTGGATGTTCTTGATGTCATCAGGCAGATCAGAAAGCCTCTCAGTAGGGAACTGCTGAAGAGCCTCACATCTAGCTTGATCTTAGAGTGCACTGATATTAAATCTCTTCTACGTTCCTTTTGGCTGTTTATGGAGTTGTGGTGCAAGCTGCATGTCCATGATTGATCTGACTAAATGGTGGTCCATCCAACACTTATCTGCACCTTTCAGGACTTGGGTGATACAGACATAAGTATGATCATGGGCTCTGACAATAATATAGTCAAGAAGGTACCAGTGATTGGAGTGTGGATGTTTCCAAGTGGTCTTATATTTGTTACTGTCTGAAGATGATATTTGTGATGAGCAAGTCATGCTCTGTCCATTACTGAGGATGACATGGAGGATATCACTGGAGTTGACTTTCCCCATCCCCTCTTTCCCAGTGGTGCTACTTCAGAGTTCAGAGTGTCATCCAACTCTTGCATTGAAGTCACTCATAAGGATTAGCTTGTCTTCCTTGGCAGTGGCAGTCAGAACTGTGTTAAGAGCACAGTAGAACTATTCCTTGTTGACTTCTTCATTGTCAAGTGTGCACTGATGACCATAGCATACTGGTTATTACTGACCTTGAGGTGGAGAGTCATAAGGAATGCCCACAGGGAGTTCTGAAATATAACTGAAAATACTGCTCTTAATGGCAAAAGCCAACCCCATGAAGCATCTTATGTAGACACACCCAATAGGTACAAAAATGCTGCTCAAAAGTGTGCTTATGGATGTCCTGTGCTGAAACAAATCACTACAGTCATATAGAGCTTTTTGGTCCCTTGCATTTCAATTTAACAAAGGGGGGAGTGGGGATAGGCAAGAACAGGATTGGGGCTACTTAGAAAAGCTGGATATGTACAAACCCATGGGGCTGGATGGGATGCACCTGAAGGTTCTGAGGGAGTTGGCTGATGTGATTGCAGAGCCACCAGCCATCATCTTTCAAAACTCATGGCAATCAGGAGAGGTCCTGGATGACTGGAAAAGGGCAAACAGTGTCCATATTTAAGAAAGAAAAAAAGGAGGATCCAGGGAACTACACACCAGTCAACCTCACCTCAGTACCTGGAAAAATCCTGGAGCAAATCCTCAAGCAAACCATTTCTAAGCACTTGGAGGAGAAAAAGGTGATTAGGAACAGACAGCATGGATTCACCAGGAGCAAGTCATACCTGACAAACCTGACTGCCTTCTTTGATGAGGTGACTGACTCTGTGGATATGGGGAGACCAGTGGATGTGGTATACCTTGATTTTATTGAGGCTTTTGATATGGTCTCCCACAACATTCTCACAGGCAAGCTAAGGAAGTATGGGCTGGATGAATGGAATGTAAGGTGGATAGAAAAATGGCTGGAACACCAGGCTCAGAGGGTAGTAATCAATGGCTTGGTGTCTAGTTGGCAGCTGGTAGCAAGTGGAGTGCCCCAGGAGTCAATCCTGGGGTTGGTTTTGTTCAATGTGTTCAGCAACAACCTGGAAGATGGCATAGAGTACAGCTGGGGGGAGTAGTAGATATGCTGGAGGGTAGGGCTAGGATTCAGAGTGACTTAGACAAATTGGAGGATTGGGACAACAGGAATCTCATGTGCAGGGATCCTGGTTTTCCCTGATAAAAAATGGCAAATTCTTTGATAACCCCCCCCCCCCATGCACACACAAATCCATGGTTAAAATGAAAGGCCCACCACAGCCCCCTATCCCTGCTGATGCCACTCATCACCCTACCCACAGCCCCCCCCCAGTCCTGATGGTGTCCCTCACCCCCACCTACAGTTCTCCCATCCTCTTTGGTATCCCTTACTCACCCCCACAGGCCCCTGGCCCTGCTGGTGCCCTTCACTTTCCTTCACAGACCCCCCCCTTGCTCCTGCCCCTCACTCCCCGCTACAATCATCCAGCCCTACTAGTGCTCTTTGCTCCCCACCCACAACCCCTGCTCCCACAGCCTTGTCAGAGGAGGCCCCAGCTTCCAGGGCTATGGGGCCAGGGACCCGATCTGGGGCTGCACCACTTGCCCCTGACAGGAGGCAACAGCTGCCGTAATGGAGTGGAGTCTGGCTCCTTCCTGGTGCCTGCTGTCTGCCTGTTGCAGGTGGGAAGGGGTTGCATTGGTAGGTGTGTTGCCAGCAGGGCAAGGGAAGTGATTATTCTGCTCTATTCAGCACTGGTGAAGCCACTTCTGGAGTACTGTGTTGAGTTTTGCCCCTAACCCTCCTACGGAAAGGATGTGGACAAATTGGAGACTCCAGTGGAAGGCAACAAAAATGGTGAGTGAGCTGGGGCACATGACATGATCAAGGACTGAGGGAACTGGGCTTATTTATTTTAGAAAGGGGGATTTGATAGCAACCTGATGAGAGGTTCCAAAGAGGATGGAACTAGACTGTTCTCAGTAGTGGCAGATGACAAAACAAGGAGCAATTGTCCCAAGTTGCAACAAGGGAAGTTTAAGTTAGATATTAGAAAGAATTTTCTCACTGGGATGGTAGTAAAACACTGGAACAGGTTACCCAGAGAGGTGGTGGAAGGTTGTAGGCTTTCCTTGGGGATTTTCCAAACCCAACTAGGTAAAACTTTGGCTGGGATGATCTAGATAGTTCTGCTTTAAGCAGGGGTTGGACTAGATGACCTCCTGAGGTCCCTTCTAACCCTCATTTTCTATGATTCTATGAACTAATGCAGCTCTGTCTCTGGGCATGAGTCTGGGTCAGGGCAAGAGTCAGACCCTTGCTCCCCTCTGCTTGTTCTCTGCAGTTTTTCTTTTCTTTTTTTTTTTTTTACCTCCTTACTGTCTTATGCTGTGGAGCTCACCTCTTTTTCACGTTGTGTTTTGGGGAGGTTACAGACCCTCAGTAGGGTCTGACCATAAGGGGAGGAAGGAAAGCTGCAGGGGGAAGATATGGGGGTGGGGCAAAGGGCAAAGGGGCTACCTGGGCTCCTGCCTCTCATTATTTTATCTACTGTGGCAGTGGGAAGGGGGTGATTAGATAATTAATCCTCCAATCATCAGATTTTACACCTGGAAAATTATAACAAATTCATAAATGTTTCATATCAAGAATCTAGTTATTGGGGGATGGTCTTATAGTCAGGGTCATCTTATAGTTGAGTAAATGCAGTATATCAGAGTGGTAACAAATTTCATCCACTTAGCACTATTGTAAACAACCAGAGTGCAGCGTAGCAACATTAGTGCAGTTATTTGTGAATATCTTTGTAAATATCATACATCCAACTCTAGTCATTTTGATTCATGTTTTTTTGCAAATGCTATTATTTCACTCTCACTAGTCATCCCAATGATAGTGCACATATTGCCTTCAGGTAGGTACTTAATGTGAGCAACTTAGCAGGGTGCCATGCGTCATCACAATGACAGGAGACCCTCAGGAAATGTGAAGTGATGTGGCTTACTGGCAGACATGGTTAACAAGACTATGACTGTCAGATAAAATACAAAAAGAAGGAAGATAAGAGCAGTCACCTTGTCTATCTCTCTAAATGATATTTAAGAAGAAAAATACTTAATATTTTCTTAGAGTAAGTGGGTCAGCTGTTCCTTACAACTGACTGTCAGGTAGAAGTGAGTTGAGTGGCACTCTAGAAACTTGTATTAGGAGGCAGATTTTCTGTGGGACAGATTACATCAATCTCTAATTAATTAACAGGTTAACAGGTAAATAATAGGATGAACATCCTGTTGTCTCACTTATGCATGCCTACCTTCACCCAGGATGCTTCCACATAGTTTGGTTTAGGTGAAGTGGAAGAACTGTGGATTATGCATTTGCTATTCCTCCTGTCTGCTGGTAAATTCATTCAACTGAATTTAACAGAAGTGCTTTCTCTTACTAAGCCTGGCAAAATCAGATGTATCATGTTTATCAAGAACCCCTTACAACAGGGTTATTCAAGTCATATACAGGTTTCCCTCACTTTATCCTGTACATGTGTTCCTGGAAAACAGCGCATAACTCAAATTCACGTAAAAGGAACCCACTTTACTATGTAACAAATAGGGATACATTCCAAGAACTAGACTGACCCCCAGGCCCATAGCTATCGCTTATACAAGACAATTTTGGTACTCGCCAACAGCACACAAGCACAGGGCACTATCATAATGGGGATGGCAACTACAGAAGCGTGTCGCAGACAGTGAGCAAGTAGCACAGATCCACACAGAAGGCTATATTTTGGTGCTCATAACTTCCACAACATATCACACAAAGCAGCTGACTGCAGGCTTTCACCACACAAATCGCATAAGAGTGAATTTACCTGGTGTATAATGAATTTTTGGTATAAAAAGCCTCATCACATAAAAGCAAATTTGCACATACAGAACCCACATAAAGCAAGGGAAACCTGTATTCAAAACTTTATTAGAAAATGTTAAAAACAAAACAAAAACATAGGATCATAGAGTCAAAGGAAAGTAGGGATGGAAGGGACCTGACAAAGTTATCTGTTGATGTCCCTGCATACGGCTGAATCATCCCTAATTTAGCCATCCCAACCAAGTGTCTGTTCAACCTGCTTTTGAAACTTGCAGTGATGGAGATTCCACAACTTTTCCACTTTCACAGTCAGGAAGTTCCTTCTAATCTTCAGTCTAACTTTTCCCTCCTGCACACTGAGGCCATTGCTTTTGATCAAGTCCCCTACAGGCACAGAGAAGAGCCCATCTTGATTTTCTCTATAAATGTCCTTCAGGTTATTGAAGACTATATTATCATATCCCAGCTTAGTTTTTTATTCTGTAGGGTAAACAACCTTCATTCACTCAGCATTTTCCCATAAGTCTTGTCTCCCAGAGCCATGATCATTTTTTTTTGGACCTATGCTGAACTCCCTGCATATTGTCCACATCCTTCTTACATGTGGGACGCTAAACTAGATACATTACTCCAGTTTAGATCCTGCAATTTCTGAATAAAGCAGAAGAATCACTTCCCTTGATTTACAAGTTACACTCCTGTTGATACAACCCAGGTTGCAGTTGGCTTTTTCTGCAACAAGAGAAATGTTGGCTCATATTCAGATTATTGTCCACTGTAACAATAGGTATTGACTTTTATTTTTGCCGGGGAGGCCTAAGATGATGCCCCCCGAGTGGCATGGCTGAAGCAGAGCCCACTGCTATCTACTGTGGCAGTGGGAAGGGGGTAGGGGTAGATGCAGGTTACCTGCTGAGGCCTCAAGGCCCCCCACCCTATTGCCCTCCCCATGGGAACCCCATGCCAGCCACTCCACCATGGCAAGGCACTTCTGCCTACCTGGTAGCAGCAAGAGGCACAACTCCACACTTCTGCCCCCCATTGCTGGGTAGGCAGGGGGCACCTTGCCATAGTGGCACAGTTGGCATGTGGCTCCCAGGAGAAGGGTAGTAGGGTGGGGAGCTCCAAGCCCACAGCAGGCAGCCTGCATCCACCGCTGCCCTGCTATAAATCTGAGGGGGGGGCGGGGCATGTACTCCCTCATGTCCCTCTCTCCAGGAGTGCATGCAATGGCAGGGAGCCAGCCTCTCCCTCCCACCCCCAGATGAACCACCAATGGCTCTCTCCCACTCCCCACCCTGACTGGGGCCCTATGAACCATCCCATTAACCCAGGCCCAGCCCCTGCCCCACTCTGTCTGTCACCATGTACACCTCAATCTGCCCCCCCCCAGATTTACCTGCAGGCAGCTGGGGGAGCTGCTCTCCACCACTGCTGGGGGCTGTATTAATGTCCACATGCATGTGTGCAAGGGGAAGCCCACTGTTTCCCTTGATTTTCCACGGTGAACATGTACAGTACTGGATTTCTGAGAGAAATACTGTCTTGGAATCATGCAGCCTGGGACTGGGACTTTATATTCCCATTTCAGGATGGTTTCACCCAATTAAGGATGGGTGGTCACCTTACTCTGTTCCTGAGGGGGGCCAGGGCCCTCAGGCCCCCACATACTCAACATCTATGACTGTCCTCATCGACCAGGTCCTCCACAGACCTACTCAGTCATTTTCAGTTTTGTATTTGTTTATGCAGTTATTCCATTCCAAGTGCAGAACTTTGTATATGTATTTGTTGAATCTCATCTGATTGATTGCAGACCATTTCTCCAGACTATTTAGGTCATTCTAGATCCCTAGTTCTGTCCTCTGGAGTGTCCACAATTCTTCCTAACTTGATGTTCTCTGCAGTTTGTGCACTAGTTCCTATCCTCCAAATCATTCATGAAAATGTTGAATAATACCAGACTCAGGGCAGACCACTGGGGAGCCATACTTGACACCACCTGGACATTGAAACATTGAGGACTACTTGCTGAGTATGATACAACCAGTTATTTATCCATCATACAGTACTTTTGTATAGTCTACATTTCTTTTAGCCTGTTAATGAGACTATCATGGGAAACCATATCAAAACTCTTGTTAAAGTAAAGGTATATAACATCCACTTCTTTCCCCCCATCCACACAGCCTGTAACCTTACCATAGAAGGAATTCAGGTTGATCAGGCATAACTAGTTCTTGGTCAATCCATGCTGACTGTTTCTGCTCACTTCATTCTCCTCTAGGTGCTTCAGAATGGACTCCTTGGGAGCCTGATCCATGATCTTTCCAGATATAGTGGTCTGTAGTTCCCTGAGTCCTCCTTCTTTCACTTCTTAAAGATGTGCACTACATTGGCCCTTTTCCAGTCCAGGACCTCACCTGACTTCTCTGAGTTTTTAAAAGGATCGCCATAGGCTCTCATCCAATTCCTTCAGCACGCTTGGTTATATCCTTTCCTATCCTGCCTTAATCACTTGAAAGCATCTAGTTTCTCTAAGTAATCCCTAACCTGTCCTGACATTACTCTAGGCTGTTGGTCTATTTCTCTATCTCTGCTGCCAACTACATGCATCATATGGTAGCTTCCCTTATTCATGAAAATTGAAATAAAAAGGCATTGGATACTTTAGCATACTCTGTGTTGTCTGTGACCCAATTGCTTTCTGCATTCCATAACTCAGTTACCTTCTGCATTCCACAAGGAGCCTATGGGATCTAGTCTTCTTCTTACTTTTGACATACCTGAATGACTTTGTAGAGTTGTAAGATACTATAGGACATCCTGTGCATGATAGCTGCACAAGTACCTGGTTGATATCAATAACGCAATCCAAGAAATTCAGTTAGTCATGCAACCTATACTAGCCCAGGTTATAGGGGTTTTAAAAGTTCCAATGACATGCCATAATAATAAGAGAGAGAAGACCCCATGCATGGTAGGTGCACTGGTGGTATTGTAAGGTGGTAAGACATTCTTAGCAAATTGTTTTAGCATGTGGTGTACTATTGCTGGGCTGAAAAATAAACATTTATGTAGTTCAAAATGTCCAGATATTTAGTTAACCTTTTAATCACCCTTTACTCAGAAATAAACTCTTGTTGATCTCAGTGTTTCGAAGATTACTGGATAGAGGAAACTTTGGTGTTCATATCAGCTCCTTATCTTCTTCACTTGTTTATACTAAGTAATGTAACTAAAGACCAACTTAGCCAGGTATATAAAGCTAATAATATAAGTTTATGCCAGGAAGATTGAATTAGTTCAAGCTAAATGCTATATATGACTCAAGTACTGTACTGAAATCCTGCTCAATAAATTAGAGGAGCCTTCTGGTGTTCTGAATATTTGGTCTAACTGATGAGCAAAATAAGAAGAAATGGGTTATTCTGCTCATTAATACTTTGTTTGGCCTCACTGATATGGCAAGAACAGAAATATTTGAGCTTTATAAGCACAACAACCATCCATACTATACCCTGGGATTCTGGGATCTACAAAGAGCTGGGGCCTTCATTGTCCTGTCCTGAGCAATATCCTGACCAGCTGAGCCAAAGAGTGAGATCTCTAATGACACTACCATCTTCACTGACTTTGGCAAAGTCCTGAAGTTCCTGATCCCTTCTCCCTTCTTGTCTTTTCTTTCCAATCTTATTTTTAATATCCTTTTTATATCCTTTTGCCTTTGTTTTCTAAAGAGTCTGCCTTCGCTGGCCAAAACTGGTTCTTTTCAGACACTGAGACCAATGGAATGCATTTGCAGCCAACTACTGATACAAATTTGCCTGATTTGATAAAACAATATCTCGGGTCTTTTTTCCAGCAGAAAGTTTACAAAGAAGAGTCAGCACAACACAGATATGGCTTTTTCTATCTTTGTTATTCTTTCCTTTCCATATTTATGTTAGCCTACTTTGACTTCCTCTCTTTGTGGAACTTTATATATCTTTAACTGTTTAATGTTGTATAATGTCAGTATCGTATTACTGCTTAAACTCTTGAAACCTGTCAATTCTACTGAAGTTAATACAACCATTCTTGGTGTTTCCCTGTTCTTTAGTCTATGGATGCCTTCTGTGGCCTTAGTGATATGCATTCATAGCAAGTCAGAGGGTGCGTCTACATAAGACTCTTACTGTTCATTAGCCTAATAACACTGCACAGTAGCATGGAGGTTAAAAACCATGCTAATAGCCTACTGTACAGTGTTATTAGGCTACTCTGCAGGAAACCCATACAAAAAACCCATAAGCTGGAGCTACTGTGCAGTAACTCTAGTTCTTGTTCATTTAGTTAGTATTTTATTAAGCAAGTACTAAGCTAATGCGCAGTACCTTTAGCACATTAATGAATGTGTAGACACACCTAGAGAGAAACATACTCTCCTTTCTTATTGTCCTTGCAATAGGGAGAGATTCTCTCAAATGAAGGCACCTTCTTGGAAACCAATAGGTGCCTTCTTTATAGATTGGGGCTTGATAGTCTACATCATTTGGAAAGTAAAAGCAATTTAAATGCAACAGAACACATTTCTAGTGAGCATGTGGCCTTTGAGACTGACAGAGAAGACCGCAAAGCAGAGTCCTAATTTCTATATGCGAATAGTTATTCATGAGAATATAAGTCTTATTGGGTTTCCTTATATAAATACTCACTAGTGTGAATGGGAGGGAAGGACAGGAGTTCACATTCCTGCTCTGAATTTATTTCATGAAAGTAAATCTCCATGAAAGAACCTAAACTGAATATTTTTCTCTTCAAATCCTCCTTGTGCAGGAGGGTAAGATATGGAGCATTTGGCTGTTTATGAACAAATATATTGTACAAATTATTAAACAGAATGAGGAGAATTATCATTACAATCCAGTTCAGTGAACTCAGTCATTATTAAATTGCAAGTGGGAATACATGTTGTTTTCAATAGATTTCTGATTTGTTTATTTGTTAGTTTTTTCTTTCAGTGTTCTGAAGGAAAAAATTTTTTTTATCAAATTTTGCTGACCACTCATTCGTAATACTAATGTTCACATTTGACAAAACTGTCAAGATATTAATGTAACAAAAGCAACAACTGCACTTGGACAGAAACCTCTAACGCAGTGGTTGTCAACTTTTTCAGAATCAGGGCACCTCCTCACCACTTTTTTGAATGTGGAGGACTCCTGAAGGAACCACTTTACGTACTTCCTCAGGTATTGCAGTACTTCACAACAGGATTCTGCTGTCTCCAGATAAATTGCCCCATACTTGCTGTTCAACCAGCAGGAGAAGGTCTGTGGCATGTGTGTGCATTCCTCCTGCATCAGAGCTGTGATCAGACTTACGTAGACAAAATTTTCTCATTTTATGTAGCCCTTCACAGTCTGGCCCTGCCCCAGGATGCTCCTAGAATCAGAGGTGGGTAGGTGGAACTGTCTCACACTCCTCTGTTTCTACAGGGCTACAGAGGAGCTAGTTCCTGCCGGTTTTAGACTGCCACCATGGTGGCAGTATCTGCATTGAAGCACCCCTGAGGGGCTCTTGCAGCACCCCAATTGAGAACCACTACGCCCAAGTTTGAAGAGCTGACTAAGAAAGTGCATACACTTCAGATGGTTAGATTTACAGTTAATGCTTCAGCCATGCTGCTGCAGGAAACACAATACTAGTAGTAAATGCAAAAAAACCCTCTTGGAGATCTCTGTTTTCACTGTCAGAGCTCAAGATAATTGCCCGGATAAAACACCATTATAACACACTGCCCTTTTCCCAGTGTTAGGGCTGTGTGGGCTGGACTAGGGATAGAGGAACTGCATAACCTCTATGGAGATGACAGAGAATCTCTGCCTGGCTTGCCTTTGCATTACTATATGACTTTAACTGAAGAGACTGTCTGATGTTCTTAGAAGTGTGGCTTGCACTGGGCTGCCCCAACAGGAGGTAAAGTCCCTCTACCAGGAGCAGAATTGGATGCTAGCTCCTTGAGTCAGAGCTAGGGAGAACAAGGGAAGCTGAGTTATTGAAAGTTCATGGTTTCAGAGTGGAAAGAAACTTGGGCTTCACCTTCATCCTTGAAGTCAAGCCTAGTCTAGCTTTAAGGGGTACTCTCAGAGACTAGACAAGGCTCCAGTGGTTCCAAGCAAGCACCCCACTGGAGGGTACGCCATGACAGGAAATACTACGTCTTATAGGATGTCCCTTGATGTTCTAATTTAGTTCTGGGAAGCTGCAGAAAAGATGCTTTCTATTGTCCATTACCCTAAATAGGAGTTCCTTTTTTCAGATCTAAAAAATAATCTGACATGCAGGACAGTGTCCATTTATGTTGGCATCTCTCATTCCTGTGGAGGTGAGGCCAGTCTCTGGCTCATGAAAAACTTGGAAGGTATCCACCCAGCCTAATGAGAAGAAATTATATCATCTAGGCCTACTCAGAGATTATTTAGGAGATATCAAGAGGATAAGAGGGTAACAGTCACGAGTCACCAAGTCATCAGTGAAAATACTGTTTCAGTCTTTTGTAGTAGACCGTATCAGATCTCAAATGCATTCTCACTTTTACCAGAATTAAGATTTCATGCACATGTCTTATTTGGCTTTAATTATCATGGGACTTCTAGTTTAATGCTTGATACCAAGAGATTTGGATAAGCATGGAAATATTCTGTTGGTTATTTGAGAGAAAAGAAGCCTTCCTGTCCACTGTCACCACTCTTCTGAACCATGTGAGATTTGCACATTAGGCATAAGTAAATATACTTTTTCTCATATTCTGTGGATACTCCTAGTAATGATTTACAGTAGGGATTACTTAAGGATTCATAGCTATGGTTTGCAATTTCCCTGATGAAATGTTTATTTTGGACCCTGGAAGGTGTTAATTATACAGTGGGATCTGACAAATGTTATCCCATATCCCCAAAACTGCACATCCTATGATGCATGTCTATGATTGCAGAATGTGCTTGTTGGTACCTAGGATAAAATTTGTCAGATTCCATTGCACATCTGCCAGCATGGGATGCCTGAGACTAGAGACCTGGATCCTGGTCCCCCTACACTCCAGGACCTTCAAAGTGTACCACAGAAAATCTGTCCTTTTCAGTAATATTGAACTACCTGTAGTACGCTTTGATTTTGCCACTGTGCATGGAGCCCGTGATCAGGGAGCAGCTCACCTATATTGGGCTCCCCATGTCTCATCAAGATAAAAGGACCTCAGAGGACCAGCAGATGTGCACTGGGTTTGGATTAATTTTATTCTAGAAAATGATGCATTGAGCAAGTGCAATTGCAATGTCAACGCTTATTAACTGCATGCTCTTAGGATTATTTTATAAACGTATATAAAATAATATATATTATATATTATTTATATAATCACCTAATATGAAAAGTTACTACAAGTAACACTTAATCCTCCCCCTTTTAAAGTGTTGCATAAGATTTGCATTCAAAAGCCATTTGGACAAATTCACTATTAGGTGTCCTTTCATCACTTAGATTCCTACAGAGCTACTTTTAGACATCTAATCAGTGTCTAAGGGAGTAATTTGCACCTTAAAATTATTCCTTTCAAACCTTAACAATTTAAGATGCGCTTAGATTGCCTTGAACATCCACCTACGAGGGGGGTGTAAATAGCTTTAAAGGAGTCTAGGTTATATCACGCTTATATTTTCTCTGATTTTCCCCAGGTGCCAGCATTTTCAAAGTCTCTTCCTACCTTTAAACACTTTGGTGTTCAGAAAACCCAAGATGGGGGAACATCTAATCTTGAGCACACTGTAAGCTAGTATGTTCAAAAGATGAGAGTGCATCTTTGAGCATCCTCTGTAAACATGCCATATGTGCAACTTAAAGCTCAGTACAACCCAGCCACAAAGATGCTCCATATTTAAATGTGGAACATCTTTGTGGTGGTTTTGCCATTTTATTACATTAAAAATGCTTATACATGTGGATATTATAATTTACCATGGAATTAACACATTTATGGTATGGTAAATGTAATGTCTATCAGGAATATTTAATATGCCTTATTTATTCAAATACAGAAGAGTTCCCCCCCCCATTCAGCATGGAGAAAAAAAGGCCCTGGTCATACCTTCCCATACAAAGAAACCTCACTAAATACACTGCCCACCATTAAACTGCTGTCAAAAGCAGTAAGTGCTTAGTAATGGAAACAAGCTATGAAGTGAATTAAATGCAGCTAACATTGAGCATACCTATAGAATACATAGCCCATATTGGACATACATACTGATAGGAACCTTTTTTTATTTAAGTAAAAATGTTCGTGTCCCAAGTCAAATCAATTCCAAATCTGTGAGTCATTTAAGAACTAGATGTGGTCCTGCTATCGGCAAGTATCCTTCACCCCTGCTTGGGGCTTCAGATGCTTCCAAATCCTTTGCCAGGTGTCCTACATGCAGGCCCAAGCCCAGAGGCTGGGGGGAGTTATATGTCCCTAAGTTTCACTTGCCCTCAGCCACATGGTCACAGAAGCAAGTAGGGAAGAGTTTCTCATTCCCATAATGTTGGCATATAGCCAAGATCTTCCCACTAGAAGTGAAAGTGGGAGACTAACTGTGTATTAGCTTGGTCAGGGTACTACCCCCTGGCACAATCATGTTTTTCCCCAGCCAGTAGGAAAACCATCTTGGTGGTCTTGGTATTTCCCCTGTAGGAACCTACCAAAGTATAAGTAAGTGCAGCTCATCAAACAAGCTATATGGTAGTGCCCATTAAGCACAGCCCCCTCAGCACCAGCTTTTTTACAAGTCATTGTGAGTCACTATATTGTATACAGTTTTACTTCTTCACTCTCACAGCTGAGCTGCACCTTTCCCTCATCCCCCCATTTCCAATAATTCCTATTTCTTCAACAACCTTAAATGTCTGACAAAGATCACCAAATAGAGTCCCAAACAGTCCACCCAGAATCCCATTGTCACCCCCTTTCTCAGCCTGTTACATATGATTAGCTTGGCCCCACCCTTTATGTGCTAGACCAGGGTGCCTGTGCTTTATCTGCATATACATTTTTGGAGGATCCCAGGACTCATGATAAGAGCACCGATTTCCAGTCATGAGTGGAGGGCTAATTAGCACATGGCTTCTTTGTGGGGAGTATCTGGAGTGCACATGTATACTGAGCAGTGCTGAGCTATGGAGACACCATGGCTTTAAACAATGTTGTCTCTGCTGGAGCTCAGCCTAATGAACTCTATGGAAGTCATAAGTCTTTAGATGACTGTCATGCATAGTTTGTACTCCATATATATAGGTACAGGAATATTGCTTAAACCCATTTTAAAACATGTAACAGTTTAAAAAAGGTAGAATGCATCAATTCTGGATGAGCTAAGGCTATAGGTACCTATAGTAATTTGCCTATATGCAAATTCCTGCAGGTATGTTTATTTCAAGGTCCACGGGTGTACCTGCATAAGACATTTAATGCAGAGCTGCTTAATCAGCTCAGCAGTAAAGTCTCACTGTCCACACGTGGCCTTATTAGATTCAGTAAACTAAATAACTCCACTGCAGGTTAGTACATGTAAATACAAGTACTGTCCTGTGGCAGTGGGCAGTAATGCATGTGTAAATGCTGATGGGACTCATTGGGCATGTGGGTGCTTCAGTGCAGGGCTGCCTTCTGGCTAGACCCACACTGGAGCACCATCATACCTCAGCCAGCCTCATCATAGCATGTTGAACCAGGTTGGAGCAGGCTAACCCCTCAGACCTGCTTCCAGCTGGGCCTTCTCTGACTTGGCTCAATGTGCTGAGGACCTGGGCACATATGAAGACACAGTGCCTGGAATCAATAGACTCCATCACAATATGCGCTGGAGTTTATTGCTCCATGATAATAGCACATATAGATTTATTCATTGTTTTAAATTTTACTTTTCATTTCCATATGCTCAGGGAGAGCAGGTCTGACAATTAGGAGAAGGGGAGGAGGTTGCAGGGGAAAGAAGCTGGGGGTGGGCAGAAGGCAAGAGGGCTACCTGATCCCCCAGATATAATTTCCCTATTGTAGTACTGGGAGCAGGACACATTTATGGTAAACTCCAATAGTTAGATTATATACCTGGAAAATTATAACAAATTTATAGATTGTCCATGTATAGAATTTATTGGGGGGGGGTCATCTTATAATGGAGTAAATATAATATTAGTGTCAGTGACTGGTGTTATTTCACCTCCTAGTAAGGTGCTACTGAATGGATGCCAGGTGTTTGCTATATGTTGGCAGTCACTGATTTTGCTTCCAATTATACATAGGTTAATAAATAATTTATTAATGAGTCACATTTAATCACATAGCAATTATTCAGTTTCATCGTTTTGGT
The DNA here is from genome assembly GCF_001723895.1 of Crocodylus porosus. Lineage (NCBI taxonomy): Eukaryota > Metazoa > Chordata > Crocodylia > Crocodylidae > Crocodylus > Crocodylus porosus. The sequence goes on along the minus strand of NW_017728906.1, from coordinate 57,316,426 downwards.
AGTATGGAGGAGGACAGAAGAGTAAGGTAACAGAAATCTGTAATGACAAGTCAGAGGGACAGTCTTAGCTTCTAACACAGGCAGGAAGCGAGGCAAAGGGGAAATGGGAGATTGTGAAGGTGAGTTAAGAACAGAAATAAAAATGGAAGGGTAAAAATGGTGAAAAGATAGAGGAAAATAAGGAAGGCAAAGAACCTTGCAAGTGGGCACAAAGATCATCAGTGGCACGCACCAAGCCATATTACAGAAAAAAAATGAGGCAATTAAACAAAAGAGTGGGGCCAGACAATGAAGGCAACAAATTGAAGGAGCAATGAAATAAAAAAATGTATTCACTCCCTCATACTCTCATTTGAATGAATTGACTTTTATTGGTAAATGTTTAGGATTGGGAATCCAAAAAAAAGATGACAAAAGACAGTAGGGAAATTCAGAATGCCTGAGCGAGGGACTAACAATAGAGGGATGGGGGTGAGAAGGGGAACACAACGAGGTTATAGGAGATACAGTGTTAGCCAACTAAGCCCAGGGGTGGGGGAAGGGGGAGGGGAAGGGAAGGGAGGGGGTTCATGATGCTGAGAGAGAAAGGAGATAGATACACACAAACCCAATGGTCCACAATGGTGGAGGAATTGGTTCAAAGGAAGTGTCTCAGTCCATATAGAGTCTCATTGCGGGCGTCCTCTTTGGGTGGAGTGGGGTCATTTGTTGTTGAAGAATCCTCTCGAAAGTGAAGGTCCATCTGGTGTGGAGGGGGGCAGTTCAGGCAGTTCCCTCTGGGTCTGGTCCAGCAGCGGTTTGTCCGCTGGGGTCAGAATACTGGCGGTGGCCCATGATGTGTTCTACTAAAATCTCACACCATTTAGAAATAACCAAAATGGCTGCTGCTAAAGTATCCTAAAGATGCATCTCTCACATAGGGACATAATGGACTGTGGGACCCAATGGGTGCATTTACATGTGCCCCTATGGTGCTGTTGTTACTGTGCCATCATTTAATACTTCCCTTTGGAGCTGCATGGTTATTTTTAGCTGCTACATCACTGTATCAATACACTATACTGAAGGAGTGCATTGCTACAGTGACGTAGTGGTAGCAACACAGTTTTTTGCCTGCAGACGTTATAATGCTATAGTGTATTGCTATGGTGGTGTAACATCACATTTAGACGCATCAAATCAACTCTTTTTCACCTTTGCCAAACTCATTGGTACTCTGGTGATTTACTGTATTGATGCTATAGAATAAGATCTTCAGAAACCAAAACCATCTAGCTAAAGTGGCATTCCTGTTCCTCTTGCAAAGAACCTCAGAGTCATTTTGGCTCCAGGGGAAGAAAATGAAAATGTTATTGCCATTTGCATTGTTTTGAACCCTGTATTTACTATTTATCCCTCTTCCTTCTTGTGTAGTACAAGCATTATGTATGAAAGGCTTTAACACTTGTATTTTGTGACACTGAACCAGGACACTATTTTTTTCTGCTCAGTTGCCTTGGTTCTACCTCATGTTGTACGTGAATCAAGACCATAGATATTTCATTTTGAATTAGTCATTGTTATGTACTTTATTTTGATTATTGATTGAAAAGATTAATGGAAAAATCCCACAGTCTGTGAGTTCTAGAATAAAAGATTAAATATTTAACTTCCCATATAACGATTATGTAAAGAGCCTGCTCCAAGGCCCATGCCTTGGTTAAGTGCCATTGAAGCTTCCTTATGAGTAGAGCTTACGTGGTGCATAGGTATTATGTAGGCTCCCTTAACCGCATAATTTTCACTTGGTAAGAACAAACGTCATAAACTGAATGAATTTCTGAGTGTTTCAGAAGGGTGTTCTCGAATTTTTCTGATAGGTTGTGTTGCTAGGAAACCAAATCTTTTGTCTAAGCCTACTCAGAGCAGCTAGCTCTCAAATGATGTAAATTAGTGTACTTAATACTTAACACTATAATAAAAGAGAGAAATTAATTAAAAATCTAAAATAAAAGTTTGGTTTGATTACCATATATATTGATGATCATGTAACAACATGCAAAACATGCACATTGGTAATATAACAGTAAATATAAAAATGTTCTATTCATACATATTTGTCATATAACTAGGAATATAACATTATATTAGAATATTCATTCTATTCTAATCTAATTTATTTTAAATTATTAATGTAGTATGAGATCTCTCCAGATTACAAACATACAACAATGAAGTATGGCATAGCCCAATTTGGCCTTGTCTTGCATAGTCAAGGACAACAAAGTAGATGATCATTGTTCTTTTTTGTGTGTGACCCTTTCTATTTATGGATACTCAATTTTTTGGCAATTCTTTAAGGAATTATGATAAATAAGAGAATCCCAGATGTACAATTACTTGTTTGAAAATCTGGTGAAGTTTCTGTGAAGTTCTTTAAAAAATGGTGGAATAATCTTGTGGCCTTATATGTAAGCAAAACTCATAATGAAGTCAAAGGGAGTTCATCTATTGACTTCCCTAACCATTGAATCAGACCGTTATAAAGTATATTCTCCAGATTACAGAAATATATTTTTAAGCCTCATATGACATACTGTAGTAATAATGTATAAGGTATAATATGCTCCTGATGAAATATATCTTTATTAAATAAAATATTATGGTTAAAGAAAATAGTGCACACATTTTACAGGAATTTTTCATGACACCATTAAATTTTACTTACAGATTTATTATACACTTTAATTCTTAGAAGGCAGTTAGAAGATATAGCTAATACTTTGGCCCCTACTGTGCCTTTGTTAAGTACTATATTTGTATAGGTTCAAAAGCTACTACCTACAAATCTTTAAATCCCTCCTTCTCAATAAACACTTAACATCCTTTCTCAAGTATATGTTCAACTAAAATAGGAAAATCAGTTGAAACAAATTAATAAATAGACTGTTAAAGAAAAATCTATTTGTAAATGTGTGATTTAGAACCTTACATATATACAATGAAGATGCAGGAGAGTAGAGCTAATCTAACTCTGTAGGAGTCATCAGGACTTTTTACAGTGATTTTTAATGGCAGTAAGAGTGAAGCATGCCCTTAAAGTCCAAATATAATGGACCACATCATAGATTCAGAGAAAAATAGGGCTGGAAGGGACCTCATGAGCTTATCTAATCCAAACCTCTGCTCAAGGGACGATCATCTCTGTCTAAGCCATTCCAGACAAGAATTTGTTTAACCTGCTCTTAAAAACTTCAAAGGCTGGGTATTCCACAAGCTGTCTAGGTAATCTGTTCCAATGCTTAACTGCCCTCACAGTGAGAAAGCTCTTTCTAATACCCAACCTAAATTCTCCTTGTTAAGGCCATTCATTTTTGTCCTGTCCCCTGCAGCCAAAGAGTCCATCTCATCCTTTTTATAACCACACTTCAGGTATTCGAACACTGCTATCAGATTCCCCCTCATCTCAATATTGTGTTTTTGACTGACTCAGTTCATAAATCTGCTGCAAACATGGCTTAGAACCTTAAGAACTATTATGAAGATCAGTAAGTGTGACGGTAGCATAAAAACACTTCTACCTTTCCTGAAGTTGTAAAAAAATCCTCTGCATAATATAAGTTATGAAATTGTATACTCAAGATTTTAGTATTCATTTAAAATCACAGTATTCTTTGGTGCTATAGTAATGTAAACTTATGAAAAATCCTAGCTTGATATGCTAAGACATATACTTGCTGTTGTCTGTAGACCATGATCGTTTCCCTTCATGCTAAATCTCAAGATTTTTAAAAACAAATTCTTTTATTGAAGAAGAAAAATCACTTTTCTCTTTTTCCTTTCACACACAAATTTATTTCATCCATATTATTCTTGTTCTTTTCTCTTTCAATAAAAGTATTTCTAAAACACTACTTAGATTGCTAGCTCTCAATTAGAAATAAATGCACTTTTAGTATGAATTAATAAATAGGAAACCCATATCTTATGCCATCAAGTGTTTAAAATAATATATTTGTTAAAGTTTTTTTCCCCTAAAGAAGTCATCACTTCTTGTGCTTCTTTTGTTTCTCTAGGACTAAAGTATTCATGCGGCCTTTTTGTTGTTAAAAAAGTACATAAAGTTACCTGGGGTCCCAGACATTTTCCTAGTCTAATTGCCTGTTTTTCTGTCATCAGCAGACACCTGTGGTCTATGTTAACTATGTGGTTTCAAATGTGGAGCCTCCTATACTTCAGGTCATAATGGACCCACAATTTTGGATTAGTAAGTTCTTTGGCAAGAACCTCACATTCTGCAGCAACGTTAACTTATTCCACTTCCATAAAAAACCTTCATTCTAATTTTTCCAGCCCTAAGACTCACAGCAGGTTTGTCTACATGTGCATGAATGCACTTAAGGAATGCACATTAAATGTAGCACCACCGTATGCCTGTATATAAGCATGGAGGCTGCTCTGATGCATTGCAATCACAGTGCATTGCAGCAGACTCGATTAATCGAGTCAAGTATTAATCAAGCCAAGGATTAATTGAGCCATGTAATATACCAGCATGGGTGGCCTTCCTGAGTCCCCACCATGGTGTGGAACCCCCAGTGCCATGTTAGTAGCGGAGGGTCCCTTTGGCAGCCAGCAGCCCATCCTACTCAGCTCCCCAGCTGTGGTTTCCACCAGCAGCTCATGAAGCCCTCGCCTGGTCCACAGCCCCAGGGCCAGTCATGGGGTTTAGCCATCCATGATACTTCTAGCCACCAGCAGTGCCAGCTCCTCCCTGGGGTAGGCCTCTGGCCTGCACACGGTGCACCATGGACCAAGGACACTGGCCACAGCTACACACCACTGCCGGTAGGGAGGACCACACCAAGTTGCCAGCCATGCCAGCCCCAGCCATATGGCAAGCTCCACACTGTTGGAAGGGCTCTCCCTGCCCCAAACCCTGACCCTGCTCCTGGCTCCCCTCCCTGCCCAATCCACCCACACTCCCCTGGCCCTGGGTCATCCCCCCCCACCACAAACAACACATATAGAGATGGGAGACAGTGCCAAACTTCATTGAGAACTGGTGCCCAGGCAGCTATGTGGGCACGGGCCTCTCATGCCAAGGAATGCATCGATGCCAGCAGCGATGTCCTCCTCAGTTATGGGGGGAGGGGGTGCAGAGTGCAGCAACAAGTAGTCTTCCAGGCTTTGGTGGAGGTTGTGGGGCATCCTGGGCTTGCCTCCCATGCTGTCATAGCTCATGGTCCCATACCAGGTGTGCAGGTATGCCTGAGGCACCATGAAAATCAGAAGCAGCAGGGTGTAGTAGGTTGGGCTCCCCTCAGTCCCCCCACAAACAACTCTTCACTCGCAGCCCAGGGCAAACACAGCTTTGGTTTAAGTGGTAGCACAGCAGGGGGCTGGCCCCAAGGCACCTTTCCAGATAGGCCTCCAGTAGGGTGGGTGGGGGTGTGGAAAGCTCCTTGTCCTAGTTGTCCAGGATCCCCATGACCCCTGAGACAAGACACTGGGCTGGGTGGCATCGCAGCAGAGAAGTTGGTCTGCAGGAGAAAAGGGAATTTAGTGGGGTCTGGAGCCATGGCAGCAGGTGCTTCCAGAAATCTGGCCTGTTCTGCCCTGGAGAAAGAGTAGGGGAGGCAAGCTGCCTGTGTCCAGTAGCATGCAGCCCACTGGCCCCAAGGGAGCACACAGGGATGAGAGCCCTTGGACAGCAGTCTCCTGGGACTAGGCCTGCCTGACCCACTTGCCATGGTCCCTGAGCACCCGTGTATGCCCAGGTCCTGAACTGAGGCTGGGTAGCAAATGGTCTGGTACAGAGCATTTTATCTCTAAAATGTTGCAAACTCTCACAAAATGCTTCTGTTTTTTGGCTCTGCAGGTCCTGCGCAGGGGACAGACCACCTTTGGCAGTGGCAATGTGGCCTCAGGGTCACTAGAACCCACAGGCAGGGCACTGTGGATACACTGGCTCCACCAGAGGCACACAATGGATTGCACTGTCCGTCTGCAGCTGCTGATGGCCATCTCGGGGAAGCATGTGGAGGACACTTGAGCCTAGCAGGTGCAGGATGTCACCTACAAGGATGTGTGGGACTGGTGTGAAGAGCCATGGAACCAGTGGTAGGAGGAGTGGGACTGGGTGGACCAGAAGTTCCAGACTGAGCTCCTGTCTCTGGAGAATGAGCAGCTCCAGAGACTGAAGGAGCAGAATAGCATCCTGGGCCAGGCAGTGCGGGCCATGGATGGTGACCAGTAGATACTGGACACCATTCTGGTCCTGGTGTTTTCCTTCATTCTGCCCTCCGCCTGGCTGCTGAACCTAGTCCCACACACCTTCTGGCAGCTGCCTGCTGCCCAGCAGCAGGCCCTCACCTGGGCCTGGGAGAAGGTTCTATGGTACCTCCAGCTGCCAGGAGCCTCTGGCTCATCTTCTTCCCCTAGTCCACTTCCACTTTGACAGCTGAAAATTATGTCTGTGTGATAAAGGTGCTTGCTGAAGGCTCTATGAAGATTAGATCAAGTGTTTTTCTGTCAGTTGTTTAGATATTAAGCTATATGTTGTTACTAAGAGCCTAATTAAAGTTTAAGATGTAGTAAGGCCTTGCATAAAGTAAGGCCTAGTAAATTTAGCAAAGCTTTACAGAAGTAGTAATAGTGGGCCCTGTGGTATAGTTAAAATTAACCTTATCAAAAGAATGCAAGGCTTGTACTGCTATTGGTCAATCTAAGGACAGTTAAAGTAAAAAGAATCTGAATGGCTGTAACTTATCAGCACAGCTCACAAATTATAAATTGACTGGCACATCCAGAAATCATTCAGAAGGAAGATACAGCTCTGTGAAAGGAACTACTAATAAGCTGTTGGCCTGGATCAGGGGGCCCGTAGATCTTGAGGTACCCAAGAACTGAATACCAGTGTCCTTCCCGTACCTTTCGGACAGCGCTGATCAGAGACGTCCTCCACTGGTGGCTAGGACAGTCATGTAGCCCCCTAGCATAGGCCCAGGCCTGTCACTTGCTTCAGCTCTACACAGGCACAGAGCTGGAGCTACCGCAAGCAGGGCCTGGGCTGCATGCTAGCTCTGCTGGGCATGGACAGCACCTGGCAGATGGGGAGCCACCCACGCTGCAGGACTAGGGGATGCTGTTGGCCTTGGGGAAACCCCCCACCTGCCACAGTTTTTACTGCATCTGTATGTATAGGGAAGGCCCAAAGACCAGGATGCTGGGTGCCTGACCCCAGGCTCTGCCCACTAGGAACTCCCATCCCATGGACCCCCACTCTGGGGCACCACAAACAACATTTTGTACATAGTTTACACAGGGACACAGTTTTTTTACTGATGGTTCGAGAGGGTGGTGGAGGAGCTCTGTTTGTTGGGAAGTGAGTGGGGAGGGTGAGGCTGTGTGATGTGAGGGGAATAAAAACTTGTTTTTCAGACATGTGTCTGTAGTTATCATGGTGCTGAGGGTGGGCAGGGTGGGGGTGGACTATGGACAGCAGGGAAGGTGGCCTAGAGTGGGGAGTGAAGCAGGAGGTGGTCAGCTAGAGCCTCCCACACCCAGTGCCCCGGCCCCCGCTACTGGGTGTGTGATTCTCCTAGTGCTTTGGTGGCAGGGACCCACTGCTGCCACTGCAGGTGGTGCTTCCATCCCCAGGCATCCTCCACACATCACACCTCTTCTGCCAAAGCCTTGTGGAACTGCTCCCCCTGGGCCTCACAGATGTTATGCAGCACACAGGAACTTCCACCCAGTGATGATGACCTTGGGGAGGTTCTCCTCAGTGACCTTTAGGCAGGTGGTAAGGGAGTGCCAGTGGCCTTTGAGGTAGTCAGAGGCACACCAGGGCACAGGTCTGGTCCAGGCATCAGTTAAAGTGGGCCTGGTGGGGGTCCAGCTGGCTGCTGTAGGGTCACATGAGCCAAGGCAGGAGCAAGTAGGTGGGTGCCCAATGAAGAGGGGATGGACAGCTACAGTGCCCAGCTGCAGATCCAGCACCCCAGGCATGAAATCTCCTCTTTCTACCAGGCCCAGCATGTGGGAGTTCTGAAACACATGGGCATCATGGATACTGCCTGCACAACTGGCACTTATGTGCATGAAGGCCCTATGGTGGTCCATCATGGCCTGGAGCAACATGGGGTGAAATCCCCTGAGGCTGTAATAGGGGCAGTTTCCATGGTGTGGGCAGGTGATTGGGATGTGGGTCCTGTCCAGGGCCCCAATAGATTGGGAAACTTCCAGTGCATGAAACCCCACCACCACCACCAAGGGGTAATGGACGCAGAGCACGGTGTGCCCCAGCACATCCTGGAGGACATTTCACGCCTTCTGGATGGCTTCCCCAGCATTGGCCTTGCATTGTGCCAAACAGGTGTGCAATGTACCAGAGACTGGCAAGCATGGCCAGCTTGAGCCGGGTGAGGGCCAGCCAGGTGTCTGTGGGGAGGCACAAGCTGGTATCCTGCTGTTGCATGTTAGGCTGGAGGTGCTGCAGGAGGTCCCAGAAGGTGGCCTGGGTCAGTTCAAACATGTACAGCCACTGCTTGTCATCCCAGGTGTGCTGAAAAATGTGCTGCCACCAGTCCTGTGTGGCACTGCAGACCTAGAGATGGCGGGGCTGGAGCTCCAGGAGAGTGATGGTGGCCCTGGAAATGGCATTCTGGAGTCCATCATTGGTATCGCTGCTGGGGACAGCTGAACAGCAGTGGCCCTGGGATAGTGTGATGCAGCCAGGCAGGTGGTGACTGCATGTGAGGGAGGCAGGTGAGGCAAGATGGCTGTGGGCCAGGAGGCAGTTGGCACAGTGGGTCAGCACGTCCAATGTGGTGGCCAGCAGGAGCATGGGGTGCTGGTTGTTGCTGCTACAGGCAGAGGCTGGAGCAGTCATAGCACAGGGAGGCAAACTGGCCAAGGAGAGAGCTGCTGAATGCTGTCCCTGTGCTTGGCATGCTGCTTCTGAGCAAGGAATGAACTGTCCAGAATGCAGAGAGAGGGGCTGGCTTTTAAAAATGGCTGCAAGGTGTTGGTAGTTTCAGCCAGAGCCTGGCGCTCCCTCTGGTGGCAGTAGGGGCCTGCAGGAAACCTGGTGCAAGGAGCAGCAAATCTGTTCCCTAATCTCTGTATGTGTAGGCCCCTGCCTGAAAGAGTTTACAACAGAGTAGTTTACACCACAATAAATTTAGGCTGGATTAAATGGATGTGTAGATGCACCCAGTATGTAGTATATTTTATTATGTGCTTGCTCTTCTTTAATCTTCTGATAATATGGCCACCACAGTCATTGTTTCCCAAGTAGCCGAGCTCAGAACTTCTATGTGTATTAAGCAAAGAAGGATCTTGCAGCTCATCTCCTGGATCTCAGATACTGCAGTATTCCTGAGAAATCCTTGCTACTTAATTCCCTCTAACTTCTGGAGGGAAGTTAGACGACAGTACAGGAAGAATATACTATAATACAACAACATTCTTCCATTGTGGGGAAAGCTGGAGAAGAAAAACAAATGATAGCATAGGAGCCTACATAGAATAACATGTAGAAATACAACCATTGTACATTTGTACTCTGCATGCCCTCTGCACTGGGGGCCTATAGAGAGTCAGTATGTTGGCTCTACACAACTTGTGTATGAGAAGAGTTCCTCCAGGACTTTTGTGACCTCTTTATTGAGTCATATAGTAGTCAGGTATAGGCCAGGATGTGGTTTCTCTATTGGACAGATTAAACATTAATATACATGTACAAACATGGTCTAAATATACATCGGAACATTATTTATTTATTTTAAAATGAAGAGTTTCGTATGAAGAAGCATCTTGATGTGAAATAAAGTGTGGACTGAAAGTGGAGGAAGCTGACTTTTTATCTAAGGGGAAGAATATTCATGTATATATTTGAGGTCACAAATGTGGAATTGCAGATGATATTCAAGGTGCTAGTTCATGACCGATCACCTGAAATCTGAAATCCACAGGGGCTCTCCCAGCAGTAATTATTCTCTTAGAATTGCAGACAGTAGAATCCTGGAAATGTTTGGAGAACTGCATCCAATCCTTTATACTTCCAGGCTCAGGATTGTTCTCACTGAAAACACACAGCAGCATTGGTTCTGATGTAAGGAGGGCAGGCTAGGCTGATTTATATTTGTCAAATAATAAGTTTTAAGGATAGGCAATGTAGGTACGAATGTTTTATGAGATTTTTATAAGCTCTTTTAAAAGTCTTTACACTGACTACATCAGTATGGTACTCATAAAACAAAGTTCTAACTCACAACATTTTAAGGTAACTTGAGGTATTCTTGAGAGGTTTTTTAACTTAGGAAGATGGGGATTTCAGTTTCCACTCTAAGTACTGTTTCATTTGTCTTGGTGTGAACAGAAGATGGCTCTAGCTGTAGAAATTAAGTTATAAACAAATTTGATGAACAAAAGAGCTTATTAGCTTATTTGAAAATACCGTTACAATGAATTGCCACACAGGAACTGAGCATTGGTGATAGTGCTGTATTACAGTAGCTATAATTGCTTTATGTTGCTAATTGCTTTATATTGGTATTGTTATAACAAACTATTTAGCTATTATGATAAGGTTAACCCTGCTATGATTTATTTTTCATAATGTTTTAATCACTTATTATTATTTTATATCCAATATTAAATAACCATAAAGTTAGGCAGCTACTTTAAATGGTATACCTATTTAAATATAGCTACTTTAGCATAAGTATACCTGACCTTTTGGTCTCATCCTTTTGGAACTTAAATTTAGTACAAGGAAAATGTTTATGTAAGGTCTGAGGTATGTCTGGTATGCGTGAAAAGAGATAAGGAAAGAATAAGTAATGCATCTATGTGGCAATATGAAGGGAGAGAGTCCTCTCGCACCCCCAACCAGAAGGTGAACATAGCCTTCTGTGGTTTAAAAGTTAAAGGTTGCAGCAATGTCAATTCAGCAGCTAAGAATTGCCAAATACTAAATCACTGTAAGAAAGCTATCACTATAAGGAATTAACACAAACAAAAAGGCTTTGGGGTCTGTCCACCTGCAAGGAGGAGATTTCGGCATGTCAGACGAGGCCTGACTCCATTCCTCATGGTTGGTTTGACTGGCCACCAGACTGACCCAAGCAGCTTTAAAACTTGGTAACACTTTAACCTTTGCAGAACTATCTAATTGTCTGTGTGTGTTTATTTCTTTTGTATGAATGAATAAATGAATAAGTATGTATGGGAATGAGTCAAGCTGTGATAGTTTTTTGATAGCATATGTCTTTAGACTGCTGAAGCCTCAAAGACCACCTCAAAGACAATCTGAGTATTTCTCATCCATTTGAAACATGAAATCAGAAGTACTGTGAATCTTTTAAACACAGAACTCATTGGGGTTTTTGAAATGTTGAACTTTCAAAATAATTCCTAATTGAGAATTTCGGAATATTAAAGGGAATTGTTTTGCAGTTTCCCTTTTTCCTTTTTTTTTTTCTAAGCAGCTTCACTTATTCCTTGTTACAAAATATTTTTTCCTGAGTTTAATCATATACTAAGTTAAGCTTCCAGATACTTTCTGAGCCATCTCTTTATGTAAACATTTGTTTCACAAAATGTATTTAAATATGACTTGCGTTCTCTTTAGTGCTAAGCAAAAAAACCAAAACAATAATTCCCATTCATACGTAGTGTTCTCTCCCAACAACTTGTACCTACTGCAAAGTTATTTTAGTTCTGGTTTAGAAAAAGCTGTTATATAACAATGGACCTATGGTCTAGCTGACGGTAGTAACACTTTTGTTCCAACTCAGGATAGTTCTAAAATAAGAAAATACTCCATTATACAAATATTTAAATTAAAATTTTTAAATTTAAGTCTCCTAAGTAAAGCTTCTGTTTAATGTGAATGAAAAGACAATGTTCAGCATCAAACCTCAATTTTGGCCTGTGAAGGTTAGTACATCAAGTCTGTTCTGAACAGTTTGTCACTTAAAATTGATCCTATTAAAACATTTGTTTCCTATGTATAAAGGTCTATGCTAAGCCACCAGTACATTATAAGCCAGAAATGAAGTTCTGTGTACACACACACACACGCACACATGTACACATGCACACACACACATACACGGAGACTAAATGGATAAAGCTCCATATACCATGACTTACGCATGTGGAGTGTTTGGATAATATAGCGCTAAGAAAATTGCAGGATAGGAACATTTTCCTATTCTGTTATCCATCTAAATGAATTTCATCTCCCTTTCCCTCTGGTGAATAATCCAAACTGAACTACATGGCATTTCCTCTCCTAGCCATGAGAATAAGCTGATAATGCTGAATTGTCAGCAAATCTTTGACGTACTTCAGTGGTCACAAGAGACTTCACTAGACAGGAAAAAGAGGAATATAATAATGTAACAATCAGCTCATCAAAGGAAAGCCTTTGCCTTTTCAAAAATAGCTAACTTTTAACAAGCACAGTCTAAATCAAGTAGTCATATAACCTCATTATTGGAGGATGTTTCTCTTTCAAAGTAGCTAATACCATTGTAATAAGATATTTATTTCTGACAGTAGTTAGAATGAAAAAAAACCTATAAAACATTACTGGTATTTTTTTGTTACCCAACCCCACCTCAGTACTTGACAGTTATTTAAATATCCCAAAAATGGCTTCAGAAATAGAATTTGTGGAATACATTGCCTATCATTATTAGATCCTCAGGACAAGAAAATATCTTTGTTTGGGCTGTATCAAAACACTCTTGAGATTCAAGCCAATAAATACTTGATAATAAATAATAATACAATCAAAATTAGGAGAAGAAATGAAGGAAAACATTTCCTTGTGTAATATCCATCAAATGTTTTTGACTCATTGGATACATGAGACATCAACATTGCACAAAACATAATGTTACTTATCTGCCCTATATAGACTGAGGCTCCACTGTGCTAGGCATTGAATAACATCATGAGACAGTCCTTGCCCTGATGAGCTTACAACCATATAGACAAAGAAAATTGGGGTGGCAAGCAGAGGGACAGTTGAGTAACATGACATGCTGAAGGTTGCACAGTGCTAGGAATAGAATTTAGGCTCAATCTAGGTTCTTTGAATTGCATGTTATTACTCTATCCACTAAATGACACTGCTTCTCCCTTTGACTATGTAAAGTATTTCTAGGGTATCTCAAGGTTAAGTCTTCAACATATTTCTATATAAAAGATCCACAAATATATATTTGAAACTTCTAGATGATGTGTTTTGTTGGTTTATGAATCCAATACAACATAGATTTCAACACCAGAGGATGGAGCCAGACTGGTCTCAGTGGTGGCAAATGACAGAACAAGGAGCAATGGTCTCAAGTTGCAAGAGAGATATAGGTTGGATTTTAGGAACATTTTTCTCACTCTTACTTGAAGGGTGGTGATGTACTGGACTGGTTACCTAGAGAGGTGATAGAATCTCCATCCCTGGAGGTTTTTAAGGCCTGGCTTAACAAAGGCTGAAATAAACTAGTTGGGGGTGGTCTTGCTTAAAGCAGGGGGTTGGACTAGATGACCTGCAGAGGTCCCTTCCAACCTGAATTTTCTATGAGTCTCTGATCTTATATAGAAGCCAACTGCATAGTCTTAAGCTTCAAAGTGAGAGGGCAATCAACTGATATTTTCCAATATTACTGCCAAGGATATGGTGGTTCTTTTGACTGTTAAAAAGTCAGTATATTTGATGCACTCAAAATTTCAAAGTCATATTGGCAATCACGTTCATATTAGGTCTGTGACATATTTCTAGGAATCTCTTTTGGCATAATTCCATACATGGATGCCCTTCATGAAAAAGTTATAATATTCTTTTTCCATGTTGTTTGGAGTTGCTTATTTTCCTCCTTCGTACATTATGACAAAGCCCTTGGGTGTTAGGATGCTCCCAGAGATACACCCTGGGTTTATGTAAGCTTCTTGGTCCCCCACTCCACTGAATGGGTATGCCCAGGTTATTAAATATGCCCAGAAATCACAATTTACCACAAGCACAACAGTAAAATAACAGAAAAAAACCAAAGGGTTTATTACACAGAGAGAAAAAGTGATCGAGTGCGTTGATAACAGAAAACTGTCAAACAAAAATGACAAAAAGCTACAAAATCTTTACCTTAATATTGGAGTATTACCTAGCCCTCATAAAATATCTATGAATATCTCCTAGGGTCAACCTCCCCTTGATCACAGCTATCTCCCTCCACGGTAAACATCTAAGTCCACCCCTCCTCATAGGGAGTCTTCTCCTGTCACTCATCTGAGAACGTTCCACATAGCATCCTGCCCCCCCACCTACCTTCAAGGGAGTCAGAGAATCCTTTTGAGTACCTCTGCCTGTGGTTCTGTAACGTGTTTCATCACAGCATGCCTTAAACTCAAAAGTAATTATGCACTAGAGACCCCAGCAGTGTTAGGGTTGTGACAGCATGGGGTTAGGGTTTCCACAGAGACCAATCCCAGCAGCACTGACAGGGCACACAGCTAGGCAAGGAGCTGCTGCAGGGCCCAGACCAGGATCTTGCAGTGGTGACTGAATCGTCTGGAGCTGGGGCAGAGCTATGATCCACTGCCCGCATGTCCCTGCCTGAAGCATGTGGGCAGTGGATTGCAATTCTGCTCCAGCTCCAGACTACACTATCACCACCTAGCCCAGGACCCAAAGCAGCTCCCCATCCAACCCTGCACTCTGCCAATGCTGCTGGGACCAGTCTCTGTGGAAACCCTGGCCCCATGCTGTCACAACCCTGACACTGCTGGGGTCTCCATAGAAACCAGCCTCAGCAATGTGAGCAGAGTCTGCTGGGAAACGGAGTCTGACCACTGGCCAGATCCACAATTTTGCCCACTACTGGCTTAAGAGGTAAGCATATACAGAAAGAATCTGGAAATATTCAGAACTGAACTATTCCCACAAATTGCAAATCCATAAACATATAAAAAATGGTCTACCTGCTGTTGTGGCCCAGCGGTAAATTCCTTATTTCCCATGTGGGACACTGGGGTTCAATTCTTGGTTGTGCCTATAGTTACAGTCATCAAGGCCCTAAACATCTGAACTCAAGCAGGTCTTTGGGTACTGTCTAAAGGGGGTGTGAAGGATTTGAGCAGTCTCGTCTCCTGTGTAGGTGTATGAGATCATTTTCCCCTGTCTTTTAATCTTTTATATAAGTCTTTGTTTTATAGCTTTACATTTCTAGGCCTATTCACCCTATTATGCTAGTGTTTAATGTCTCACCCAATATCAATGCTAGATGTGATTGTACTAGGCTGCCTATAAAACATTTATTAGAGACTGCCTATAATGAAGAAAGAGAACATGAGTGTATATCTCTTATATAGATTAGCTACACATACATTTTTATAAAATGTGAACAAAAGAAATGCATATCACAAACTATTACTACCCACCTATTTCTACCTTTGTCTCGACTAGATTTCTTAGCATGGCATTTATCATCCCAGAATTCCAGAGAACTAATAACACCAGATTTACCATGATTAAATCCAGAGTGACCACTATCATAAAGATGACTATGTGTTTTCCTGGTGTTGTCCAACCATTAGCCATAAAATAATTTCCAAGATGCTTCCTGCAGCACACAAATGTTTGCCTTTTTTACTTTATTTTTAAATAATAAAGTTATAATTTAACACTTCCCATTCTTCAGGAAGGTTATAGAATGGAGGTGTTAGTGTTTGATTGTTACCGGGGAACCTGAAAGTTTTTTATATTCTATGTGAAATTTTTATGAACTTTGATATAAAAACTTATATTTATAATCATATCATTTGCTTCCCAATCCCCATTCAGTGATGAAACATAATTATGAAAATGATTCCAATCTTTTCTATATTTTTACAACCATTTCTACCTGGTAGGTATATCAGCATCATTGCTACTCTAAATTTATTATTAGTTATTTTGCAAATATGATATGAAAGTGGCTGATGTGATTTGATGGTATGATTCATATTTTTCCATGCTATTTTCACCCTCTATATTTTACTTTCAGAATGCAGTAGGTGATTTTCATTGATTCATTCAAGTGTTACATATTTAATGGGTATTGATATTTGGTCTAAGACTCACAATAAAACAGAATAACTTTATTTTGTGATTTTGATCTTTCCTTGTCAAGATAAGGCAAACAAAATGGACTAAATTTCAGAATTAATATCAATTCAACCTCTAGCTGTCAGATAGTACTCCCACTGAGAGAACATGCTCTATGCCATGTCAAGCTGAAGTTGTGGTTAATGGGAAACAACAAAAAATATTCCTTTTCTCAGCAATTTGTCTTCATACATTTAAAGAAAATATAGTATTGTGCCAAGTACTCTCTGCAGCCAGAAGCCCCCTTTTTCTTGATATATTCCTTCTATTTTTGTCTCTGTGATTTTTAAGGAGGTAGGCAAAGTCTTGAAAGATGTAGAATAGCACATTTTAATGAGCAATGTTGAGCTATGGAAAACACATTACTGCATGAAATAAGCATGCAGCCCACATAGTCTAGCCACAATAACCACACCAATTTTTGTTTTCAAAATGTTCATGTTCTTGCTTTACTGCTCCTGTTGTTCATAGGGGATCACCTAAAACTTCCATATAAAATCCTTACTGACACAGAGATGCACTATACACCCAGTAGATACAGTTAGAGAAACATAATTTAAGTTACAATAGCACTAACATTGCTTATTACCATACACAGACACCAGGGTGGTCAAGTTTTGTTTAACATTCTTCAAAGAAACTCAAATGGTTGTACAATGGTTGAAAGGTAAATACAAAGAAAAAATGGATGGACTATTCATAATATAAGATTTGCTTGGAGATACGTATATATCTGAATATTTATTTATAAATGTGTACATCTTTTACATTTTGTGAATTATTCTTCTAGCTAATTGCAACACCAGCACTGACACTTGTTTTGAGAACTTAGTCATAAAATTGCCTATCTATGATCAGCACATCAGTGGTATAATTAACTTTCTTCCTACATAAAGAATAGGAAATGGCTAAATACTTGATGCCTGGCCGTTTTCTACACCATATTGTCACGGTGCGGGGCCCTAGGAGTGGCTGTGATCTCTCCTGGCACCCCTACTGTGCCAAGTTAGCATCCAAGCATCCTCATTCTCTCCCGCCACGTCTTTGCTGGTAATATTGTTAAAGGGAGGCTGCCTTTTTGTCTCCTTGGACACGGTGTTCTTATTTATCCTGGCCCTAATGAGCTGTATAGCTTGATCTTTTTTGCACCCAGCCTTATGGGCTATGCATGGCTCCTACCACCCCTTATACCATGCCCCAAGCCTCTCCGGTGTACCGGACGTTGTTAGGTCCAGCTATCATTGTTACGCTCGCCCTTCTGAGCCCTTGCCCTTTCGGGGGCCTTCTCTCAATGCGTTCGCCCTCTCAGGGCCTTCTCTCAATGCGCTCGCCCTCTCGGGGGCCTTCTCTCAATGCGCTCGCCCTCTCGGGGGCCTTCTCTCAATGCGCTAGCGCCCACCCCCGCACTGGGGTCTTGCTTGCGCTCACGCAATCGGGGCTCAGGCAGCCTCAGCCTTACCTGGCCCCAGACCCCCTTCTCTGGGTCTTGCGCCCACTGGGGCCTTTCACCTACGCCCACACTGGGCTCCTCCCGATATTGCCCACACTGGGGCCGGGGTTGGGACACCCCAAAAAAACGTAGTGCCACTCTCTGGCACCAAACTGCTGTGCCTTCTCTGGCACCAGGAACCCCCTCGCTACTGGGGTGTTCCTATGAGGCCTCCTCCAACCCCTACAGCCTCACCTGGTCCTCCGGTGTAATGTTAAAGCAAAACCATAAGCCAATCAGCTGTAACACAAAAACCAAGCCTCCTGGCTGAAACACAAGCTCTAGCCCTCTGGCTAAATCTCCCTCAAACCCCTCCCAGGGGTTTCTCCTCACCCGGGAGCTGTTTCAGGCCCTTGGACATCTATAGACTGTAATGCTTCTGCAGAGCTCCCACTCCATCAGCTGCCAGAGGAGAACTGCCGGCTTAGCCTCAGCCTAGGCTGTTTATATAGGCCAGGCCCTGCCCCCTTACGGTCAGCTGACCGACTGCAGTTACCCTGGCAACCAACACCTGTATCTCTCTAGGAGCAGGGCACCAAAGTGCCCCTGCGACACACCTCCCCCCTTAAGTTCAAGACTCACTGGGGCTGCTCTTCACTTTGCGAGGTGTGGCATCCATCAAAGGCTCTTCTCTTGGGTTTTTCTTAGGCATTCAGCAGCTCATATACTGGAGGCGGAGGTTATCAGGCGCCTCCAACTCGCCTTCTCCCCAAGGCACACCGTGTGGGATTTATTGGGATTTACCCGCCACAGGTAGTCCCCCCACATTAGCTGACCTTGGTAAGTTGCAACCTTGGTAAGCTGGCCGAGCTCCTGCCTACTTTCAGAGACTTCTCCCTCTCTTCTCTAGCCCACCTTTGTTCCCTTCCTACACACCTGGGTCTTATTCTCTGGGTAAATTGTAGGGTTTCTGGTCTTTCTCTGCCTCCCTGAAGGTCTTGGAGCCTTCCCCAGATCTCCCACTGTCGACTTAATGCTCTCTGGGCATCCTCTTCTCTCCAAAACTCCACTTTTCCCTGGTCAGTGGATCTCCCTCCAGGTCCTTGATAGAGTTTCACGTAGGCCAGCCCTCCAACTTTCTCTTCAATAATCTTTCTTAGTGCCCTCCACCTGGTCTGTCTGGGTATGCTACTCACATAGAGCTGTGGTCTTTTCTCAGATTTGGACTTCTCCTTGGATGCTTGTTCCTTCCTCCTCCTCTCACATGCCTTGGCTCTACTTTCCTTTGTGGGCTGAGTTGCTGCCCCTTTCCTGGCCTTTGGCTCATGTTGCCCTAGGTCTGGGACTGCGCACAGTCCTGATAAGTTGAGCAGGAGATTTCACTCTTAGAGGAAGTCTGTTCATTCTTCCTTGCTGTTCCTCT
This sequence comes from Crocodylus porosus, assembly GCF_001723895.1. Classification (NCBI taxonomy): domain Eukaryota; kingdom Metazoa; phylum Chordata; order Crocodylia; family Crocodylidae; genus Crocodylus; species Crocodylus porosus. The sequence goes on along the minus strand of NW_017728906.1, from coordinate 57,297,433 downwards.
CTCTGCTAAGTCAGCCACCTCTGGCTGTCCTTGACTAGGCGCTCCCCTTCCTTCTTTGTCCTGCAATAGGGACAGTTCCCTCAGCTGGTGTCTTAGCTGGCTCATTTCTTGGGAGTGACAATTCTGCCACTGGTCCCACCTCTGGTCCCAGTAGTCTAAGAAGGCTGACTGGGTCTCTCTGTGTAAGGCCATCAATTTCTTTTCCATGGGACTCTCCTCCCTGATGCTCCTCCCCAGCTGTCCTGGCCCAGCTTCCTCTCTAGGGCCTTCTTGGCACTGGGCAGTTCTTCTTTCTCTAGGCATCACGTAAGTTTGGGCCAGATGTTCTCAACTTGTGCCTCTGCTTGCTTCAGAGACTCTATGCGTAACTCCCTCTCATGGAACTCAGATTTAGCGGCTCTCACATACCCCACTAATTGAATTTCAAGAGCCTCCAGCCTTTCCCTTAGGGTATCCATATTCTTCATGGTCTGCAGTTCTTGTCCTGTGATTCCCTTCTCCTTTGACCTCCCAACTTCCTTAAGTTCTCGGATGTTCAGGGTCATCTGGTTATTTCCCTCCTGTAGTCTCTTATTGTCAGGTTATGGGGAGATTAGATTGAGTTAAAAATGGCCATTCACTCTAAGGTAAGTTGGGATGGGGGAGCTTGGGAGGACTGGGGGGGGAAGGTGGGTTCTATGGGGGGCTTAGGGATTGGGAGGCAAGCATCGTGCTCAGGAGGGACTGAGCTACTGGGGTTCTGTGGAGGTATTGTGGGGATTGGAGGGATAATCAGGTTCCACAGGGTGTTGCTGAGGTCCAGGGTCAATTGCGGGGATCAGGGGAGCTCATGGGATGCACAGCAGGGATATTATCCCCCCTGACTTCCCCACCCCCAGATGAACAACCACCCAATCCCACCTGTCCTGCTTCCCACCCCAGCTTATTTGCTCAGCTTCCAGCACTGGCAAACATGGGTAAAACTGGCACTGGGAGGAGGACAGTCCTTGGCTGTGTCCAGTGGCTGGGCTTTTGCAGCCCTGGGGTTGCACTGGGAACTGTGCAGAAGACCCATACAGTTAGCCCGGTGTAAAAATGGCCAACCTCAACTAAATTAGGTGTTCCTCAGACCATGAATATTGCATGCCTCCCAAGGCTGGGGGAGGGGGGCCATGATAACCACCTGCAGGTGGCGGCAGTGCTGGCTGTGGGGCCTGGTGGCGATGAACAAGGAGCTTCCGCAGGCAGCCGTGGTGGTGTCGGCAGTGAGGGAGGGATGACAAGCTCCAACTGGCAATCAGTGACCACCCACAAACACTGCTGGCAGCATCACTGGTGGCCAGCACAAATCGGCAACTGCCTGCAGACGCCACTGACAGTGTCGGTGGTGGGATGGGAGGGTGGTGAATGGTGACTGCCCATAGATGTCATCAGCAGTGTTGGCCAATCTCTGGGGGTGCACGTGCACCTGTGTGCACTTCTTAAACATTGCCAGTGCCTCAGAGGTAGGGTTAACTTAGATTGTGTTGGCCATTTTAGAGTGATCTAACTGTCCTGAACTGCTGTACAGTTTGCACTTAGATCTACGTAACTAGTGTAAGGTCCACACTTAGATTAAACCAGATTAGATTGGATGGTCATTTTTAATGAGATGTAACTTCCTCCTAATCTACCTAAATGTCTGTACCTAACTCAGTTTTAATAATCTTACCCAGGTCTTGCCAGCTCTTAGCAGAAGAAATTTTTCCGTTTAGACGGATCACACCTTTGTCTGGTTATGCACTCAGAAAAGACATATTCCCCCCTTCCTGGGGAGAAGTCTGTCTGTATAGTCAAATGCTCTGAAATAGCAATTATCATTGACAATAGGTGTGTTATAAGGATAACAAAAAAAGTTGTTATAGAAACAAGAACAAACATAAGAAATCAGTAACCATATGCTAAGATACAGATAGAGATATAAGAATAAACAAGCAAAAGAAAATATTAGAACAATGATTATACCTTATCCCCGCATCTTAGTGGTAAGCTCTAAGGGTATGGAGACATGCAATGCTTGGAACATTCTATATACACTTCAAAACCCAGGAGTCTAGATGTACATACCACTTAAGACTGATTTAAACTTCCTGAAACATTTCAAAAGCTCACCAGGAAAATCAAGTGGTATTTTGAACTGGTCCTTCTTGAATCAATTCTATGTTATGTGTGGAAATGGAACTTTCTGTGTTTAGCTTTTGTTCAATCCTTTAGGTATCCAAAATTCCACTGCTCCTCATCCTCCACCTCCAAAAGCATGCAAGGCAAGGGCCTGCTTTGGTATGTAGCCAGGATTATACTGATTATACAACCCACAGTCCTCTAGGGTGAGGAAGCAGAAAGCCAGATATCCCTGCTCTGCCCTGCCTTGAACTATGGATTTTGTTTTTGTTTTTATAAGACTTGCACTGGAAGACATTTTGCCACTTTCACTTCCATGTGGTATGCTGCAGGTCTTAGGCTCATTTGAAGCAGCTGGTACTGAGAGTGGAGGGATTGCGTTTTCTGCAGGTATGTATACCACCTGGCTTGTGGTGCTAGGGAGGGGGGCCTCCCAAGAACTCCAAAGCTTTTCAAACTCCTGCCCTGGAAAGCCACATTGTCAAATTCATGTATCTGGTAGGACCCTAGTCACCACCGCAGGCACCCCCCTGCCCCACTCGAACACCACAGGCAAGGGACCAGGCAATTCCTTCCCCCAGCATGTGGCTACCCCTCCATTCCACCACCCATCTCAAATAAGCCTAAGACCCATAGCACAGGGTCTAGGCAGTGACGAGAAATTGCCAAAATGCTTTCCAGTGCAAGCCTTGAAAAAACAAGGGGAGATCTTTGTGATGCCCCCAATACACCCTGCCCCGCAGAACTAGGGAGTCACACAGCCCCCCTTCCATCATGTGGCAACTCTCCCCCCCTTTTTCAATCCCTCACCCCAAAGGAGCTTGGGACCCAGCTGCTGCAGGGCAGAATCAATTAAACAGCTTTTAGGACAGGAGTTTAAAAGCTTTGCAGTTCTTAGGGCGCCCCCAGAGCACCCAGCCACCCAGAAACCATGGGTAGGGGTGGTCAGAACCAGCCTTCACAGCACCTAGTAATCCTCCACCACTCTGCCCCAAATAAACCTGGATGGAACCTTGCAGCATAGGGTCTATTAAAGGCAGCACAATTGACAAAATGCTTTCCAGTGCAAGCCTCGCCAGTGAAAAATGCAGAGATCTTGGGGACCCTCCAAAGCACTCAGTCCCTCAGGCTTGTCAACACAACAAGGGGCTAGCTGGATAATGGTATAAATTCTAAACAAATAGTGAAATAGTATTTAAGGTACTTGTATTCACTATGTTTTTATTTTCTTATAAATTAGTGTATTTGACAAATCATATCTTGTGATACAGGGGAAATTTTCTAGCTGGTCGAAGTGTTTGTTCATAAAGTATCTGAGGAATAATTGCAATTATTTTATTCAGCTGTTGTATGCAACTTTCAGGTGTTGAGGCTACTGCAAATACTAAGATTTTCAATGTAGCAGAAGAGGCCGAAGATGATAATCTGAAAGCACCTACTGACGTTTCAGATCTAACACTGGACCTGCAATATCTGTAAAAAGATTCCCTTTGTGGGCTGAAAATGTCACCCACCCACCATCAAGAAACATGTGAAGACTGCATTGGTACAAATACATTTTAAGGCTTTCTTACATGTGAAATTCCTTTTTTAGAGCTTGATTGAAGCATGAAGCTTTATGATCTTCTTAATTGTTAATGCCACTGGTGATTAGAGGAAATTTGGAAATGTTTCCCTCAAAAAAGTATTACAGGTAAATCATAGAAAATGATGGTTGAAGGGGACCTCAGGAGCTCATCTAGTCAACCCCCTGCTCACAGCAGGACCAACTAGATCATTCCAGCCAAAGCTGTGTCTAGCTGGGTCTTGAAAACCTCCAAGAATGGAGATTCCACCACCTCTCTGGGCAACCTACTCCAGTGTTTTACTACCCTCCTAGTGAGAAAATTCTTCCTAATATCTAACCTAAACTTCCCTTGCTGCAACTGGAAACCATTGCTCCTTGTTCTGTCACCTGCCACCATTGGGAACAGTCCAGCTCCATCCTCTTTGGAACCACCCTTCAGGTAGTTGAACATTGCTATTAAATCCCTTATCAGTCTCCTGTTCTCAAGACTAAATAAGCCCAGTTCCCTCAGCCTGTCCTCAGAAATCATGTGCCCAGCCCCCACACCATTTTTGTTGCCCTCCCCTGGAGTCTCTCCAATTTGTCCACATCCTTTCTGTAGTAGGGGACCCAAAACTGAACACAGTACTCCACATGTGGCCTCACCAGTGCTGAACAGAGGGGAATAATTACTTCCCTTAACCTACTGGCAACACACCTACTAACGTAGCCCTGTATGCCGTTAGCCTTGGCAACAAGGGGACACCTTTGGCTCATATTTAGCTTACTGCTCACTGTAACCCCCAGGTCCTTTTCTACAGAGCTACTGCCTAGGCAGTCAGCCCCCAGCCTGTACTGGTACATGGGATTGTTCTGTCGTAAGTGCAGGACTTCACACTTGTCCTTGTTGAACCTCATGAGATTCCTTTTGGCCCAATCTTCCAACTTGTCTAGGTCACTCTGGGTCCTAGCTCTACCCTCCAGTGTATCTCTCGCTTCCTCCAGCTTGGTATAATCTTCAAATTGCTGAGGGTGTACTTTAAGCCATATTCCAGGTTGTTGATGAAGACACTGAACAAAACTGACCCAAAGACTGACCCCTTGGGCATACCACTTGATACCAGCTGGCAACTAGACATCAAGCCATTGATTACAACTCTCTGACCCCAATGTTCCAGCCCATTTTCTATCCACTTTACAGTCCAGGCATCCAGCCCGTACTTCCTTACCTTGCCCACGAGAATGTTGTGGGAGACTGTATCAAAAGCCTTGCTAAAATAAAGGTACTCCACATCCACACATCTCCCCACATCCACATAATCAGTCACCTTGTCATAGAAGGCAATCAGGTTATAACATGATGTCACTTAATTCTAATTTGACAGCTCAGAAGGAAGTGGGTCTTGTTGCCAGATTATATACCTCAAAGTTTCTTCTTCCCTTCCAACAGCTCTTGTAGATTTTAGCTAATAGAAATAGGTTTCTTTTTTTTTTCCTTTTTTTTTTTTGCCTAGAGAATCAACAAGCTGCTAATGCAGCACCTGGGAATGTCTTTAATTAAAATCTTAATTATTCCAAAAATTCTAATTAGTTACATAAAAGAATGATAGCTACTTTTTCCTCTAGTTACTGATTGACTATAACATGATGGCAATTTTAGAAGCAGAGCATTGAAAAATTGAGCTACAGTGACAGTATGAAAAATAGCCATCTTAACTAGGCTGAAGACAACAGCAAACCAAGAAGTTCAGGGATCATGTATAGGATGGGGTATCTAAATTAAATCAGTAATATAAGTCAATCCTGATCCTGCAGACTGACTGACACTAATCTTCTCTTTGTCTCAGAGATTTTAGTGAGACGTCTATACCTATTATTGCCATTGGTGGCTTTGAGTGGAGGAACATGTCCAGTGAATGGTATGGATGGTAATTCTGAAGTAGTTCCAGAGATTGCACCCAGCCTAGGAGCCCATGACACCAAGCAGGTTTGGAAGAGTGAAGGAACAGGGCTGGAATGTATATGGGATGCTTGACTTAGGTTCTGGACATGAGTTGGAGATTTAAGCGCTCAATGTGCTTGTGTCTCTAAATCAAGACCTAGCTTGCATTCATGCAGCATTAGGAAAGACACAGCAAAGTGTGCAGTATTAGGAAAGACACACCAAAGTTAGATAACTGTTAAACTGTTCTATTTTTGTAATCTCTTTTTTCTTCAATTTGTTGAGAATTCTGGTAGCTAGCAAGCATATCTTTAAATGTGTTTGTCTTTACATTTTTCATATTTTTACTTATGCCTCATCAAGTTGCAGAACACAGATCATAAAAGAGTGAGATTATGAATATAATTGGCATCTATATCATAAGTAAATGATGACTTTTATCAGGACAAAGATTCAAGAACTGTATAGTTTCAGAAGAAAGCTGTTGGCTGATGTTGATTTGGTGTTTTTTTCTGGGGACGGAAGAGATGAGGAAGTCACGAAACCTGCCTATTCATTGAGACAAGCCACATTTCAGTAACTAGAGTGTATTTTTCTTAAATTGATAAAATACATATATATATTTGGAAAGCATTTTGATCTTTTTACATCTATACACAAAACAAAAACATGAAATCATCTTTGAGATGAGATCAGAAAGAAGTTCAACACAAAAGAATATTACTTGAAAATGTTAAGGCACAGAAAGAAGATAGTCCATCCCTAGAAATCACAGCTATTACCACTATTGCTACCTTAAAAATTAATGAAAGAAAATAAGAACAGCATATTTAAAGAACATATGCAGTATATGCACATTAATATATATATATGTTTAAATAATTTATGAACCTTCTAATGGTGCTCACTGTGTTCTGTGTTTTAGTAACTAGTCTTAAGCAAAGTTGCAGAGTTGACTTATTAGCTCTACAGTAAAGCATCACAATGAAACTTTGAAGTTTTTGCATATTTCATCCTTTGGGATGGGGTAGATTCTGTTGCATTAAAACTGCTAAAACCAGTGACTGAGGAAAGGTACTTCGTTCCCAAAATCTCTAAATCTCCCAACTATTCAGTTCATTCAGTAAAAGATATCAACAAACAGCCCAGGTCCTCATATATTTCCTGGACCATCTTGGCTGCAACATCAATCCAACACTACTAAATGCAGTTTAGTTTTTTTACAGCTAGCAGATGGCTAATACACAGCCATATAATATTAATATAGAATATGGATTCATATTGAGACTCCACTATTAGAAATGTTAAGTATAGAGTAGACCAACATTTGTCTGGAATAATTTAGACCAGTGATCCTGGGCAGGGAGATATGGCCCTTTGGGATCCTCTCCAGACCTATTTTTTTCTATTATTCTACATAAGTGTTATTCATAAATATTATAAACACAGAACATATTACAATTAGCTAATGTTTTAAAACTCTTTTAGAATGTGTATGTGTGTGTTAATAAGGATATATATTTTATAAACTGTTGCCAATACTGGTTAGTAGTTACATGGTATTGAGTTACAGAATACCGTGCCAATGTGAATGTATTTTGCCATAATGTGATCCTGTGAAAAATACAGCTTTGTATTTTTTGAAGCCATCAAGACTGCCAACTTGACTATTGTTTCTAGTGCTACTTTAAGGGCTATGGAGAGCTTGCTTTCTTAAGTTTCAGTTTTCTTGTATACAACAGCATGCTCTGTTTAGCTCTGCAGCCCAGGCTTAGTTTCCCTCAAAGTCGACAGAAAATCCATGAATATATCTAAAGTCAGAATTTGGCCTGCAATGTCCAGGTCTGTTCATTTAAGTAATTTATTAGAACTGACATGAAAATGGGAAAAATAGCACACATTTTCTATTTTTAATTGTAACATCGAATTTATCATTTTTGTTCAATTATACAACTGATTGAAAATGAGGATGGGTTTTTGACAAAAAATTAATTTGGATTCTCTTGCTAAAAATCAGTATTAAGAAAAGATGTGACCAACTCAATTCTTATTATTTTTTATCAGACAAATACATATGTAAATGATAAATACTATCATTTTGCTTCCAAAGAATTTGAGTTAATTAAATTCATAAGACAAATCATGGTCTGTAAAGTATATTTTACCAGAATATGTTTCAATCAATGATCAATGATACTTTTAGCTAGAATAAGGAGAAGTTGGGGCTGTACTTGTGACTATGTCATAAAAAGGTTCTTTAGTATAGGTCAGACAGTGTAGATCTGGGTGAACCTTTACACACAGCAGATTGTTACAGTTCCTACTAGGCCCCAAAGTACAAGAGAAAACATAAATCATTTAAGGTCAATAGTATTATATATTCCTTTAACTATAATAATTTTTATAGGAAAAAAATCACTTTAAAACCATTTTTTGATTTGCTTAAGCCATCGACAGAAAAAAAAGCAGCACTGAAAACTAACTACGGTGCACACAAAATTTACACTAAAATACCACACACTGAAAAAAAGAGAAAAGAAAAACATAAAGAAACAGCCTATGGTCACAATCTAAAAAAAGCCAAATTATTTTGGGGTTTTTTAATCACTTGAGATTGGCTTTTAAATCAACAAGACATGCCCTTCATAAAACCTTTTGGTACTTAATGGGCATATCTACACAAGATGTTTACTGCAAAGCTGTCTATTTAGCTCAATAGTAAAGTCTCAGCATCTACAAATGCAGCCTTATTAGTCTGCAGTAAGCTAATTAATGCCGATGTAGGGTGGTTCTTGTAAACACAAGTACTATCTTATAGCAGCATTATTTAGTGCACAGCAATGTACATGTAGACACTGATGGGGCTGGCTGGGGCACAAGGGTGCTTTAGTGTGGGGTTGCCTGCTGGCTATCCCTGCACTGGAGCAGCTCTGTGCCCCAACCAGCACACTGAGCCAGGCTGGAGCAGCCCCGGGTTAGCAGGCTGACCTCTTAGGCTAACTACCTTTCAGGGCTACTCCTTTTTGGCACAATGTGCTGTGTTCCTGGGCACATGTGAAAATGTAACACTTGGGATCAATGAACTCTGGTATGATAAGCACCAGAGTTTATTGCTCTGCCTGCATGTCATGTGTAGATGCACCCACAGACTTGAATTGTTTGTATGAAATAAAATGGGCATTAGAAGGATGGAGGCAAGAGAGATATGAGTTGCTCAAAAGACAGTAGCTACAGTTTGGAATAATTTTGAGAGATGCAAATAAGAATAAGATGTGGACTCGAGGTACAGAATTAGCTACAATCAAAATGTATAATTGTAGGAACATTGAAAAAGACAAACATGGAAAATGCCAAAAAAACATGTACATAATAGGCATGTTCATACTAATTTTATAATTAGTCTGTACACTTGATACATGAAAAATGACATGAAGAGGTGTTTAATAAAACAAAGTAGTAAAAACAAATCACATCATGACAAGTAATAAATCAGTCACACGATACCCTCCGTAAGAATGCAAAGAATAAAAAAGAACACTTACAATATACTTTTCATCAACCAGAAAGAAAGAGAGAAAAAATCACCGAATAACCTATTCAAGAACTTAAATTGAACCAGTGGGATTCTGTATTAATGGGGACGTTTTAACTATATAAGGATCTGTTGTGTGTGCGAGCTTATTTTGGTTTCTTAAGATCAGCTCCTTACCCCTAATAGAATCTATCTAGTCTAACATTTTTTTCTGCTGGGTTCAACTACACAAGGATGATTATTATTCTGCTGTTATTTACCTCAGTTTTATTAAGGCTATACATCTATGCTAAAGGTTAACTCAACTTATATTTTCTGCTGACTGGTTTTATTGAGGACTGTGTCTCATGACATTAAGTGAAAAACCATGCAATAGCAGGATCATAAGCAATTGCACAGAGTATTAACTTCTAATATGGCATAAAACAGCCTTGATAAAATATGGGTAGCTGATGACACAGTACTAATTACCCTATTTTAGGAAAATGAAATATCATCTAAGTAGCAGTACTGTTTTTCAGGTGTAAAAAAAGAGGGGGAAAATCTCATACGCTCAGCATTCCTTCAAAAATGGTAAGAGTTGGCACAAGCACAATTTCTATGCATGACCTAAGCAGCATTACTAAAGGATACCCAGTTGCCCAACACAGCAGTGACCATTCAACTCTGTATTCATCTTCAGCCACTACACAGAGATATCAGAGATATCTATTTTCTACACTTGGAAAAACAAATTCTGTCCTTCAAGGAGGTAAGTATTCTTCTAAGTGCTGTTCACACTCAACTTCCAGAGTTTGTTATGGCCCAGAGTTTTATGGCCAAAATGTCCTACTAATTGTTATTCATAGATATTTTGCCTTTGTTCAAATGTTTTATAAATGGATTGAAATAGTATTTATTTATCCTATTGTTCCCATATTAAGTGTTTTCTCATAGCTTGTGGAATTGCATCTACCTGTAGAATACTGGATGCTCTTGTGACTTGATAAATAAGGATATTTAAAATGACAAACCAGTATTTTCACAGGCCTCTGAAGACCTTTCTCCCCATTCCTTCATCCCTCCTCCCTATTTAATTTAAAAGGAAAATTGAGCATCAGTTCAGCAGCGTTTTTTCAGCAGAAAACATTTTTGTGGCCCAGGTTTTAAAGTTTTGAATGATGGAGGCAGACAGACTTTAACTAAGCTGTCCGAAGTCCTAAATTTGTTGGTAACTTAAAATTCAGTTCATAGGTTTATAGGGCTGGAAGGGGCCTCACAATCTCCATCCTGTCTATCATCGCCCTTTAGGTAATTGAAGCCTGTTATCAAATCCCTTCTTAGCCTTCTGTTCTCTAGACAAAACCATAGTTCTTTCAACCTTTCTTCATAAGTCTTGCTTCCCAGGTCCCTAATAATTTTTGTTAGTCTGCACTGAACTCTTTTCAATCTGTCCACATCCTTCATGCATGAGATATGTTAATTCTTTTGACTATGTGTCCTTGTGATAACAACTATAACATTCTGTGACTCTGGAAGGAGGCCGACTAATTATGCCAAATGAAAAAAAAATGTGAATGACCTCTGCTTAATTTGATGAAAAAAATCTGAAGTACCTTGTCAAATGATGGCAGTCCAGAAAACAGCTGAAAAAAGGAGAATGATGAGTATCATTATTTCAGAGTACTTTACTTAAGTGTCTTATGTTTATGAGTGACCATTATTCATTACATATCACGAATCTCACTAGGAAAGAATACCATAGCATATAGTTAATAATATTCCATTGTAAATCAGCAACTCTTAAATGTGCCTTCTGAAGTGCTGATTTTCAAAAGGTATTAGCACACAATGGTTGAAATGAGACATTGCATCCTGGATATTATTTGTTCAAATGGGTTACTGAAAATTTTTGTCCTCCACAGGAGCTTTTAGTGTCCAAACTGACCCCCCCCCCTTTTAATTTTTATGATCTGGCAATAAAAAAACTATCCTAGGTTTTAGAATAACCAAAATATGGTTTCTTATGCTAATTGACTATAAAACTTACATGTCCAGCTGCCTTGACAGACCTGTATTTCACAAGAATGAGCAAATGAAGGGACTCATAAACATTTTCATAATATACAATAAAACAGCCAATGAAGAGAAAATAATACACTACCCTAAATTTGAATGATCACTTTTGTATTTTTCTCTATTTTTAGTAAGATGTCAACTTCAAGCCTCTTTTCTGTGTCTGCATTGGGCATGACCAACAAGTTAGGGGTTTTTTTATTTTGGGGGCTGGGGATAGCTGCCTTCCCTAGAATCTGTTTTGCAAATGCAATGGAAACATTTCCTTTATCTTTTCACAACTGGTCACATGCTCCTGAGGTCTGTATACATCATTTCCTGCTATTGGACCAGTTCCAAAATGTTATGTGATAATTGTAGATTAATAGCAACATGGTTTAATTGATAGAAATAACACATACATGGCCATTCAAAAGGATGCAAAAATAACCCCCCTCTTAGTTTTTTACAGCCCAGAGTATCATTGCAGATGTCAAAGTATTTATTTCTTTTTCAACCGTGTTCTTCCATTTAACTCCACTTGGTTATGTCTTTGCATAATGATATCCAGTCACTGGACAGGTGTTGGACTCTAGGCTATAATGGATTTAGGTGCTCTAAAACCTCAGTTTGCTAGTAAAAGTGATAATAGAGCCTAAAGCAGTCACCTCATGGGCAGATCTAGAAGTTTGAAAAGGGGGATGAAGATGGTGAGGTGCATCATCACATATAAACACGTTTTTCAGTTAAAAATGAAATAGAAGCTTTGTTAATATGCTAAGGTCCTATAGCTGCATTTTTCAAGTTTAAGATTAAACAAAAACAAAACAAATATAACTTCATTGGAATGAGTTATAAACAATCTGCAGGTCTGTGAAATAGGAGCTTTATTATCAGGAGCAGAAAACAGACAGAAGAATTGCAGAACAAAGGACAGCTTTATCAAGACCAGTAAAAAGAAGAGAGGGTCATTAGCATCCATGGAATGAAGAGGTTTAAAAGGGATCAGGTAGATCATAATGATCCCTGGAGTCAAGGGCCTCTCTGAGCATCATCTGACAAGAAATTCTTCAGCCACTTCCAGGCAGTTGGCTTTAGGAGCAGGAATCAAAGGGTGTTTTTACATTTACATAAGCAGTTCTGAAGTGGTTTATTGGGAGGACATAATGCATTGCAAACTAATGTCCCTATGTAGCTTCAACCCAATAGCTATTAAGGTTACTCCAATGTATTTCAGATTGTTTTATATAATCCATACTTTGCATACCTTAAATTGTCCAGGAAGCAGTGGAGGTCTTGGGACAATCACAAAAATATGATGTAACTGGAATTTCAGAGATGTGGAGAGAGTTTACATGATTGCAGTATGGGCATGGATGGGTATAAAGAGAAAGAAAAGAAAAAAAGAGGAGAGAAGTTATGGCGGGCATCTGTTACAGGTCATCAAACCGGGAGGACAAAGTGGATGATTTCCCTCTATTCAGTACTGGTGAGGCCACATCTGGTGTACTGTGTTGAGTTTTGGGCCTCCCACTACAGAAACGATGTGGAAAAATCAGCGAGAGTACAGCAGAGGGCAACAAAAATGATGAGGGGGGTAGGGGACATGACTTATAAGGAAAGACTGAGGGAACTGGGCTTACTTAGTCTAGAGAAAAGGAAACAGAGGGGATTTAATAGCAGCCTTCAACTACCTGAAGGGGGTTTGAAAGAGGATGAAGCTAGTTTGTTCCCAGAGGTGGGAGGTGACAGAACAAGAAGCAATGGTTTCAAGTTGCAGGAAGGGAAGCTTAGGTTAGCTGTTATGAAAAAACCTCTCACTAAGAGGGTAGTGAAACACTTGAACAGGTTACCCAGAGAGGTGGTGTAATCTCCATTCTTGGAAGTTTTTAAGACCTGGCTAAACCAAGATTTGACTGGGCTGATTTAGTTGGGGACTGTCCTGCTTAAAGCAGGAGGGTGGACTAGATGGCTCCTGAGGTCCCTTCCAACCCTACTTTTCTATGATTCTATGAATCCTTCTTTAAAAGAATTGAGGGAAGCTTCCAAACTGCAAGACTTGAAGGAATCCAGAAAATTATCTGAGTGTGTTATGGATAGATTTTTGATACAGGTGGTAGCCAGATCAACTAGGAAGGACACTCTATTCAACTTGCTATTCATAAACAGGAAGGAATTGTTTGATAATGTGAAGGAGGAGAGCAACTGATGTGAAAATGACCATAAATGATAGTGGTCAAGATCCTAAGGGGAGGAAGGAAGGACATCAGAAAAGCAGACTTTAGCAAATTGAGGGAACTAGTGGACAGAAGTCTGAGAGGTAAAGTGATTTAGAAGAGCCGGCTGCACCTTAAGGACATCCTCTTAACAGCAGAAGCAATTTATCCCAGTGTGACAGAAGAATGGGGAGTGCAATTGGAAGCCAGCCTGGCTAAACAGCAATCTTTTCAATAAGTTGCAGCTCAAAAAGGAATCTTAATAAAAGTGCAAACTTAGTCATAGTACTTGTGAAGAGCATAAGATGATCACACATACATAGGGAGAAAATTAGGAAAGCCAAGGAATGATTTGAGATGCAACTTGCCAGGGACATAAGGTCATAAAAAGTACGCTAAAAATAAGAGGAAGACCAAGGAAACATAGGAAGGCAATCTAGATACAGATGATGCAAAGAAAACAAAAGCATTAATGCCTTTAGCCTTCACAAATAGAGGTATCTACCACATGACAAATGTTGTTGGCATCAAAGATAGGGAAAGAGACAGACAGCGAGGGTAGCAGAAGAACAGGTTAGGGATTACTTAGAGAAGCTACATACTTTCAGGCAAGCAGGGCCAGATGCCATGCACTCTAGGGTGCTGAAGGAATTGGCTGAGCTAATGTCAGATCCATTAGCTATTCTCTTTGAAAACTCATGGAGGTCAGATGAGGTCCCAGATGACTGGAAAATGGCAAATACAGTGCTCATCTTTAAGAAAGAGAAGAAAGGAACATCCAGGGAATAACAGACCAGTCATCTGGAAGAATCATGGAGCAGATCCTCAAAGAATATGCTGTGAATCACTTGGAAGAAAACATGGTGATCAGGACAGTCAGATTAGCACTCTGGACCCAGCTGATCCCAATCAGAAACTCAGAGCAATTCACTCCCTGAGGAACCAGGGGATTATGCTTCACCTGCAGCAAACCTGGATGTTTGGCCTGGGCCTTGAGGAACAATCAGAGAGGCTTATCCCCTGAGGCCATAGACCCACTCCAGCCTTTGAAGTCTAAGGACAGACTGAAATACTCTGTCCAGGCAAAGATTTATTTACTTGTTCATGATCCTCATATGCTTCCTTGCTTCATATATCCAATTTCTGGTTTTTACTCTGACTTTGGCTCCTGATTCTGGTCCTGACTCCTGGCAATTTTGAACCTGGCTCTGGCTCCTGATTCAGGTTTTAGCTTCTGACTCCTGTTCTGACTCTTAACATCTCTGAGCCCTGAGATCCTTGGGAACTCAGTCCCAGACTTTGCCTTTTTGTTATACAACCATCCCTGACTGTACATGCCCTGGTCCCTAACTCTGTTGGTGGGGATAGAGCAGTGGATGTGATATTCCTTAACTTTAGCAAGGCTTTGGACACTGTCTCCCATGACATTCTTATTAACAAGTTAAGGAAATACAGACAAAAGTACTGTAACAAGGATACAAAACTGGTTGGATAATCATGCTCAATGCCTAGTCATCAATGGCTGAATGTGTAGTTGGGAAATGTATCAAGTATGGTTCCCCAGGGGTCTGCCTTGAGTCTGGTACTGTTCAATGTCTTCATTAATTATTTGGATGATTGGATTGAGTAGACACTTAGCAAATGTGTAGGTGATACCCTGTTGGGTGGAGTTGCAAATACTACAGAAGGTAGGGCTAAGATCCAGAATGACCTGGATAGACTGGAGAAACGATCTGCAATCAATTAGATTCAACAAGGAGAAGTGCAAAGTCCCAGCACTTGGGTTGAAATAACTTCATGTACAAATACAAATTGGGGAGTCACTGGCTCAGCTGCAGTACTGCAGAGAAGGAACTGTGACTTCCAGTGGACCATAAGCTATATATGAGCCAAAAACAACTTGTTGCAAAAAAACCCAATAGCATTCCTGGATTATTTTAACAGGAGTGTCACTTGCAAATCAAGAGAAGTGATTCTTTTGCTTTCTTCAGCACTGGTAAGGCCTCAGTTGGAGTACTTTGGCATGTTTTGGGCCCCATACTTCAAGAAGGATGTGGACAGATTGGGGAGAGTCAAGCCCAGAGCAATAAACATGATTACGGGCCTGGGAAGACAGACCTATGAGGAAAGTTTGAAAGAACTGGAGAAGAACAGAAGACTGTGGGGGATTTGATAACAGACGTCAAATACCTGAAGGGTAATTATAGAGAGAATGAAGATGGACTTTTCTTTGTGGCCACAGGGGACAAGACTAGGATCAATGACCTAAAGCTGAAGAAATTTAGGATGGCAATTAGGAGGAACTATTTGATAATGAGGCTGGTCAGGCATTGGAGGAAACTACATAGAAAAGTTGTGGAATGTCTACACTTGTGTGGCAGGCTGGCCCGTGGGCTCACCAGCAGACTGGATTGTTAACTTGAGCCTGAAATGGCTCAGGCTGACTGGTGGAACATTTCCACCAATTGAGAGGAGGCAGGAAGCAAGCTTTCCCTGCTCTGACCCAGGGGCAGGATGGAGAAGAGGACCTGAGAGGGAACTAACCCCTAAGCCTTCCTTATTGGTTCATTTTCAATCTGTGGGTGGAACATCCAGAAGGGATAAATGCCTATGTACCCAGCATGCAGTCAGCTGTTGGCAAGGGAGAATGAAGATGGGGGCTTGTGAAGATCTGGTTGAACTGACCGGTGGGGTGAAGCAGTTGCCCCAGAAGCACCCAGAAGATGCTGCCACCTAGCAGGGAGCAGCAGGTGGCTGCATCACCAGCCTTGCAGAAGTGGACAGCACCTCAGTGGCTGCATGAAGCAGCACCGGTTGCCAACCTGGCATGAGGCAGGACCCTCAGTGCACAGATTGGTGCACAGGGCTTGTGAGGTCTGGGAACAGATGGGATCTTGGCAGCTGCAGAAGGCAGCTTAGGTGCCCAGCTCCATGAGTCGTAGAGATCCCACAGTACATGGGTCTGGTAGAGCTGGAAGGGAGCCAAGCAGCTACATGAGGCAGCACAGGTCCCCAACCATGCATAAGGAGCTGGACCATTGGTGCCCAGGGCCATAGAGCTAATGGGTTGCCATGGCTGCATGAGGCAGTGTGGGTTCCCAACCATGCCCTAGGCAGGCACCCACTTTGGTGCATGGGGGGGTGCATAGCAGGCTGAGAGGGGGCTGAAATGCTCTGGTGGCTGTACAGAGCAGCTTGGGCTTTCCTGCTGCAAGTGGCAACTGGACAGATTGACCACCCCTGTAAGGGAGGACACTGGGTGTCATGAGTTACCCAGGGAAAGGGTGATTCTAACAGGGGAGGAAGGGCCTTTCTCACTGTAAGTGATCAAGGGGAAGCCCCTGAGGACTGGGAATGATTTTCCCCTGGGAACAGAGGGGAGTTGAGGGCCCCTGTTAGTTAAAGGTGGTGTCATGGTTATGGGTGGCTCCTAGTTGAGCAACCTGGAAGAGCGTAATGATATTCTATTTGGTAATGGATCTCAACAACTGTAAAGGTGGAAGAAGGTTGCAGTAAGGTGGAGGTCTCCTGTCATCTAGAGTTCTCCCTTGCCACTGGGCCCAGATTTCTACCTTGGTAAGATCATGTGGTTACTGTTTCTGTGTACCAGCTTTCTCATGTTAAGTCATATGCAAGTTTCTACTACAGAAAACAACATTCTCTCTTGTACCAACCTCCAAAACCTTGGGACAAAGGACCAGAGGTGACAGAAAAGGACTAGTGAATCCAGCAGTCTCCAGCCATGAATCTGTATGCAGGTGGTAGTAGCCTTATGGTTGTCTTGCACCTGGGTTCAGCCAGGGGTGCAGTTTGGCAGCTTCTATCATGACCGAGATGCTACCATGACTATTCAGGATCTCCTTTGCTTACTTCACATGGGGAAGGGGCCAAAAGGTATCCCTAAACCTAAGCTATCTTATTTTCTCCTAGCTAGATAACTCTGTCTGGTGGGATCACTCTCTCTGTGGTCAAAAACAACAAAAGAAGACAATGATTTCTGCATTGTGGAATGTTTGCACCTTGATGGATAACTAAGACAATGAATGATTAGAAAGAAGAACTGTCGACATCTCCAGCTAACCATGAGATAAAACATGTATTCTTCTCCTCAGAAGATGTGTGGAGCAAGGTCTCATCAACGTGAACACCATCTTCAGTCAGTAGACAAATACAAGACCATGTGGAGACACCCTCGCTCTAAGCATTGACACCTCCTTGAAGATGTTATTGTTAGAGCCTGTGATCAAATGTATGTCTGTATTGTGTGAGTCGTGAGTAACCAGTGACTGCTGGATAGATCACCCCATCTTGTCCAATCCATTATGAACATATGCCTTGCTCTGAAATACCCAGAATAGATCTTTTGGATCTGATTGGACCAAATCGTATCAGGACAGTGATTTGAATCTCCAAATCGAATCCCTGTCCTCTGAATTGGCCGAATCCAAAGCGAATACTTGCCACTTTGCACAGGCCTAATGGATACCACTAGGTCCATCCCCCAACACCTTGAAAAGGGATCCTAGAAGAAGTCTGCCATGCCATCCAGAAAAGCAAGAACAGTGCTACTGAACTGAATGCCATATCTAAAAGGCTGGCAGTGAGGAACTGGTTCTGAGACTCCAAAAATTTATTCTATGCATTTGGATGCCTGGGGACTTAAGGAAGTACAATACCATGACTATTTTCCAGAAAGAAGATAAGTCTGCATGTGGGAACTATTGAGGTATTGCCCTACTTTCCACAGCAGGGAAAATCCTCTCCTGCATCCTCCTGAGCCATCATCTCCTGGCTGAGGAATACTTATTGGAATCTCATTATAGTTTCAGACCATCCTGTGGGGCAACATAAACTTTGTTGCCTGCCAAGAAAAATGTGAGAAACATCAGAACCTATATATAGCCTTTATTGACCTCACTAAGCCCTTTGATTCCATCAGTTGAAAAGCCCTGTAGAAAGTACTGGACAGATTTTGATGTCCAGAAACGTACATTTAGATCCTAAGTCTTCTCCATGACTAGATGACTACAGCTGTTCTACGAAGCAGATTGAAGACGCATTCGTTTGTCATCCATAATGGGATCAAGCACGGATGTGTCATCGCCCCAACTCTGTTCTCCATATATTAGCAGTAATCTTGATTTTCATTAAGGACCACCTTCCTTCTGGAATTTACACTGAATACTGAATGGATAGAGGCTACTTGAGTCTGAGATGTTTGTAGTCAAGGACCAAAGTACCCAAAACAGCCATCCGTGATTCTCAATATGCTGATAAGTTGCTAACTCCATCTTTGCTAACCAAACTTTGGGGCTCTTTCATTGAGAAGATTAAGGTGATAGAGCTATTAGCTTATTGCAGGCCATGAATTTTATCCCCTCTCAGAAAGTGAATATTGATGAGGTGATCCAGCATAGAATTCAGTGTGCAATACCTCCTTTTGGAAATTGCTTCAGCATGCTTTTATTGATTGAGATCTCTGGAAAGACACCATGATCCAGGACTACAATGCAGTCATCATCTCTACTCTTCTCTATGGATGTGAAATGTGGGTGACCTACCATTGTCATCTCAAGAGCCTGGAGAGGTATCACCAATGATGCCTCCAAAAAATTCTCCATATGACATGGGAAGATTGTAGCACAACGCCAGCATCCTTGCTGAAACCAGTGTTACCAGCATTGAGTCAGTGATCCTCAAGCACCAACTTCACTGGACTGGAGATTGTGTGTGGATGCCTGACTTCTGACTTCGAAAACAAGTGCTCTACTCTCAGCTTAGCAATGGCCTAAGATCTCATGGTGGCCAGAGGAAATGCAACAAGGACACACTGGAGGCATATGTCAAGAAAATGGATGGCAACATTAAGATCTTGGAAGAGCTGACTGCCAAATGACTCCAGTGGTGCCACATTCTCAACCAAGCAACAGCCCATTTCAAGGTAAAGGTGGCATCTTGCCTGCAAAGCAGAGAAGATAGAATGGAGGAAAGAAAAAGAGAGGAATCCCATCATGTAGCCTATTTTCGTTTGCAGAAAGTTCTGAAACTTCTGCAGACTGATCTGTGGCTCAAGGACTGAACTTGTAAATCATCTCAAGACCCATAATCGAATCATAGAATCATAAAAAATTAGGGTTGGAAGGGACCTTAGGAGGACATCTCCAATCCCCTGCTCAACTCAGGACCATCCCCAACTAAACCATCCCGGCCAGGGCTTTGTTGAGCTGGGCCTTAAAAACCTCCAAGGATGAATATTCAACCACCTTCATAGGTAACCTGTTCCAGTGTTTCACCACCCACCTAGTGAGAAAGTTTTTCCTAATATCCAACCTAAACCTCCCTTGCTTCAACTTGAGACCATCACTCCTTGTTCTATCAATGAGCCAAGGTAGAGATCTTCCTCAAATTGAGGGGTTTCTGATGACTATCCTTTGCATTTAACTGATACTCGTTAAGATAAAGGGAGAGCAGTGCATTTCTGTTCTACTGAGAGCAAGGGGGCAGGCTACCATGTGGGACATACCTACAAGTTCAGCCCAGATCCAAGTCAGCATCAGTCTCATGGAGCCATATATCCTTTGGCTTGTTCTATTGGTCCTGGTCCCACATATCTTCTTCTCTTGGTTGCCCAGGAGATCAGTTTCAAGGAGCTATTTAGGTTCAAACATGGGAGGGGCCTCCTTATCATGCTTTTTTGTTGTGTAACAACCACTCACTCTGGTTTTTCATCTGGCTTCAATTTTGTTATCTTACACATATTCATTGAACGTGTAGGACCATTTCTATCTGGCCAATGAATAGCTTAATGAACATGTTCAGTATAAGTGCCTATGCCTATATTTCCACATTGTCTTGGTAATAGAGGGTAATCAAATTGCAAACCATGCATAAGCACCAAAGGCCACTCATGCATCTGGAAACCTGCCAAGTAGATGCACAAAGGGTAATCAGATTTCACTCTTAGTAGAAATACTAGCTTTATATTAATGAGCAGTTCAAAAAGCTAATATTCTACAAAGCTAACGTGAAATGAGCCTGAAAATATGCCTATCCACTGAGATAACTTCCCTTCTTGAACATGAGATGCCAATCTACCCTGAAGTTCTATAGTACCTGCAGAGCACAGTATAAGAAAAAGGAGTAACTCATTTCCTAGTCTAGGGCTGTGCAACCTGCTCTGTGTCTGCATACCATGTGGGCTCCTTGGACTCTCCTGTTATCTGTGCTGCAGGCTCCCTGAGTCTTGCAGGCTACACTGTCCCACCACCAGAGGCAGATGCAGGTGCAGGTGCAGGTGCAGGAAGGAAAAGCTGGAGGAGGGAGGGGAAGCCTGGAGATTCTGAGCAGAGCTGCAGCAGTGGAAACAGTGGTGAGTGTAATGCCTAGGTTAACTGCTTGTGGGCTGCATACTGTGCATATCCTAGCATAAGCCCTAAACAATTTGTCTGTATAAATATTCTGATTACTTTTTGTCCATATTTCAATGATGTCTGCTGCAATTTTCTTTCCATTTTTTGACCAGCTGCCCTATTCTATATAAATGACATTCCTTCCAAACCACCTTCTCAGCACTTGGTGTGGCTAATCCCTTTTATATACACACCTTTGCAAGCAGAGATACACATGGACCAAACTCCTGATGATCTTAACTGCTGATGGTACCTTTTTTTCTGGAGGAATTTACTAAGAAATGTAATCATTTTAGTTTACTATAGATAGTCATGCATAGTTAGCACTATTAGGTTTAATAAACAAATTATTGCCTGCTCATTCAATACAAATATGACCAACTCTAAAGATGACAGGCTTATAAATTCCAGATATCTTTCAACTTGCTGAATAGAACTCATCACAGGTGATTTGACAACTACCTCTAATCAATTATGCATATACACATCTCCTTGCAAATTTGGATTATACTCTTAAAAATGATTAAGAAACGATGTGAGTCATCACTCAAGAGAAGGAGTCTGCTACATATCACTAGATGTTTATTTACTCATAAACTCTCAGTTTCAGTTGCAGCTCCTCTGTGCCTAATTGCAATTGGTACTGCAAAGATAACTCAAGTGTATGATATGACTGGTAGTAAAGTTTTGTTTCAGTAATATCAGTGAACATGTTGTAGATTGAAAGATAGGGAAACAATTAACAGTGCTTATCAATAAAATATTCTGAAAATAGAGGCATACAAGTTGGTTAAGTGTATAGCTACTGGACCTCTCATTCTTCCTCTCATTCCTGCAACCTCTCATTCCTCCATTTAAATAATTTTGACTTGACAGTGTGTGTGTGTATTTTAAATACAATTTTAGGAAGCATATTCTGTCAGAGGCATGGGTTTAGATAATTCAAACAACTCATTGTACACATCATTTCCCATTGATTGAATTAGTGGAGACATAATAGGATTTTACCTAGAATTTATTTACTTCTGAGTTCATTTTTGCACTCTCAGATTGAGTGATTTATGGATTAGATTTCTTGGGTTTGTTTGCTTGTTTAATTAAATTTTCAGTCTGTACATCAACCATGTTGTTTTCTGATATTGTCAGGTTTTTTTTCTTATTCAGATGTGTATGATTACGCCTTGGCTTTCATTTTGAAACAGCAAAAGCTTGTTTTTGTCTATAATTCAATTTCTCTATTAATAGAAATCCCAGAACCCACAGATGCTTTCCCATTTGTTTTGAAGAGCTGGCATCATAGGTTTTTCCGTTTTCCCAGGAGCATATTTACTTTCATGGTAGCTGCAGGAGACCCTGACAACCATTACACAGTCTTACTCAGATAATGGTTCTTGCATAGAGGCTATGTCCCTTTTCAGTTTTCTCTTTCTGCTTTTTGATGTTTTGCCCTATAAGAGTTGTACTTAAGTATCATTGCTTTTACATTAATTATACCCAGATTCTTATTTCTCTTTAATTCCAACTGTATGAGAAGCATGACCCAGTCTACAAAACATACTTACCTTTGTTACTTTAACTGCGCTCATTGTTTTAGTCCATTGATATGCATCCATTTAGAAGCACTGTGACCACGTAGCAGGTGCTAGTGCAAAGTTAGTTGGCATTAGCTTCAAGAATTCTTTCCTAATTAAATTACTTAATGGATACATAGAGGGAGTCAGAAAAATAGTTTTCAAATAATAAAATCTGTCTTGCATTTATATCTATGGTGTTATACTTTCATATCATATATTTACTCAAATCCAAGACAAAGGTTTTTCCTCCCCCCAACAAATGGCATAGGGAGAAACGGCCTCATCTTAGATCTGAGTACCATCCTGAGGCAGGTGGTGGCTTAGGTCAAGCCTTGGTTCTTAGTTTGGGGTTAGGGAGAGGGCTTATAGTCAGGGGAGGGGGGGTGACCATGGGCTATGTGTAAGGGAACAGGGGAGATACATGTGCAACTGGGAGTAGGGCATGGGAGATACTGTGTATCCTGCCTCCTGCCACCCCTCCAGCTGACCCCTTTACCCCTTACCTTCTGTTCTATCTCCAGTCCCTCCAGCCCTAACCTGGTTGGACAGGAGCTGCTGCCATTTCTTCCCGGCAAGGCAAATCCCAGCTGAAGTCTGGCACTGAAGAAGGGGGTTAAACTTCCCTTCCCCTGAGTACAGAGCTGTCCTGCACTGCTAAAAACTTGCTTCTGGCTGTGAATGTGGACTATACATCCCAGAGGCAGCTGGAAACAGGAAGAGGAAGTTATGAGCAACCCAGAATAGTCCTGCTGTTGTGATTCTGGACTGCAAATCCCAGAGAATGCGGGGACAGCAGGAAGAGGAAGTGAACACACAGCACATGCTGGCTATGTCCCAGATAGATGTTTTCTAGCACACCTTGGGTTTTGGCATGAGCCACTGCAGGTATGTGGCTGCATTTCCTGAATAAAAGGTCAATGTCTGTCCAGTTGTTTCTCAGTTTAATCTCTGCATCTTAGACTAACCTGCAAAGATAGAATTGATTCATCCTCAGGTTTTTTGACTGTCTGTACTTAGCCTTAAAGGGAGGACAGGGTGGCATCTCAGAGATTCAGTAACTTATGAATTCATAGCCTCTGATTAAGTAGTCTGTTGCCTATGAAAGTTTAAGGCTTTCTGGGAGTCTTGTTGCACCAGCCACTTAGGATGTGTGTAATCCTTCTGCCAGGCACTGGTTGGCAGCAAAAAAGGTCAGGTTTATGTTTTGTGGTACCTCATAAATTATACCTGTAGCTCCAGCCCCCCCCCAGAAATCAGGCAACACTAAATTTGCTGGGATGCCTCATATAAACAAAACTCCGTCCTTGTAAGCAGCATAAACACAAAAAACCTACATTTATTACAAAGAATAAAAACAAAGAATAAAAAAAAAGGAAAACATTAAACATAATTTTAAAACACTATTAACTACAAAGTAAAGTCAATAGGTGGCACACTCTTTGGGGGTGGCTTCACCCATACCGAGGCAGACAGGGACTTGAGGCTCCCCAGTGGGTAGTTCTGGGGGCTTGAAACCCTACATCTGCTCTTTAGTAATGGGTTGTAGAGGAGATCCCACACTGGAGAGTCCTGAGCTGCTGCTTGAGGGAGCTGCTTAATAGTGTGGACTGGACAGTGAGGGTCTTTCAGGATTGCAAGGGACTTTGTTGCTCCTGGAAAGGTGGTAGTGCTGACCTCCAATTCCATGTTGTGGCTCTGAGAGGTTAACAGCTGCTTTTGTCAGCATATTGCACCCCAAAATTCCTAGTTCCCATCCCAGCTCTGCTGGGCAGAAAACTAAAGAACTCGAAGCAAAGGTCAGGCCTATCCTGGCTTGAGCCTGAACCACAACTAGTGCCCAACCACATCGCTTGGTTGGGACATAAGCTATAAAAGGGATACAAGGAGGTCCGGGCCTATCTTGCTGGCCTGAACTGGGCAGCAAAAACCCAACCAGACCTATAATACACTGAGGCCTGGATAAACAACAAGTAGTGCCAGGTGTTACCCTGGCCCGAATCTGCCAGACAGACATATGGCTGGGGTTCAGTCATGCAGTTAAACTAAAATGCAATAGCTGTAAAACAACAAAAGGGGGCCCATCATATGGCTGTAGCCTGGACATCCAGTCTCAGCTACACCACTATGCTGAAACACTACAAGTTACAAAACAGAGGGGGCCAGGCCCATGTGGCCAGTAACTACTAGGACCCACTCCTGGTCAGTCTGCTCCCAGGAGACTGGTATTATGGGGATAGGTTGTTGCTGTGTTGGTCTAAGGACATAGGCAGATAAGGTTCTTTAGGTAAATCTGTTGCATTTTATTAGACCAACTCAAATAGTTAGAAAAAAATTCTTCTTTGCAAGCTTTTGGGCACAAATACCCTATGTCAGGCTTAGGAAGCATCTGCAGTTGGTCTGTATTCTTCCTGGATAGAATGAATAGTAAAGAATCCATAGGCTGGTATGCATGCAAGAAAGCCAGTCAGTGAAAATGTAAATTGGGGAGTCAATGGGTAAGGACAAGTGCATTGTGTGGGTGGGGAAGGAACGTAGCTGGTAAATAGTGGAGAGGTACCTGGGGAATCAGTTGTTAAGCAGGTTATAATGTATCATAAATCCAATGTCTACATTTAGTTCATGATTTTTTTGTATCCAGTAGGTTGATGAAGTGAAGTTCATAGGCTTGTCTGTGAAAGGTGTTTTGTAAATTGCCTTTGAGGATTAGAACTGAATTAGCGGAGAGAGAGTGGTTTTCTTGTGAGAAGTGTGTCCTCACAGGCACATCTATCCATGTCTTTGATAGATTTCCAGTGTGCATTCATTCTGGTGTGCAGTTGTTGTTTGGTCTCTTCTACATATTTCCCATCAGGGCATTTGGTGCATTGGATGAGATACATTACATTTCTGGGGGTGTAAGTATAAGATCCAGGAATGCTAATGGTTCTGTTGTGGGATGTAGTAATTGTGGGGGTGGTGGAGATATGGATCCAGACCATGCCATGGCAAGAAACATAAAACCTGCTAACATATCTTCACCACACCCACAAAGGGGTGTGGAATTTACATAACCCACAAAAGGAATTTATAAAACACTTTCACAGATGAGCCTATGGACTTCACTTCACTTCATCAACCATTGGATACAAAAAATCATGAACTAAATATAGATATTGGATTTGTGCAACTTTATAACATTGGATTTGTGACACATGAGGCCAGAGGGTTTTACATATTTTGCCCAGATACAGGAGCACATGAGCTGAGGACTTGGCCAGAACAACAGGGGCCATCTTGCCCACATAATAGCATGCACAAAACAAGCACAATACACAAACAAAGCACACACTTTCCCATATAAAACACAAGGGTGGGTGTGGATGTTACATGCATTAAACCTGTGCAGTATTAAAGTTAGAATGTTATGAGAAGTCATACAGTAATGTTTACTGTGATATCCAACATATGCAGCTGTTGATTGTTGGTCCCAGCCCTGGCACAACACTGGAGTCTTGAACCAGCTCTGTTTTAGTGAAGGATTATGACCAACAATCAGCTGATTGTCCATCTCAGCCCCAGCACCCCAGGATAGTCTCATATTAGTCTAAGGTACTACCCAGTCCTGCCTTCTGTGTGACTTAAGACTAACATAGCTAACTACCTCTCCTACAGCAAAAGGTTATCTGCATGTAGGGTAAGCATTCAGGCAAGATAGAGGTGTAGCCTGTCTATAATAACATCTCTAAGAGCTTTTCCCCATGTGTTAATATATAAGTAACTCTTTAGTTTTATTTTATTAAGAAAAGTATTGTTAACTCTGTATGCCAGTGATGAGAGAATACCAAAGCAAGAACTCCAGGTGTCAAGCCATTCAAGCCTGTTGGAATTTGAAACACAGTCTAAGATTAGGAGAAATCCCTGCCTTTACCATAGGTAAAGGCACAAGGCCTGAGAATTGTGGGGGTGTATTCAGAGTAACCTAAAAGGAGACAGAGATGAACTGAACTGTGACAGCAGTACTCATGTTTTATAATCCTGATCCCGGCTAGTGATCCTGGCTGAAAATTATTTTCTTACTAATATTCTTATGTCACATCTTTTATCCAACCCTCTGCTAATGTTAATATGGCCCAATAACCTTAATATAATCTAACTATGACATCTTTCTCCTATTGTTTTTCTCCCTCCTCCTTCATCTAACCCCCTATTTATAGATGGCAAATTCTTTATGGCAAGGGTTTTTTAAACTTTTTTTTGTAAACACCATTACACTTTTGGGTATAATCAGAAAGACAATAATTTAATTGTCTACCTATAATAATATATTTACCTATACACACAGCATATATTCCCCTATGTACAATACTTTAGGTATGATTGTGGGCTTTTTGTCTTATTGCAATAATAAATCCTATTGACATTATCTTTAATATAACTCCCATCTCATTATGCTGTGATATATGCTGAGCTTGGAGGACCATCATCTAAGGAAGATGTGTAGATGTAACATGGAGCCTAGGGCTCCCTTTACTTTGAGATGAGACATATTGCAAACAGAGCCCAAGTATCTATCTAGAGGCTAGATACAAGAAGATATACAGGAAAGAAACCTAAGCAGGAAGCTGAAAGGTGAAGGCAGCACCTGTAGCCCACCTAGGAAGCACTTTACAACATGAGCTGCCTACAAAAAAACAGGATGTTAGAAGCCAAAAACTAGGAGTGCCTTTTGCAGTTAGTTACCCTGGAACGAGATAATAGGACAAAGCCTAGCTTAGGTACAAGGGCATTGCTAAGGTAGCAGCTGTAGAAGCCAACCAGTAAGCCTTATTAGAGAACACCTGCAGGTAGAGGTGTTCCCACCTGATCTGAGATGGGCAGGGCTTAGGAGGTATATAAGCCCAGGGCTTTGGGCATGGTGTGGAGTCTGGCCCTGCAAGTTGCAGGAGGAAGAGTCCTACAATCAGATTGCTGTGGCTGAGTGGGTGCCTGGGATCTGGATACTTTTGGGAACTATAAGTAGAAAACAGGGCTTGTAGGGACTAATTAGTGGAGGTAGAGTTCCCAGTGTCAGAGAAGCACACGTATCTTGGGCCTGCTGGAAGCAGGGTGCAAACTGCAAGGTAGCTTCAGAGGGCAAGAACCAGGGCCAGGGGCTTGGTGAAAGAAAGTGAGAGAGAGAAATGGATATAAGACCATAGGGTCCAGTAGCTCAAGAAAGCAGAGATGAGGTCCAAGTAGCTCAGGAAGGGTACAGATTAATGAGTATGTAGAAGCCTTAGAAGGTATGATACTGGACTGGGGCTGAGGGCCCATTAAACTGAATAGTTGGTAACACCTGTGAAGCATGGGCGTGATTACAGGGAAGGTCAGGGGTCACAAATAGCCCATAAGGAAACAGGTGCTCTGGTGGGAGGCATGTACAGGTCAGGAGGACCCACTAGATTTGGGAGAGACTGGGACTTCCTCTAGGACACTTGGGTGGCCTCCCTTTCTAAAATTAATTAAGAACCTCAAGGCATGCCAGGTGGGAGTAATTTCTCACCCTAGAAATAGATGAGACATGGGCAGGAGCAGTATGGCCATCACTGGAGGGCATCACGGATACACCTGGAGCCATGGTCTTGTTACAGCAGACAGAAAGAGAAACTGAGAGAAATGTCTATACATATGCTTAGCAATGGGGGATGGGTATTTAAATTAGAGTGGTTCCTAGAGATGCACCACACCATCATATGTATGAAGCTCCTGCATATTTAAAAATGACTGTGGGACACTTTAACTAAAGCTCATTCAACAAGCTTTAGTTAAAACACCCCAGTGGCCACTTTTAAACCTTCAGGGGCTTATACACACGACACAGCGGCAATGCTAAAGCATTCCAATTGGAATGTGTTGGAGTAAGCATATAGGCACCCCTTGTGTCCTCTGAAATAGTGGACTGGATAAAGTTAAGCCCATTGCACATTTAAATATAATTTAAGCAACTTACTATGGAACATGTATTATAATTCCATAGAAAATGAAGAAGGAATTAGGAAATGACCTTAAATATAATTGATTTAAACTCCCCCTTCATTCAATTCAATTGGGTACGGCCTGTGGTGGAAGAGATTCTGACCTCTTTGCTATCAATGTTAGTCTGGAGTAATGTCCTTTAAATGAGTAGGGGTTACTTTGGACTGACAGCAATAGAAATGAGATGAGATACTCTGACATTATTTAAACTATTCCCAACACCTGTGTCAGGGCTGCAAAGTGGTATAATTCAAATGAGAAAATATATACATAATAATGAAGCCTTCATCATCAGTTTTGCCTGCTAAGTACAAATCAGTCAGTCTTAACCTATATTTTTGAAGCCTACAAAATCAATGTAAAAAGAGTTTTCTTCATTAATAAATTATAGGAATATATTTTTTCTTGTTAAGAAATAGTTATTTTTTTACTTGAAAAGTGTGTATGCTTTATTTTGTGCACTTTAGTTTCATTGTGCACTGTGTGATTGCATTTTGATGTTATAACCTGCACCAGTGTATATGTGCATTGTGTCTGGGTTTCAGACTTTCGTGCAAGAACATTGTGTGCCTCATGCCAGAAGAGGTATGGTTGGCATTGCAGGTCTGATTGAACCAGGTTTTGTTCTTTTAAGTATGCCCCACACTGCATCTAATGTCATGGCCCTAAACTCTCACTTCTGCATCAGTCCTTTGGTACACTTCTTACTGTGGCACATGATGCAAAGCTGTTCCTGCTCCTCCACATCCATATGCCAATGGTCTTCAATGGTGCAATTGTATCCCCATCTTTAGCTAGCAGAGGAAGATGGGCCAGCCTCTGCCATTGTGTTTGACTCCCTTGGGGTCTGGGTGTCTGTAGGTAAGTCTGAATGTCACTAGGGGGGTGAGTATCTGGCCATAAGGGAGTAGGTCAGGGGACATAGGTGACCATCTTGGCCAGCTGGGTTTCGGTCTAAACAGGCACGTCCCTTACTCCAGCATGAATGGCTGGCCAGGGTCCCCAAGTTCTGAACTTGCCAGGGGCATCCATCTGCTAACCCCAGCATAAAGGGCAAGCCCAAGACCCAAATTTTCAAGGGGTATTCACCTGACATCCCCAGCTTAGTTGGACATGCCATGCCCCAAAGCCTGAACTGATATGGCAACAACCATATCAGCAACACCCACTCATGCCCCAAGCTAGCATGACTCTCACACCCTAAATTCAGCATGGTCACCTCCTTGTTAGCCATTCCCATCCATTTGCCTTCCACCCTGGATCTGAAATGCCACAACTGGCTTCTCATATTGAGGGAAGGACTGGGATAGGATATAGGTCACAGGTTGCTTGGGTCTGGATCTTTGATTCAGGTTTTGAGTTTGAGTCTTTGGGTCCCAGGTCTATCTGAATCATTGGGGTCTTTTGGTCTGTGTGTGGGTCTTGGGGTTTCATGACGTTAAGGTAGTCCAGCTCAGGGTCTTGGGTGAGTGGAGGCCAGAGTGCAAGATCCAGACCTAAGCATCCTGTGACCCAGATCCCAGCACAGCCCCTTCACCAAAAGGAGGAAGCCACTTCTGGTATTTCAGATCCAGGGTGGGAGGTAGATGGATAGGAATGGGCTAGCAAGGAGGTGACTGCCAAATATAAGGTGTGTGTTGGCCATATTAGTTTGGGGTATGAACAGGTGTTGCTGGTGTGGTTGTTGCCAACAGATAAATGCCCTCAGAAAGTCCAGTCTTTGGGGGAGGGCGTGGCCAACTGGAGAGAGGGGCTAGGCTTTCTTAGCCTTGAAGCTAAGAAACTCTGGACCTTACACTAACTTGTAATCACTGAGAGACTTTTTTTGTGTGGTTCACAAGAGATATAAGTAGCTGAACCAAAATTTTGGTATTTTGACTGTCAAATTTCCCCTATAGAGATCTGGAGCATGAGCCAAAGTATGCAACTCAGGCCTGCTTCCTTCTTTCAGAGGTTGATGAGTTCTTATTCCATATTCTCTCTCTTTATATTACCTTCTCTACTTGTAGGATAAGCAGTTCTACCAGTCTTACTTACCAACCCTTTTACTCAGCTCATATTTTCTTAAAGTTTAAATGGGGGCCATTGGGGTTTTAGGAGTCTCAGACAGAGAGGGAAAAATGTTTTCAGCCCTTAAATACACAAAGCAAAACTTCCATTTCTTTCAATCTCCATCCTTACAGGCTTATAAGACCCAGGTAAACAGAGCCTTGGCTGTGGTGATACAGCTGGGGAAGGCTAGGCTTTGAGCAAGGGGTTGAACTACATGACCTCCTGAAGTCTGTTCCAACCCTGACTTTCTATGATTCTACATTTATCCATCGGAGGGTATATGCATGTATGTAAAATGCATAACTTGGAGACATGTGCAGCTTATACAAATATATATATTTCAGATATACCTGGCAATATGCCAAGTAACAAAGTTCTGGTCCAAATCCATGTTATGAGGTTGAGGAGATGTAATGCAAGATTCATTAAGGGGACTGAATTGGTTCATAAGAGATACAGGAGTCAACTGACAGGCTAAAATCCAAATTTGGATCTAAAATTCTCCAGGTTCTGGACATGTTCAGATCCAAGATTTTAAATTGCTCCTATCATTCCTTAAAATGTTATAAAATGCATGCTACAAAAGTTCACAGCACAAATTACATTGTTTCTTTAATTATACCCTGTTTCTGAAAAAAAGAAATAATTTTATACCATGTAGTACATAGTATGCATTCAATGTTTTATTTAATAGGAACTCAGGCATCTGAAACACTACTACTTGATGGTATATAATTACTTTTGTTTCAGGTCATAGCAAATTGTTCAGTCTTTTAAAATGATTCTTGATGCCTTTCCTCTTCCTTTTACTGACATATTTCATAGTAATAATTCTTACTAAGGCTAATGGAAAAGAAAGATGTAAACAAACTAAAAGCAAATGGGTAGTACTAGAATAAGAGAAGAAAATACAGAACATATTGCTTTTGTATTCTGACAATGCCAAATTGATTCTTCTTTGGTGCTTTTTAAAATGAAGATTTGGCTTGCCACAAAAAGTCCTAAAATTTAAAAGAAGCATGGATTGATGTATACACATTTAATGCATTGAAGAACTATTTATTTTATTTTTAATTCTACTCTGCTTTTGGTACCACTCTCAGAACAGCCCTCAGCACATTTAGGACCACACAGGATTGAATGTTTTCTGGATCCTGGACTGCAGAAGCCAGAGCCCGGTCCTGGTGACCTGACAATGATATATTTTGGAGAACACAGATCCAGAAGCTTATGATAAAGAAGTACAAATCTGCCTGCTTTCTCATTTGGGTGGCCCATAAGAGCTTCCTGCCATAGCAAGTTGATTCTTACCTCTAGCTAGTGCTCTTCTGAATGTTGAGAAGCTTTCAATTTTGATTATTTGCCTTTGCCATATAGGTTTTTGGAAGTTCTGTAGATTCACACACACAACCTAATCAATACCCCAAACAAAATACAATAGAAAACTTATTTGATGATGATATATCTCCCTTCCCAAATGGGGATTATAAATTAATTTATATAAAAGGGGAGAAGTTTTTACTGCCAATTTAAAGACAGGGAAATTTGTATAATATCATGTTACATTATTTGCTTAATATAACATAATGAATGTGGGGGGATTCACAGAATGAAACCTAACATATCTGAATCTGTGTTTCCTAGTCAGATTGGGGGCTTGTTCATATAGTGTTTTTCCTGTTTCCATGTTACAAAGATTGCCATTTTGCTAGCTTAATTGTATCTGAAGGTCCACGTTGTCACCTCATTTTATTGTGTTAGTCATTTTTTTGTTGTAGTAATTTAAATCACCTCTGATATGTTTTATTTTTAGTGGATGAATTTGTGCCAGGAGGATATTTTTTATTGTATTATTTTTTTCA
This sequence comes from Crocodylus porosus, assembly GCF_001723895.1. NCBI lineage: Eukaryota > Metazoa > Chordata > Crocodylia > Crocodylidae > Crocodylus > Crocodylus porosus. The sequence goes on along the minus strand of NW_017728906.1, from coordinate 57,265,133 downwards.
ATGTGGATCTGACATACAGGTGAAAATGGCATTTTCCCTGCTTTGCAACAATTTCACCATGAGGTGCTGCTTGTGTTCACTAAGAAATCCATGGAATTTTTGTTGCAGTGCTGCCACAAGACACCATGTGCAATTACTGCAAATCTTTACTGGTGATTTAGTTCAAGGTCAAGGCTAATGAAAAATACAACTGTTTTGGATTCCAAAAAATATTGTTCCACATCTTCTCATGCACTTTTCCCTAACTTTTCTGCTTCTTTTCACATGCACTTCTTTGCTGCCACTCCCTCTTCCCCCAAAGTAGTGGCTAACCTCGCACTCCTGGAGCGCACCCACCCCTGCTTTCACAACCTTGATGCCAAGCCCTGCTTGTGAGGGGATGGCCGGCAGCCTCTTGCAGAGGTTGTTATGAAAAGATTTCATGAGCCTCTTGCAGCAAGTGCCAGAAAAGGCGTGGAGGGGGGTGGGGAAATGTCTCCTTAATCTCCCCTGCACTTGTGAGTTCTTCAGAACTCCACTTAAGGTGTGATATAACAAACAATTACTAACAAACCTTAGAAAGAAGTTTTCTAGCTCGGTTAAATTTTGAAAAGACAGATAAAGTATAAGTCAATATAGATCATCTAGAACACAACAGCCTGAAACCAACTGATTCCATTCTAGCTCACTTTCCCCTTGGAATAACTTGTAGAAAAATCTATGTTCAAGTAGGCAGGAGTCTTCCCCATCTCATGAAGCTCCTGCAACAGCTTCCTTCAGGCTGAACTGATAACAGTGTCAAAAGATCCAAAGTAGGGAAGCTTGAGCTCTTGTTTACTTAAAATCCCAATGTCCCTTGTCATGGGACTTTCTCATGAACTTCATCATGTGGCTGCAATCCATTAATGGGCTCTTAATAAACCTCTTCTCTTAGTCTTTTTCCAATTAAGGTGTTATTTTAGAGGGAGAACAAGTAAGTAAATTACCTTGACTGTTAGTTGTCTGTCAGTCCAGTGACTAGTCTAAAACTTCTAGTCAACCTGGAGATAAAATGACTCCAAAGAAAGCATGCGCACTCTATATTCTGAATGGAATTTGGTAACAGTTCAAATAGAGAGTCCTCAGTATTAAATGACACTTATAAACTATGGATTCATTTATCAGATTGTAATAAGATCCTAAACCTTAGAAAATGCATTGTTCCTCAGTCATTTGCTTGCCTTTGCCAAATTATATTTTCTGTGTAGAAAAAACAAACACAAAAACCCCCCTTTTGTTTGAAAAACCGTGAGTATGAGTCTGCTGTGCACTGAGTCCAGTAGAATGAGTGTACTATGCATTAAGCATCACAAAAAGTTTGCCTTTGCAACTGCACATTAGCACAGCTACTGCACCTTTATCTCGTACCTCATATTAAAGGTACTAAAATGTGCAGTAGCAAAGATGCATTAAGGAACATGTAGACATGCCCAGTAGGAACTTTCTAAGAACACGATAATTTATCTGTCTAAAATGAGTATATTCCATAAGACTATTTGTCTATTTGGCTAAGTTGTTCTGGAGTTTGCAGTAATTATACACAAAACATTATTTGCCAACACAACTTTGTTCATCCACTCTAGAAAAAGCAAGTTATAAAATGGGGCAAAGCTAAGGGTGGGGATTCCTCAATGAGTTGCTGAGAGCTCTTAAGTTTAGATTAAATCAGAATAAAAGATTTTCTGAGGAATTAATTTTCTGGTGTTCAAAACACCAAAACTTCCAGGCACTTCAGAGTGAGCTCTCAAAATATTCAGAGCCTTCTTGGTATGCACCCACTTTTTACGCTAGTTATAATATAACCCCCTCCCCCCACTTCAGAAATTTGGGCTCTGAAAAATAACAGTGTGAGACTTCAGATGCGGGGGGTTCACAGTTATAAATGAAGAAAATAAAGACTTGGAGAATATTTCTCAGTTAAGTCTATTGTTACAATCTAACCCGTAAGGAAGTTAAACCGATTTAAGAAAAACAAAGCTATCACAGGTGGAAAACAGTAAATTGGAAGAAGCATCATATGGAAAATATGTTCTTTTGTGCATTCTGACTTTCCCATAAATGGAAACTGAAATGGATTGTAAAAATCAATGAAGTATCAGAACTGTGGTTGACTATAAGACTTATACACAATCTTTTATGCGTGTCAGGTTCCCAGAAATGTAAGTCCCCGATGTTAATCTTTCCCAACCCCAAATTGATATGCAGAGGGGTGATGTATAGGCTTTTACGTTAATTTGCATGTCATTGGATTGTCTCTCTCCCCTGCTATACAATAGGGTGGCAACTTCCCCCCCCCCAACATAGCAGGCAACAGTGATAATTTTTGATAACTTCCTAGTAATTACATGACCCTTCAAGTGCTCCTGTGCAAGATCCAAAGATATTCTCCCAGCTTGAGTGTGAATCTTGTCTCATTTGTGGTTGGCACATAGTTATTAGCTTTCACTTAGCTGACAGATGTAGTGGGCGATAGAAGAACAAGAAAAAGAAATACAAAGAAAAAGAGGGAGTCTGAACCAACAACTTTAATCTCAACAGAATAAGAAGAATAAGAAGAAAAGTTGGGGGTTTGTTTTAATCTACAGATTTAAAGATTGATTTCAGTCAAATATATTTACTTATTTGCATGTGCTTATCTTCAAGGTGTATAAATGTTCATATTGCTTGAATATGTCTACATAGCCTACCCAAATAACTCTTAGTTCTTTTCCCTGTGTGCCTTTTACAGTAATTAGCACAGAATGTTGAGTCATTATGTGGGAGGTTTGGGGTTGGGACTCACCTTGGTAATTTTCACTTTGTTGTCTGTGAAAAAGCTGTCATGATAGTACCAAGATGATACGCTTGGTCTTCTCTCCAAGAGAGCATGCGTGACACATTCTTAAACCATCTCCTGCCAGACAGTCCCTGGAACAGTCCTGCAGGTGTCTAGCTGCAATCTCTGAAGAGATGGCAGCAAATCGTATCCTTTTGTCTAAGGTGTCATTGCTGTTGAAGAGGAAAAATCACTGTTGGCGAGAGACAATTCATAATACAGAGGTTGGAGAAAAACTCATATGATTTGTAAGATAACCAGTGCCACCAAAATATTGTGCAGTTTAAATGTAATATATATGCAATGTACAGCTTGACATTTCCCACATTATAGTAATGATTAGATGATTGCAGCTGTGCAATAACCTTTATTGTAGGCTGCAGCAGACATTTAACTTAAAATCTGAGCTAAGATCAAGGTGTTTAGAAGAATTACACTTCCTTTTTTTAAATATTCACTAGTAGGATATGAAGTCAAATTTATTTGCTTCTAAAGGTCATACATAACTTGCAGAATTATTTTGAGCCCATCTATCTGTTACTGTAGCCATTAGTGTTATTATCACAGCAGGCCTATGCCTGTTGCCCTTCCAGGATTTCTGTCCATTTACTATGGAGATTACAAAGCTGCACATTAAATCAGTCTGTCTTAGCATTGCCCAATATTACTTTATCTTTATTCTTAATAATGCTAATATATACATTAAATACATTAAGACTTATTTGGTTCTAGGCATCCTACAAATACTAAACAAAAGACACTTCCCTAAAGAATTTAACATTTAAATAAACAAGACAGAGAAACATGTATAAAAGATAGAAAGCACAATTTAAATGGCTTGTCCAAGGTCATGGAGCAGATCAATGACATGGATAGGAATGGATCATTGGTGTCCTAAGTTTCCATTTAGTGCCAAACTCATTAGACCATTGTGACTGTCCAAAACACAAAACACATTTTGTTGCTCTGTCATTTGCTAGAGTAGAGAAAGATGATCTTTTTCCTTGGAATGGCTTTACCAGTTTAAATGCCAACATTTAAATGTTTGATCAGAATTACACACGTGCACATGCATGTGTGTGTGTGTGATTTTTGTATTAAAAAAATCACACTTGTTAGCACCACATCTGAACTAGATCTGGGTGCTGTGATAGACAACAAAATGAACATGAGCCACTAATGTGATGCCATAGCTGGCAGAGCTAATCAAACACTGGCATGCATCTATTGAGGCATCTCAAGCAAGGCTAAGAATGCCATCCTCCCCCTCCACTCAGCCTTTGTGAGACTGCAGCTGAAGTTCTTCATCCAGTTCTGGGCACCACACTTCAGGAAGGATGTGGAGAAGCTCAAAGAGAGTCCAAAGGAGGGCCACATTAATGATTAGAGGCCAAGAGACCAGGTCATATGAGGAGAGGCTGAAAGACTTGCAACTGTTCAGCCTGGACAAGAGAAAACTCAGAGGGGACTTGGTGGTAACCTATAAGTATATTAAGGGTGTACATCAGGGCGTGGGGGAGCAGCTGTTCACCAAGGTCCCCTGGGAGAGGACAAGAAAAAATGGACAGAAGCTGATTGAGGATTGCTTCAAGCTAGACATAAGAAAAAACTTATTTACAAGTAGAGTGCTGAGGGTCTGGAACAGGCTCCTCCCAGAAGTGGTGTAGGCATCCACCCTGGTGATCTTCAAGAAGCGTCTTGACACCCATCTTGCTGGGGTCATCTGATCCCAGGGGTCTTTCCTGCCCATGTGCAGGGGGGCTGGACCTGATGAGCTGTAAGGTCCCTTTCAGTCCCTAAGAACTAAGAAACTATAAATCGATGGCTTGTCTCTAACCTTAACTTGATGCCATCCATCACTGACTTTGGTATTTTGCAAACAGAAAAATGACCATTATTAAAGTGAGGACTATGGGTTATTTGGAAAATGGGGCTGGGAAAGTTTATTTTCTGACCTTTTTGTGACACTAAACATACATATAACAATTACAGAATGGAATAACTGTATCTTGAGTAGTTGAAACCACCCCATTTGTAGGAAGGGATTGTTCTGAACCCTGTATAAGGTATAGGCAGGGTCATCAGTGCCCCACTTTCTTGTGCCTGCTCCCCATCTTTAGTTAACTAAAGACAATTAAATTAAAAATTAGCACTGGTTCCTCAATTTTAGCTACTCCAACCAAGCTGAGACATTTTGATTATGTAACTTAGATACTTAACAACTAGCAAAATGAGACATATCATAAGAGATTTAGTCCAAAGTCTAAGAGGATATCAGAACTGTTAAGCTATTTATGCAATTAATAATTTTGGCCATCCCATTTAAATACCTCTTAAAAGCAGTTTATCTAGGGCTGTGCATGTGTGTGTACATGTACATGTGGGAAGTAGTTGAAAAGTAAAAATTTAGGGGCAAAGCTTTAATTTATGCAATCTGACAGAACTCCATTGAAATTAATATATACATTTCACTAGCTATGAATCTGATGCTTTCACAAAAGTTGTTGCTTTTACAGTTTAATTCAACAAACTCTTGTACGTTATGGTCATAGAGGATACCATCTGCCCTTGATTTTGAGAGTGGCTGAGGATATTCTCCATCTCTTGCAGGATTGTTTTATGGAAATAATTATTTTAGTATTACTATATGCATTGCATGAATTAATAAGTACAAATGAGTGTTAAGTAATTTTGTGTTTATTTAATAATAGCTGATTACATGCTACTATGTGCCATTTAATGAAATCATGCCAATATTTTAGGGGTGAACAGGTGAAAGTATAGTTGAATTGGAGTGGCTTCAAATGGAAAATTGTCTCTCTCTTGCCTAAGAAAAAATAGATAAAATATTTCTATAGGCTATGCCTTAATCTCACATAAAATTATTTTTGTGCCCAACAATTTCTGATTCTCAGGAATGCAAGGAAAAATTCCAAGTTTGGTCTATTGAGTAAAAAAAACAAACAAAAAACACTTAGCTATGAATGTGACTGTGATTGGTTGGCCATGATGAACTGAAAGTATTTTCCTGCTCATAAAATCCAAAGTGAAGCTTAAGATTCTATAAACTCAAAAACCAGAATAATTAATTTTTATCAAAGTGCATTTGCTCTTTCCCTTACATAATGAGTTAGAGATGCAAGCCTTTCCTATCCATCCTTGACTATTACTAATGTTGCAAATACAATGTGAAGAAATAAAAAAATAAAAAACACATTAAAGCTGGTTCTAGCAAGAAAAACATCTAAAGCTTTTTCTTTCTTTGATTTTAAATTAAAAGTTTTAGATTGCAACTGACCCACTTTAGATCCTTCCTAACATATAAGCAGAATATTAACCAATTACATCGCTACCATTGCAACTGCAAATCATTGACAGTGACCTTATCTTTTCTGTTGTCCCCCCTCCCCCAGCTTTCCTGGTACACTGTAGCTCATATTTGCTTTTGTAACATGCTTTGTGGTTATAATGAATGAGGTTTTAGCATGCTTAATTTGTAGGTTTTTAGAGAAATGGTTGCCTGTAAAAGTAAGGGACTAGTTTTAAAACCCCTTCCAGTCTTATCTTCCATAAAAACAAAAGTGTCTTTCCACTCTGGACCCAGAATAGAATAGACAGTATGTTTTGTAAGCCTATATTTCATCCGGACATAGTAGAAGCAGGGTAGATCCAAGGAGGGTACAGTGGTGCACTTGCTACCTCCACCCCTGTTTTGAGTCCTGCTTTTCCCAAACTTTAAAACCAACTGCTCCAGAGAGGCAGCTGTATTTCTATTCAAGCAGTGCTGAGGAAATTGATTGAGTTCATGGCTTCATATAATGTACCTGATTCCTGCTAATCTCTTTTTACTTCACAGGTGTTGATTAATGGAACATCAAGATCATTAAAAGGAGAGAAGGTCATTAACACCTGTGAAGTAAAGTGAAATTAGCAAGAACCAGGTACATCATAATGAACCATGAAGTCAATCAACTCCCCCAGCACACCCTGTATAGAAACGTTATTCATTTATCATTTCATCTGCGATTTGCTGTCTGTCAGCTATTCCTGGTAATATCTCTTCTATTTTGCAGCCCTGCAGACAGTTTAAAACCCTTAATTCAGGTGTGGTAACATTAACTGAAGTGAACATTAATTCAGTTGTGGAAATGACTAACAGCAAAGTATTGGATACACTGGCAAGGTGCTGGAGAAGGCTAGATTTTCTTTTATGAATCTGAAAAAAAGATTACTAAAGAACTAATAAAAGAATATTTTGAACTATTTTTGCCTAGTTTGTTGTGTTTTTTTTAAATTTAATCTGCAAGATTGCAAATTAGTACAGATTCCAATGAAGTTATATTTGTTTTTGTTTTAATATTAAGCTGAATAATATAGCACTGAGCTGTGAACATATTAGTAAATCTTCTAGTTTATCTTTAACTGGAGAAAAAAGATGTGTTGTTATATGTGATGATGCACCATACCATCTGATTGCCACTTTTTCAACTCTTACATCTGCCCATGAGTGGGAAGTTATGTGAGGTTGGCTGTGGGATGGAGGCCAAAGACCTGAGGTAAGTGGAAAAGTGGATGACCCAGAGGAAACACAAGCAGGAGGGGGAAACTCATTCTTCCTGAGAAAGTAGGGCAATCAGCAAATTACCTTGCTGGGGTCATTTGACCCCAGTATTCTTTCCTGCCATGGCAGGGGGTCGGACTAGATGATCTGCTCAGATCCCTTCCGACCCTAGAAACTATGAAACCTCAGGTGCCTATATGCAAATGCACAGAGCCTGGGAAACCAGCAGGAAGAACTGGAAATTCTCGTGCAGTCACAGAACTATGACATGACTGGAATGACAGAGACTTTGTGGGATATCTTGTATGACTGGAGTACTGTCATGGACTAGTATAAACTGTTCAGGAAGTCCAGGCAGGCATAGGCACCAACTTTCTTTTCTGCTGGTGGGTGCTTGCAGATGTAACGCTCCTCCCCACACAAAACCTCCTCAAAACTGGCAGCTTACTTTTAACTCAATGCATTCCCATGCCTAGTCCCATGCACACCCAGAAAAGGAAGGACATTACTTCAAACTGGCTCAGCAGCAGCTGTAAAGATCCGGCTCCTTAGTGGGGCTTTTTTGGTGCTCATATCTAATAACTGATTGAGTCAGGTTTAGTTAAAAGCACCAAAAAACTGTGCTGAAGCACCCAATCTTTACAAATGCTGCAGAGCTGAGTTGAAGTAACTCACTGCTGCTTTGGGTAAAGCATGTTTTGGAGGGGTTTTTTGGCCTAACATCTGCAAGTATGGCTCTAACAGTGGTGAGCATCTGCTAATATTTTTCAGTGGGTGTTTAAGCTCTGGAGCACCCCTGGAATTGGTGCCTATCCTGGCAGGGGATAAGAGGAGGAGGAGTTGCACATTATGTAAGGGAGTTGTATGATTGCTGAGAGCTCCAGCATAAAACTGAAAGTCCCTGAGGGTCAGAGGGGACAGCAACAAGGATGATGCCATGGTAAGTGTCTGCTATAGATCACCAGACCAGGGGGATGAGATGGATGAGATCATCTTCAAACATCTAGTGGAAGTTTCCCAATCACAGGCCCTAGTTCTCATGAGGGACTTCAGTCACGCTAACATCTGTGCACAGGTAATCCAGGTGCAAGTGTTGGAGAGACCAACTAGGGGGCCACAGTCTTTTGGACCTGCTGCTCAGAAACAGAAATTCAGAAAAGCAGACTGACTCCCTCAGGGAAATGATGGGCAGAATTCCCTGGGAGGCCAGTCTGAGGGCAAAAGGAATCCAGGACAGCTTGTTGTATTTTAGAGAAACCTTAATGAGAGTGCAGGAACAAACCATCCCAATGTGCAGGAAAACTAGAAAGTATGGTAGAAGACCAGTTTGGCTTAGCAGGGAATTCTTCAATGAGTTAAACACAAAAGGAAGCTTACAAGAGGTAGAAACTTGGACAAAAGACTAGGGAAGAGTATAAGACTGTTGCTTGGGCATGAAGGGCTGAAGTCAGGATGGCCAACACATAATTGGAGTTGCACGTAAGAGGGGATGTGAAGGGTAACAAAAAAGGTTGCTGACATACTTGTAGAAACAAGAGGAAGATCAGGGAAAGTGTGGGGCCTTAACTGAATGGGTGAGGCACCCTAGTGACAGATGATATGGGAAAGGTTGAAGTACTCAATGCCTTTTTACCTCACTGTTCACAGGCCAGGTCAGCTCCCAGTCTACTGCACCTGGCAGAACAGTTTGGGGAGGAGGTGAGCAGCTGACAGTAGTGAAAGAACAGGTTAGGGACTATTAAGAAAAGATGGACATGTACAAATTCTTGGGGCCAGAAGCAATTTACATCAGGGTGCTAAGGGAGCTGGCCAATGTGACTGCAGAGATGTTAGCCATTATCTTTGAAAATTCATGGGAATCAGGAGAGGTCCCAGATGATTGGAAAAGGGAAAATATACTGCTCATCTTAAGAAAAGAAAGGAGGAGGATCTGGGGAACTACAAACTGGTCAGCCCCATCTCAGTGCCTGGAAAAATCATGGAGAAGATCCTGAAGGGATCCATTTTTAAGCACTTGGAGGTGAAGGTGATTATGAACAGTCATCATGGATTCACCAAGGGTAAGTCATTTCTGATCAACTTGACTGCTTTCTATGATGAGGTAACTGGCTTTTGACATGGTCTCTTACAATGGTCTTGCACGCAAACTAAGTATGGGTTGCATGAATGGATTGTAAAGTGAATAGAAAACTGCAGGATCATTGATATCATTATCTAGTTCGCACCCAGTCTCAAGTCCCAGAGGTTGGTCCTGGGGCCACTTTTATTCAATGTCTTCAAATGACATGAAAGATGGGATAGAATGTACCCTCAGCAAGTTTGCAGATGACACTAAGATGTGGGGAAACAGTGTGTGTGTATGTGTGTGTGTGTGTGTGTATACACACACACACACACGCGCGCACTGGAGGGCAGGGCTGGGAGAGTTGGACCAAAAGGAATCTCGTCAGGTTCAATACAGACAATTCCAAAGTCTTGCACTTAGGATGGAAAAATCCCATGCGTCAGTACAGGCTGGAGACTGACAGGCTGGGCAGCAGCTCTGGAGAACAGAAAATGGCGTGTTACAGTGGACAATAAGCTGAATATGAGCCAAGTGTGCCCTTGTTGAGAAGAAGGCTAACAACATACTGGACTGCATTACTGCATCGTCAGCAGATCAGGGGATATGATTCTTCCTCTCTATTCAGCACTGGTGGAGCCACACTGGAGTCTTATGTCCAGTTTTGGGCCCCCGACTACAGAAAGGATGTAGACAAACTGGAGAGAATCCAGTAGAAGGAAAGGCTGAAGGAAGTGGGAATGCTTGGGTCAGTAGAACAGAAATCTGAGCGGGGATTTGGTAGCAGCTCTCTACTACCTGAAGCGGGGGGGTGGGGCGCTTCTAAAGAGATTGGAGCAAGAATGTTCTCAATGGTGGCAAGTGACAGAATAAGAAGCAAGGATCTCAAATTCCAGGAAGGGAAATCCAGGTTAGATATCAAGAAAAACTCTCACTAGGACGGTTGTAAAGTATTGGAATAGGTTACCGAAAGAGGTTGTGGAGTCTCCACCTTTGGAGGTTTTTAAGATCTGCCTATACTATGCCTTAGGTGGGATGATCTAGTTGGGGATAGTCCTGCTTTGTGCAGGGGGTTGAACTAGATGACCTCCTGAGATCCCTTCCAACCTTAATTTTTATGATTCTATGATTTTGTCATTGCTATGGCTGGAAATGTTCTGGGGCTTGAAATGCTCATGCTGGCATATTACTGGCTCTCAAATTATGTTGTGATCTAGTGTGATTCAACTCAGCTGCAAGGTCCAGAGAAGACTGTGGAATTTGCTCACCCTTCTTTTCCTGCTGTTTGCTGATGAGATCTCAGAGGTAGATGCATACTCCTCCAGCTATATACCACAGCAGCCTAGAAAAAAACAGAAAGCCTGATCAAATTCTGTTCAGACTGAATGGAAAGGACATTTTATCAATGTCTTCTGTGAAACTAGGACTTGGGCTTAACAATTTAGACCCTTTATGATGACTGTAGCTGTCTAGGCTACTATTTATGATGAATTCCATATAATCTTTATTTAATTTTCAACCCTAAGAGGAAGAGGGAGGGGACTAAACCAAATAGTTAACTAGCATTTTCCTTTCAGTAGACAATATAGCTATCCATTGAAAGAAAAATGTTAGTTAACTACCAAAGGACTATGGATACTACTTTATCTAAAATTGATTTGTTATAATCTTGACTTCTTCACCTTCCTTGGATGTCTGTCTTGTGTGCTTCCTTGCAGAAAACTCTTTTACTCCCTTGCTATGAGTTAGAGTGCATAAAAAATGTAGATTCAAGTACTTCATTATCTTCTCAAAACTGAACTGCAACAACCCCTTTATTCTAAATTGCCCATTACAAGGTTATGTTGCTGTCATTCTATGTTTGTTTTTAATATTTCTGTTACCAAGTTGAAAGAGAGATAATCAACTAATGAGGCTTACTGGTACTAAACCACACTGACAAATAGGTCTCATCTGTGGCCTTCTTCAGGAAACAAGTTGTAAGCCATCTTGCCTACTAAGTGGAGCTTTCCACGGGAGTCAAAATCTTTCTAAAATTCCATGCCCACAATCCAAAGTTGTGACCTTATACAGGAGCCTTAGACTAGAACTGACTTTGACTTTGTTACTTTAACTTATGTTACATGTATCTCTTCTCTATTGAAGAATTATTCATATACTAATATTCATCTTAATGATACAGTTTGGGGTAGTGTAGAAAGTAGGGACTTGGAGGATCATTTTATGATTTTTTGTTTCAGGTTTCTTTAAAAAAAACCAAACCCAACAACTCCACTAACAACAATTTGTTATACATTTTAAATCCACTTGTGCCTGGAAATTCAAAATCAAAATTTCCAGAGAAATTATAATGTTTCCATATATTATATGCAGCTGTTTGGACTTTGATTCTGCAGCCCTTTATAAGTCTGGTTTTGCTGAAAGCATTGGAAGTTGTGAACACACAAAGGTTGTTAGATCAAGAGGATCTTTCATTGTATTGAATCCAAAAAAGCATGGTAACACTCCGGGGGTGCTAGCCTACTTGACTCAAAATCCAATAAAATATTGATATGACCCCTGTGAAGTGAATCCAATAAGTTTTGTACATCTCTACTGAGGTCTACTGATGACAGTGTTTAATAAATTGTTACTATGAAGTTTATTTGTAGCCTATAAGTCACAAACTCTGATTTTTTTTCTCATGACATCTCCTTTGGGAAAAGGGTTTAGCCAGCTCAGTGAAATAAAATGAATTTATGTATTAGAAAGAGGACAGCCAGGTAAAGAGAAAGACAAATATTGACACTGGGCAGATACTTAATCTATTATCCTGGAAATTATCCGCCAAATTAAAAAAATTAAACAAGATGCATAAACATAAATGTTAGCACTCAGCTGTCACTTAAAGGCATATACCTAGTTACTGTATGTAAGGAGTATAGAGCCATTACTTCTACAAATGAAAGAAGAATTTTGATAACTTGGGGGTGGGGGGGCGAGGTTGGAAGAAAGTATAACAAGGACATGAAAAAAAATTAGAAGCATCTGAAACTTATCTCTTGGCAATAATAGGTCAATTGTATCCAGAACAGAAAGCAGTGTAGAATCTACAAGCTGACATTTAGGAAAAAGATGTCTCACAGTTTTAATTTGTCTTCTAAATCTAGTTTTTTTAATTCTTCAACTTTGTTGCATCAGGCTCTTACACATAATACATGCCCTTCCATTTTAGCCTCAAATGCCATTCATTTTTCTCTATTAAGCTGTCTGTCTTCATACCCTATTTTACTGAGTGTCCAAACTCCAAATGGCAAGATCATCAATTCCTTGACCATGTGCTTCCTCTTTAGGACACCCTTGGCATGTTGGAGGGGCTGCTGTAAACTCTAGTTTCCGAAGTTGTCACTCTCCAATCTGACAACATTTTCATTTTCCAGAGTGACAATTTACTTTCTGACAAGAAAAGCAAGCAATATGTTCATATCTGGATGCAAAAAAATTATGTTCCTAAAGCTCTACTTAGATAAAGAACCAATTTGCAAGGAGGAGGAGGAGATCTTTCACCAATAGATTTCATTGGAAATTCAGTGCAAGTTGCTCAGCAATATAAGGAGCAGAATTATCTCCATCACTGATACAAGGTAATGCAATTTAACAGCATGAAAAATGAAACATTAAACTTCAAAGAAAGAGAGATAATGTTAAGTTTTTGAAAAGTTTGGATAACTTGAAACCGGATTATTGCAGAAGGTAATTGGTTTATCACTATTCTTATGTGTGTGCACACTTGTGTATGTGCATTTTATCTGAGGTAAAAATCCTTTTCACAAGAAGAAATGAAAAAATCAGTAGTACTATACCATTTCACAAAACACTGAATTTATGACATTCAGTAAAGTTAGATTATTTTTTTCAGTGTGAAAATATTTATAGTTCAAACTTCATATTCTAACATTCATTTTCTCTAAAGAGTGGGAGTTTTACCTTGCTTTAATTGCCATTTATTTTTTTCTGGAAGTACAAAACTTAGAAGTTATCTTGGCAACATAATGGGTATCATCAAATAGTTTTGTATTAATTATTCATTACTGATACACATAATCTGGTGCCTGCCACCTTATGGACCAATAAGAAGACAGGTCCTTTTCCCAAAGACCTTAGAAGTTAATTGAACCTTATTCAGGTTAAAATTAGGGTAGGAGATGCTACGTTAAACAATTGCAATTGATGTATTGGTTCTGGCATTTATCTTGTTGGTTTCCAGGCTTTTTTTGGTGTTCACGTTTTATATACTTTTCCATTTTTAATTTTATTCTTTTAAATTTAGATTTAAATATTGAATATTAAATTAATATTTGATCCCCATCACCATTATTAGTATTTGGTTAAAACTCTGCAATTGTGTCACATCTAATCTCAGACCAACCTAATAAAAAGATACCATGAAAAGGCCTACATTGTACAAGAAAAATAAAATAAGTGGATAATTCACATAAAACACTTAGATTGGCAAGATAAAGAATAACAGTGCAAACTTCCTTCTTCCACCAAAGTTTACTTGACCAGCGCAGATTGTATGATAGTCAAAATTCCAGACTAATTTAATCCCGGTTGGTTTCTCTGCTGACAATGTCACAAAGGTGTTGGTGAGATCAAGCTGTTATGATGTTTTGATGTGGACATCTGTTCACTTTCTCTTATTGCCAGGAGACTGCTGCAGCTTGCCTCAGAACTTGATTCAGATAATAGGGCACAATAAAGTATCGAGTAAGGCCAGCTATTTTTGTGCAGTATTTATTAATGGGCAGTTTTATGGATAATAATTTTAATTGAAATAATTTCAATTTTTCCCTATGGCAATATTATCTTAATAGAGCTACTGACTGAAGCATGGTGGATCTGCTGTAGGAAGAACTGGTCAATATATCCTGGGGAAGAAATTAAGGACATTTTATCTATGTTGAATCTTCTACTGGCAAGACTTAAGTGTGAGTAGAGCAGACTAGGGACTAACTGCTAAAGGACGGTTCAGTACTAACACGTGGAGTGTGACAGTAGTAACAAAGCAGTTATGGAAGTGCTATGATACCCAGCAGTGGGGTTGGAAGTTAGGCTATGAATAGTGGGTGCGGATTGGAGACATTTGTTGGCAATGTTGACCCAGTGTTGAGGGTCAGTTTATGCAAGTAGTGCCCCAAGACAGTGTAAGAAATACGTATCCAAAGTGAGGGTTTGGAGGTGGAAGGGTGACTGAAATGTGGGAAAGAGTAGGAGACATGTTAGGCTTGTTGCCAAGGAATTCAAGATGACGAGTATAGCTGGAATGTTAAACACACTCTTGGCATAGCTTCTGAAAGTAATATTGGGGTGGCATCTCTGCTTATCTTTCCTAAGGAGCTTGCCTTTTTCCATTTCAAGACTACAGAAACATATGATCGACTTTTTGCCTTACCATCTGCTCTTATCAGACTGCAACATCTGAATGGCAGGAAGATTTATATGGGCCTTTTTCCACATTGGGATAGCTCAGAACCATGTTAATTTATGCTCAACCCAATAGATCATGTGAAATTTAAGCACCATCCCTATTCCCATCAGCAATGTGCCAGCACATGTGAAGCTGGCTTCTGTGATTACTTTTCACACTGTTTCCACTAGCTTGCGGCTTAATATGTACAGTAACATTTGGCCCTTGAAGACTTACAACACTTCCTTTAACAAAATGCTTTAACATTTTTTCTTTCCTACCACCTTTCTATTACCACTGATCCTGTGGTCTCCCTTGCCTTATTCTGATTTGGATAATAAACCACTTAACGCTTGTAAAGCAGATGGTACCCTTTGTCACTTCCACAGGATATCAGGCTGGGACTAATTGAAAATTCCCCTGATGTGTGGAGAATTATGCTTTGCTCTCCTCACCCACATAAGAAAAGCACTTTCTCATTTGCATATCTCACAATCTCTCACTCATTAAAATTATTAGAGATGGACAAATACCACTGCCAATTCTGGAAGCATTGAAGGCTGAGGAATTTTAATTTGGGCCACAGATCTGAGGTTTCTCAGACTTGTACAATTCCAAGGCTTGACTAAGCATGACTTGGCTTCCTGGTTGGCAACTTAAACTTTTTTCCCCTTCCAAGTAAAATGACCTCCTACTATCAAAAGACATTTCCTTCCTTCTTCATGTATTGGAAATACCATGACAGCTTCTATCTAACACAATTTTCAGGACTTACAAGCTTTATTCTATATAGCTCAAAGCATCTGAAAGAGTCATGTAAGGGTAAAGGACTGGAAAAAATGGAGGAAAGAAATGTAAAGAAGTTGAAAAACCTTTGAAAAACAGATTTTGGGGGCAGGGGAGAATACCAAATGATCCCCCCTCCCTCCCAGGATCCTACTGCCCTTTACTTTGCTGCTTTTAAGTATAATGAATGACATATTTTCCTTGCTAAGTGCATTCAAATGCATGTGTGACTAGAAGTTTTATACTGGCCTTATAGTATCATAATGTAGGAGATTCAGTTAGTGGGTTTAATGCTTGTGCATTTCCCACCAGTTGTTGTTATATGCTGCTGCTAACACATGCACAGTATACCAACACCTGCTTGTTCTATTCAGGTTCTAAGACCACCCTCATTAGTGTACTATCTGAATGCCTTCCAGTAGTTAATTAAGTGATGTGACTAACATCTGTCTCATGTAGTTTATTCTCACTCTCATCCTTGCCCCATGGGATAGATTGTGTGTGCAGTGGAGAATTTTAAGTAGTTTTTTCTGCAAGAGGATTTTTCTTTTTAAACTCACATGCTCATGTATGTTTATAATCAGCAACACTTAAGTGAAAGCAATGGACTTTACATTTGGAGCAGAAATTGCTGAGCTTTGTGGTGGCCCATAGTTCCTGCAGGCGTTGATTCAACAGTCTTGGTGCCTGAGAAAACTCTGTCTCCTACATAGAGCTGTGTTATCATTGTAATAGAAAAGTCCACTGTACCTGAGAAATGGAGTTGTAGATGATGATCTTCATCTCAGAAATTTAGGTGACCTTTTAGATGCCTTAGGTCACGCTGAGTTTCTTGAAGATGAAGCCTGATCTTGACTTGATGTTCTATGGGAAGTATATGAGATGGAGGAGTCATTTCGAAGTAGGCTGTACTAGTTGCAGTTTCCTAGAGCTTGATGGCTCTGTGGCTAGGTATGCAGCATTGTTGTAGGCCACCTGGAAAAAGACAAACAGTTATAGCTGAAGCCAATTCATTGCCTAGTAGGTCAAAATAGTTTCTGAGTCATATAGACCCTGTTGAAAACACTGTCCGTGGCTGATGATATTTGAAAATTTAGGATCCAATTTGTAAGTGTGTGTAGGAATGTAAAGATAGAGGTAGATGCCTACTGAAGAAAGGACATAAGGGCCTGACTCACCAAATGGATATTTTGAACCTGCAGCTTCAATCAGCTCCTCTTGTCCAGACACTAGGTCATGATAATGATAGTAGTATACTCATGCATCATGAATACAGCTAGAACTATACATCAGCTTTATACTGTTGACATTGAGTTTAAGGTACCTTAATTTAGTGTTGGTGGATGTTTATTTTCCTTTGTGATGGAAAACATGCCAGTTTTCTAGCCCAATACCTGGACATTTTGGTCCTGCCTCTGGATTGTAGATACATAAGCATGTATGCTCAAATGATTGTTTCTCATCTTTTTTAGACTCAAAACACCACCTCAATAGATTGAAAACATCCCTTACTAGATTCAAGACACACTCTACAAAAATGCCAGCTTAGTTTTCACTCTTGGTGGATGGGTCAGTGTGACAGGGTACTGTCTTCTGCTACATTTAAAAAAAAAAGAGGCTGGTAATTGTGCCCCCATCAAGTCTTGCTGAATTTTCCTCCCTTGGGGATCAGCTTTTTCCCTCTTTACTCTCCTGCCAAAACTTGATGTTACTTGGTTTTTAAAAAGGAGGGAGGCTGACCTACAGGTTCCCAGACAGGCTTCAGGCTCATCACCTGTAGGATAATGAGCTGTTGCCTTAAGGGCAAAATGCACACTCCTACCTCCCTTTGATGTGCCCTGTGCCTCACAGATGTTTTATAATTTTCTTTTTATGTTGGGGTCTCAGCCTCTGTGGACTTATCCTCTCTCTCTCTCTAGCTAGGCCTGCCAGTCAAAAACCCACTAAGCAGGGCTTAACCCCAAGGCTCTACCTCTCTAACTCACTCAGGCTCAAGGCCCTCCGTTACATAGTCTCCATGACACCAGGCCTACTGTACCTTCTACACTGTGTCCCTGTGGTGTCAGGTTGTTGGGGCGTCAGCCCCCTCCAGCTTTACATCTCTTTCTGTAGTTAGGGCTGTTTGCCTAAGTCCACCCACTAGGTACTGCCTTCAAGGCTCCCATCTTTCCTCCAAACAGTTTAGGGCTTGTAGCCCCAGTAGAGCAGGGCTTCTTAAGCCCTCTATCATAGTGCCCCTCAGTGCTATTGAGGTCTCCTCCTTTCCTACAGCCTCAGTCACAAACCACCAGCATTTAATATATTAAATGTAAACCATAGGCCTCTATGGTCATATAATGAAAATAAAAAAAATAAGAGAGGCAAATGCCTGCGTACATGTGTCTGTGCTTCTGTTTTACAGCATGGCATATTCTTCCCAAGAAGGCGCCACAGCTATTCCATAGTCATTGGGAGTCTCCCTCTCTGCTGCCTCTGGCCTTCTCTATTTGAGGTTTATATGGTTCTGGCCTTCCCCTTCCTGTCACCTGACCAGCTGGCAGGGTTCAATCCTTAACCCCTGCTCAACTGATCAGCTGCTCCCAGTAGGTTCTGGATTTAAAGGGGCCACCCTGCTTCCTGATAACAGGACTAGGGTTCCCTGTTTCAGCTGGTATCAACCTCAGAAGATGTGGGAAGTGGGGTCTTCCAAGACTTGGTCCTTGGCCCAGTGCTGTTCAATATCTTCATCAGTGACCTGGATGAGGGTGTGGAAGGCACTGTTCAAATTCACAGATGCCACCAAACTATGGGGCAAAACAAACACACTGGTGGGGAAAAAACAGATCTGCCTGGATTCAGACAGGTTTGAGAAGTGGGCAGAGAAGAACAGGATGCAGTTCAACAAGGACAAGTTTAAGGTGCTACACCTAGGGAGAGGGAATCACCAGCATACCTATAGGCTGGGGGATGACCTTCTTAGCAGCACAGCTGCAAAAAGAGATCTCAGAGTCGGTGTCAACTCCAGAATGATTATGAGTGATCCATGTGACAAAGCAATTAGCAGAGCTAACTGCACTTTGTCATGCATTAGTAGGTACATCATGAACAGGTCCAGGAAGGTGATGCTCCCCCTCTATGTGGCACTGGTCAGGCCACAGCTAGAGTACTGTGTCCAATTCTGGGTGCTGCAATTCAACAAGGATGTGGACAACCTTGAGAGGGTCCAGAGGATGGCCCCTCATATGGTTAGAGGCCTGCAGGGAAGGCCTTATGTGAAAAGACTGAGGGACCTGAACCTTTTCAGCCTCTGCAAGAGAAGGCTGAGGGGGAAACTTGTGGTAGTATACAAATTCACCATGGGGGGGCAGGGAGGGACAGTGGGGGAAACAGGGAATAGTAGATGCTCTGTTTACCAGATCACATCTTGGAATAGCTAGAAACAAAAGCCACAAGCTGATGGCGAACATCATTAGGTTGAACATCAGAAATAACTTCTTCATGGTTAGGGTTGCCAGCATCTAGAGTGAGCTTCCAAGGAAGTGCTGTCCCCTACTTTGGGTGTTCTTCAAGGGGAGATTGGACAAGCACCTGGCTGGGGTCACATAACCCCAGCACTTTTTCTTGCCACTGGCAGGGGGTCAGACTTGATGATTCTTTGGGGTCAGACTTGATGACCCTTTTGACCCTAGCATCTATGACTCTATTCATCTTTCTTTTGACTACAGAAAAAAAAAATAGAGCAATTCTTCTGTTACAAACTCATCAAGGTCAGAACAGGTCAAAATGTTTTTAACACTTTGGATTTATGTGTGAAAACTCTGGGTTTACTGTGTGAATCATGTTTGCCCAAGTAACAACGCTAACATTGCTTGATACCCTATGACACCCTTGGAAGGCTCTCAGTGCTCTCCAGGGTGCTGGGGTGTTCTGGTTGAGAATCACTGTCCTAGACTGAGCATATTCAACTGGCTACTAGCTGACTGGATAGCTGTTCATGCCTGAGTTCATGTGCAAGTTCAGGAGAAGGGACTGCACAAAGTTTAAGCCAAGGAGATCTAGAACCCATGTTTGAACCTACAAAATTCTGACTACTTATAGCGCACTAGACACTATGCCATGGTTAGATATTATTACTTAGCTCTCTAATATTCCTTTTGAAGTGGAGCTACTGCCTCTTGCATTTACTAGCCATAGCACAAAATGTAGTGGTAAAGTTTCACTCCTAGGCATGGTGGGGAGGAAGAAATCCCAGCTAATATCAAGGGCCTGTTTTCCCTCCAGAGAAGCAGAAATCTTACCAAGCCACATACCATCCAGTTTGCTTGCTTTCTTCTGGACCTGCATATTTTTCTCTTTTGGCTGCCTATACAGCCACCTTCAAAAGGAATGCTGGAAAGCAGTATCTAGATCATACATAAGCTGTGATGTAGTGGTTATAACACTATGCTAGGAAGTCACGGGGGGGGAGGGGTGGTATTTCTTGGGCAAGTGTCATAACCTTTTAGCTAGTGGAGCTAAAATGTGGGAGGACTGCCTCTTTCACCATCTAATGGTGGCTATTTATGGCTTTCTGGCCAGCTACGTTGTTATGACATCCAAAATAGACACATATACATAGTTGTATAGCTGGCTGGCCAATGAGTAGCCTACTGAGTATCCTCAGTTTACATGTACATGCTTACACATTCATGCTGCAAAGGCAAAAAAGAAAAAAAAAAAGTCAGGGCTTGTGTATAAATGCCCAAAAAAACTTACACAACTAAAAAGTTGCCACTTCCTGGTTGCATGTAGAGGCTGATATATCAAGAGACAGATTAGATCTTTGTAGAACGTCAGAAGGAAAATATGTAGAGGCAGAACTGCAAATTGCTCTTCAGTATTTTTTGGGTGCATCTCTCCAGGAAATATGTAAGCTATTTTAGCATGATTCCCTGTATGCCTATCATCTCTATCTACGTTTTATCTTGCTGTCCATCACCATAGGTTTTAAATATCCTGGGAAATTACTGTTTATAATGTACAGCAATTTCATAGAAAAATACATAATCTTTGAAAACCTATCATCTTAAACCTCTGTTAAAAGTTTCTTTCATATTCTATAATACAAAAAAACCCCCTTATTTACAAGCAGCAAGTTAAGAATGTATAACTAGAATTCTGCTCCTCTTAATGTGGAGTGTTTAAAACAAAGTAAAGAAAAAATACAGTGCCTAAGAGGTTAAATGGGTTCAGAGGTGGACATTCAGGGAGTCCACACTTTCGTAAATAATGGCTGTTAATTCCCATCTCTACCTTTCTGTTCTGGTCCTTGATTCCATAATTCATATCCAGGGATCCTAGTTCTCTCTCATTTTAAAAAAGCCCCAATATTTATTTAAAAAAGTAAACCCAAATCCACAATTTCCATGATTTAAAATGAAACACCTCTAATATATAGAGGTGTTTCATTTGAATCACAGAAAAGTGTGCATTTTGAATTTGGGGTTACTTTTGTTTTTAAATCAGAGAAAACCAGGATACCTGTTTGTATCCCCCCATTCCCCTTGCTCCCTCATGCTACTTATTTTTAATGGGAAAAAAAAAAGGTCACCCCTATTCTTGATGTAATGCTCAGAACCATGATCTAAATGGGGAGGTGTTCATGGGCAGTTTTCTTGTGGAAATCAGCAGGAAACTTATGCTGCTCATCACTCCATACTTCTGCATCTTTGCAAAACACCCTTTCTGGGTGAACATATACACAGGATGCATAGCCAAGCTACCTTCCACCCTCCCCTCTTATCTATAACTCTCTCAGTTAAGGTCATTAGTGCTATGTTCTTCTAAATACCAGAGAAATAAGAGCATATAATGTATCCTTTCCCCAATATCCTTTCTGAATTAGGTTTTCCTATAATACAGACTAAATAAACAACATTTCCTTCCATCTTTATACAGAAGTCACCTTCACCCAAAGCTAGATTATATAGAGTGCAGCCTGGCTTAGTGGTTAGGCCATTGGGGAAGGACAGGAATCAGGGACCAAGTAATCAAATCCAATAGGCAATCCAAAGGCAGAGTCCAAACACAGGCCAGGTCAGAGTTCAAGAGACTATAAAAGAATTACAAGAAGTAAGGGGAAAAGCCACAAGCCAAAGCCCAGATCAAAGCAGACCTGCGTTAATGTTTATGACTATTCTAGGAGCTGATGCAACAGGTGTGACTAAATGAGTAGCTGCACTCCCAGCAGCCAATCAGGAAGCCAGCCAGGTGATTAGTTGGGGTATAGTTGTCAATCAAAGCCTTAGGTAGCTGTGGCTGCCTAGGCATATTTCCCAGGCTGGCCTGCCTAATTAGGATCCTTAATAAAATGCTGATGTGGTGAGCCATTTATTTTTGGTATTAACTTGCTGTTATGGAAAGGGGAAATGCTGTGACTGTTTTTTTCACCCCTGGGACTTCCTATATTTGTTAATTTCAAAAACCCTGTATGCTATGAAAAGTTTTCTTTAGTCACGACCTCATTGACTTTCTGTGGCATGATCAAAACTATCTTTGCATTCTTTAGAAAATCCCTGATTCACTACTGCTTCATCTGAAAGACATAGATCTTGGGGAAATCTTATGTATGCAGTTTTGGGCAGGAGATTATTACAGGGTGTATACAGATATTTGGGGAAGCTAGCTGGGATGGAAGGATTGACAGGGAGGCTTGGCGGGGCAATAAGGTTTTGGGGGTCTTGAGGGGGGGCTAGCAGGGTCTGAGGGAGAGATTGGAGAGAATGGAAGGGATCAGGGGGCCTAGTGAGAGGATTGGCAAGGCTAGCAGGGTCTGTAAGGGGGATTGTTAGAGGTACTGTTTGGTTGCATGGTGAGGAATGAGGGGGCAAATAGGGCCCACTTGGGGGATTAAGGGAACTAGCAGGTTCTGTGGGGGGATTGGTGAGATCAGGGGTAGCAGGGGGGTGGGGGAGCTGCCTTTTTCTGGGACCAGGGGTTCTTTTTAGCTCCCTGACTCCCCCCACCCCTAGACAGACAACCACCTCCAGCAAACCAACACTCCTCAGCAAACCAACCATCCCAGGCACTCCTCCCCCAACCCTGACTTGCTTCAATTGGTTCCTGGCACTAGCAAATGCTGGTAAAACTGGTATGAGAACGGCTTGTGAAATGAGGGAATTTGGTGGGCTCAAGGTAGGGGTGAGGGTAGCTGGGCAGTTCACAAGGGCATGTCCATCTGGGGGTAGGAGAAGGCTAAAGGGCTAAAAATAATTCAGTCCTGGTGGGGTATAGGAAAAGTGGAGCCCTGGGGCTGGGGTCAGGGGCTGGGAACTGTAACTAAATTCAGTTAGATCAGTTTGACTATTTTTAGACTGATCTAACCTTGTTGAATTTCTGTGCAGTTTGCACTTAGATTCACCTAATGAGGGATCTAAGTGTGTAGACAGAAGTATAGCTCCTTTCTGTAACTGAGAACATTTTGCAGGAAGTGTTCCAAGTTGCAATGAACCCCCCGGACCAAACAGAAGTTCATGCTTGTTTCCGGGGGGTGAGGGGGGAAGGACTCTAGCTCTTGGCTGGGAACCTGCAACCAGTTTTCCCCAGGAAACTGGGGGAAACTTCTCTTATTCAGCCTAGCAATGACTCCTCCTCCCTGTGAGGTTGCAAGGTTTTCAGAATGAGTGGGGGAACCAGGAGCAGAGGGAGCTTATTCTAGGGGTTCCCCAGCCAGCATTGGGGGGGGGAAAGGGCATGTTGGAGCCCCCTCAATGTTAGGGCAACTCCAATATACCCACCCCACCCTCCAGCAGGGGCTGAAAAAAACCCAAATCAAACTCTCTCCACTCCCTTTCTCCCCTCCCATTCTGAAAACAGAAACGGGCTGGCAGCAGAAGTTACAGAAGACCCTATATTTTGACCTGATCAGTCACTTTTGAAGTTTGCAGCTGTGCACTTGTGTTTGGTCACAGGTAGAGACTGCTTTCTGTGGCCCGACTGAGCCAAAATTGTCACTTCTGTCTGTACCTTAAGTGCAAGGTCTACACCAGGGTGAACTAAGATAGATCAGGTGACCATTTTAACATGATCTAACTTCCCTCAAATCTCCCTAAATGTCTGTACATTCCCACACTGGAGGCTAGATCCATCCTCATCCTCTGTGTCAGGGGCAGCAAGAGCAGTATCTGCCTGTGAACAGGCATGCAGGGTCTTGGGAATGGTTGTTACAGTTTCAGTGATGGTGGTATCCATATTGCCTTCTAACATTTGAGTCACCAGCTGCTATGTTTCAGAGAGGAACAACCTTTCATACTGACACCTCTTTCCTTGTTTTGGTCCTCCTCCTTGCTCATTGTCCACAGCTATAAGGGAGTCAGTGACCAATCATAGTTTGATGCTGTTGTTCCTATAGGGCTCTGTTAGTGTTGTTAGGGAGAAATTAGATTTTACTGGTCATATCAGGCTCCCTAAGTTTAAATGGTCTGTTTGTGCATTGTGAGGATCCATCTGTGATACCATGCCCCTAACAAGCTCATTATTCCAAGAAAGATACTGCTCGCTTTGCTTAGCTTGGCTGAGCTTTTATTTCTATCCACAAACAAGCCCAGACAATACTAACATCTATGGTCTTGCTGCTGTAGAAAGGGATAATGCTGAGGCTGGATTTTTTCCCCCTGGGACTTCCTACATTTGCTAATTACAAAAACCTGCAGCCCCCACAAAGTTTTCCTTTGCTCACAGACTCATTGACTTGCTGTGGCACCATCAAAACTATCTTTGGATGGTGCTATCTGGGTCCAGGATAAGTATTAAGAATTGCCAGGCATCTCTTCTACTGATCAAAACAGCCTTGTTCACAGCATAAACAACCAAGTTCTCATGAGCTGCTGAAAGATATTTAGGTGACATCATCCCCATGATTCTTTACCAATTATTGCAAACTTCCCACCAGATATGGATACCTGTGGCTAGATGACTCTGATCTTCATTTTGGTGCTTTGTACTGGTCCCATCAATTCAGTCTATCTAATCTGAAACCAATGAGCTACTTTCCCAGCATATCTGTCCGGCCCATATATGGTATGCATAGTTTTATTCCATGGCTCATGATGTTAGCAGGACCTCTGTGTGATTTGTATATGCACTGACTAATGGTTGTATTAATCCCTATTAATCCATAGGGAGGCCTACAGTCCCTTGCCTGGATCCTGCAGAGCTCTTCATAAAACTGTCATGCCATTGTCCTTAGTTTGTATGCCATGTCTGTTTTATCCTTAGTTTTCTGGCAGCATTGAATGACATGCATATCTTGCCCACACTATGCCATATGCTCCGATAATTTTTACAGGAGGCGTAAGAGGTCAAGACCTACTCACACCAATTTTGTGACTAGCATGTATGGCAAGACACATCTGCTATTTGATGGGTTTTCTGTTATTCAGTTGGGTTACAGGACTGTGACAGCTGGCGTTCCAGCACAATGTAGCATCATCATCTGCTATTGTACAGGGAAGAGTCTAATGTTTTGCTTGACCCCAAGAATAGTCAAGAGTGAATGGGGAAGGGATGATAATCAGACTCCACAGTGGAACGTAAAGAACAGTGGGATTTTTTCTGATTGGTCATCCCTCTATTCTGGATAAAGTTAGAGGACATGCCATATAGAACAATGTAACTTTTTATGCTATAAATCTACTACTCTCTTATTCAGGGTAATACCTGTATGCCATGTGACTACTCCACTTTCTCTCCAACATATTTTCAGAAGATTATGAAGTAAATGAGTCATGTGTCTGCACTCTTAGTATGACACACCTATGAGTTTCGTGTTTCCCTTTAAAAAAAATGTGATTTTTTTTTTGTGCCTTTGACCTTCTTTTCAATTGTAATAATGTGTTTATCCATTATCTGGAAAAGATCTTTAACGGAGAATTCATGGTGCATGACTACTCTGTTATCAAATTCAAACATGTAGATTATCAGGCCATTTTGGTTACTTACTGGCAATTTGTGGCTAAATATTTTCAATTTTTCTCCCCAAAAACATTCTCACTCTTCTCCTCCCGCCTTTTTCTACCCTCATTTCCAAACCATCGTAACAACCATTCCCAAGATATTTCCCTTAGTGCAAGGAGGCTTAAACAAAGATTATCCCAACGGTGGGATCTATATAAAAATTTGCATTAGGAGAGGGAAGAGGTGGATTTTAAATGAAGGCAAGCTACAGCCTCTTATTTTTACACCTCTGGCAGAGTTTCACAGTTCACTTTTGTGTCAGTGCTTTAAAAATGAAAAGGTGGAACATTGCCTTCATGGGAATATTGCTGCTTATTGCCATATTCTTATGAAATGCCAAAGGGCAATATGAAGATAAAAAAGGATGTTTTTTCCCCAGTTCATACTTGCTCTCCTCTCAGTCAATGATGCCAGCAGCATCCTACCTCTGATTCAGGAGGTGTCTTCTAGTGTTTTCTGTAACCTGGCAAATTAGATCAATATGAGCATGGAGTCACTTTAACCTCTGTTGTTTTCTTTGACCTCTGTAAGACTGGAAGCTTTTCCTTTAGGTTTGATAATTTGAGAAGTATTAAAGATGGTAACTTCAACAGGAAAGTGTCAAAGTGGAGTCTATAAATACCAGAGAGAGATGACAAAATAGTTGAATTACAAGCTAAACCCACTGAAAATTGTAGCTACTTGAACAAAAAAATGAAACTATTCATAAATGTGCATGATCCATAGCATTACAATTATGATTTTAAGTATTGCAATAGGTTTAGAAAGGGGAAAAATTTTTATGCATAACCTTCCTAGCTTCATAGTAAAGGGCTGTTTTAAATTTCCACTACGGATACCAGTCTAGGTTACAAATATGCAAGAACTCCACAATATCAGTGCCTCCTGATTTAAACCCTTTCTACTATTATACTATTAATCATACTTTTATAGAAGTTCTGAAGGACCAATGAGGAATAAAAATCCCTATGCTAGGTGCTGTAGAAAGTCATATGAATGAAAGGGAGAGAATCCTGCATTCTGACAGCTGCAAGATACAACCACAGTGCTACATAAGTCAAATATATGATGTTCCATTCCTCATTGCTAACTGCATGAATTGAGATAGGAATTTGCTACTCTGTAAAAGTGGTTTCCTGAGATTGGTACCAAAGCTGCCCAAAAAGATACATAATTTAAATAGGAACAGCTTTTGCTTGGGACAAAGCTGGGCCAAATTTGTGTCTCTGTTACTCTAAGTTTACCATGCTGTAACTCCACTGAAAATAATGGTGTTGCACTGTCAGAAAACTGTCGCAGTGTAGGGATTTTCATAGATTTCATAGACATTAGGGCTGGAAGGGACCTCAGGAGATCATCAAGTCCAGCCCCCTGCCCAAAGGGCAGGAAGTCAGCTGGGGTCATAGGACACCAGCAAGATAAGCATCCAA
>NW_017728906.1:57219534-57237940 GCF_001723895.1 Crocodylus porosus | reverse complement strand
ACAAGCCTCTTGAGCTTGTCAAAGTCAGCTTTTCTGAAGTCAAGGACTTCTGTGTTGCTGACTGACTTGCCAGCTTTATGGCGGATGAATCAGGACCTCCATCTGCATTAAGTATTTCTGTCAAGCAGAAAAAAAAATAGTTACTACCAATAAAAGAGAGACAGAGAAAGTGTGTGTGTGAAAACTGAGCCTATAAGCAGTAATGAAAGCCACACATGCTGTATTTTTCGAAATAGATATATTCTAGTGCTGTCTAATTGGTTCAGGTGTTTGTGCATTGTATCTGCCCTATTTTCATTATGTTAGTGCATATATACCAGCAATTGGAGAAAATAGCACTATCTGATTACATTTTGTTTTTAATGGCCTGTTTACTCGCTTCATAATCTAAAGAGCTTCATTGTGTTAATGTGCTGTATTATGTAGCATCTTCTTTATTTTAGTATTTGTCTCTATTTGGACAAGTTCCCTGTTTGTTATATATGCCATTGTTCTTTCATCTGTGTTGCATTTTATTGCCTAGTTCCTCTAAAAGTTCTGTATGGCTTACTAATCCTCAGTACCAAATGCCTGGTACTTTCTACATTTCATTATGTAAGCTTCCTTCCATATTACTTGATTTTGCATTGCATACAATTAAGGTAATAAGAAAAGAACAAGTCACCTATAAGCAGAATTTACCCAGTGGGCAGATCAACACATGCAATTTGTGACACAGTAAATTCTGGTGCATATCATGCAGGAGTTTATTGCTTCCAGGTGCTGTGTTTACATGTGCCCCTGGGAACCCAGCAAGTTGAGCTGGGTCAGAACAGCCCCAGGTGGCAGGGGGGCCAGGGGTCAGACTGCCAGCCCAGCTCAGGCCTGGCTCAGCTTGCTGTGGAGGGGCTGGCTGGGGCACAAGGGTGTTTCAGTGTGGGACTAGTCAGCAGGCAGCCCATACACTGATGCACCCTTGTGCTCCAGCCAGCCCCATCAGTGTCTACATGTGCATTGCTGTGCAGTAAATAATGCTGCCCCAGGACAGTACTTGTTTTTAAAAGTAATAGCCTATGATGGTGTTTATTTACTGCGACCTAGTAGGATTGCATGTATAGAGTGTGGATTTTTACCTGTGGAGCTAATTAGGTAGCTCTGCAGTAAATGTCTTGTGTAGACGCACCTTGTGATGCTCAGGACTCTTCTCAACAATGAGGCACAAAAGGTACTGAGAATATACACCAGTTTCTCATTATGGCTCCATGTCTCCATGCTTGCCTCAGACATTCAGCCTGAATAACTCAATTGTATGCCATCACTGTCAGTAAGAACTAGGATGGGCTAAACCCCTCCAGAGAGACCCTTCGTATGCTCTGGCTCAAGCTGAGTCAAGAGATGGTACTAGATAGTTTTCACAACGATTCTGCTTCCTTCTCCATTGACAGAAACATTATATCTATACATTCTGAAAGAACAAAGATACCCCTCAGGGAGTACGAGTCCTGGAGGTTGAAAGGCACCTCTAGCGTGAAGGGATAAAGAAAGATGATTTTTAATGTAATAAAGCAACTCCTTCACTAATGATTGTGCCTCCACTGGTGCTAGGCTGCTATATACCAGTGGAGAATTTGACCCTGTATATGAAGTTGAAAAAAGAGTACTGAAAAAGAATATAGCATACTCTTCTGGAGATATGCTTATTATCCCACAAAGGCAGATAGACTGAAAAGCTGGAGGGGAGAAGCTTGTTCTCTTATGTCCTGCAGTATCTTGAACTGTAGCCAGAAGAGAAGAATAATTAAATGAACAAGAACTGCCAATGGCCAAAGGGGCTGCATTGCTATCCCTGCTCCCTTATTCTTTTATTTAATGAAGTGAGCTAAATGTAGATAAATATAATGCTTTGGATAGAAATTAACATTTTGTCCAATATTCATTGTTGCACCTACTCTGAAATGGGAACTGGAAGTACTTTGTTAAATGGACTGAAAATTTGAAAGGTTGTCTAATTGCACTGTGCCTTCTGAAAGTACTTCTTGATCATTTATTTGAAATGTTGTTTTGTGGCTGCCAATAGCAGCTTTCCTCAGGGATCATAGGATATCCCTACATTTGCCAGTTCAACCATATACTATGGGGCTTGCTTTGTTTTCTTTTTTTTCCCCATGGTTGAAGGATAGTGTATTCTCTTTGAAACTCTCCCTATAGCAGAGCTAAAGGATTCCACTTTGCACAACAAATCCTGCCACCTCATGCCTGGATACAAATGGCCCTGACTCAAATGGAACATTGTGTAGTTCAAACGGAGAGCTCACGCATGGTAAGGGCACATCAGGCATGCTGTTAATTTCACACCTGTGGTTATATTCCCATGCAGCAGTGCTTGCGGCAGTCAAGGATAGGCTTGGAAAGAAATGGGAGCAGGACTGGTTTAGTCCTTGGTCATATCACATTGCATAGTGGGGGCAGGGCAGCAGCAGAGCTGAATTATTCATTTTGCATCAAGAATGCTGTGCACAAACATTTAAAGCTTCATTTCTTTCCTTAATGTCTAAATCTATAGTCTCTGTAGGGTTGGCCATTCTGTCATTAGTTAACTCATTTTTCCCTTTTGATTCCCTTTTCCTCTTATTAAAGATTTGGTAGTGTGCAGCTGTGATATCAAGCTCCCTTCCTATAGTACTTCAAATGATACCTTGGGAGTGCTTGCACTTAAAAAGTATGTTGTATTTTGAAAGATTTTACCTAATGTTTTTCTTTATAGCTTAAAACAGGGAATACGACTAGAATAATAAATGTTAGTCCACAGATTTTTAAAGTGCATCTTTTTTCTGTATACTAATCTAATATCTGATTTTTAGTAGAGCTAGTTGGAAATGTTCTGTTTGTTTTTTTGCTTTCTTGTCAGGAAATGCTTATTTGTCACAGGAGAACATTCTGCTGTCTGACCAACCTGGTGGATTTCACCACAGATATTCAGGGTAGGCAGCAATGCAACTGACAAGAGTCATGTCAATTTCAAGAAACAGCTGCAGGGACCCAAGAAGTATATTTGGTTTCTGAAATACCATGTGCTGGTGTTTCCCGAGAGTAGTTTTACTGAATTTCTGTTCCATGGGATACATCAAAATGTCAACCTTTCTTTTGAAATGGAATTTGTGAGTTTTGACCTGTTAGAATTTTAAGTCTTGGCAACTGTGAAGCACCTTGGGGCAAATTCTGCTCAACTCTATTGTGTATTTACAATGGTCTTCCTAGAAGCAGAAATCAATTACCTGTCTTTCATACAGAGAAAAGATAGTGCAATATGACTTGGTAGCCCTTTTAAATATCATCAAGAGATTCTGGAATACTCTAGTTCCTCCGATGTTTTTATACCAGTCTGTATACTAGTTTTGTCTAACACAGAGAAGAAGTAAGGAATCTCCTTTTGTATATATTTCTGAGGTGAACAAAAACTGACATATTTGAAAAATTCTTTTTCTGGGGCTATAGTGTGGGTGGCATAAAAAAAGCCCATTTACTGTTACTATGGTGAAGCATTTAACTTCACTGCAGTGGTGGCACTATTTCATGTATTTAGAATAGGAAAAATGTTCCATTTTTATTCACTGTATCCATGGCCCTGAAATGCTTCAAAATAACTTTAAAAAATCTCAGTTTAAATCTCAAAAGAGATGACCCTGCTGTGAATCTGCAGGAGACAAATTAAATAAGTGATGGCCATGAAGAGATTGAGGGATTTATTTATTTATTTTCAGTTTAGGAATCAGTGAAGAAGGAACTAAAATCTGTCCTCTCTGAATAAAACCATGGGAACTGACAATAGCAAACTCTCAGTGAAAATAAAAAAAAAACATTTCCTATGTATAGTGATGTAACCAGCTGCCAGGTTTTAGGATTCTCTCTCAATGTGCCATATGGTCATCATTAGTGGTTCAATTCCAACTCTGCTTTAGGTGGCTAAGTGTTATTTTGGGCTTGTGCAATTTACATTATCTCTCTGGCCACTTACAATCACTAGTGATCCTATTTCCCCAAGAAGGCTCACAAACTCAGTGCCATTCCTTCAACTATTAGTCTTAAAAACCCATAATTGTTTGCCAGAGGAGGAGGGCCTTCTGACATTTTGGTCCAACAACCTACTGGTTATAGCACTTTCCAAAGGGGTGGCAAATCCAAGCTGGGCTTCAACCTATTTTGCCCATGTCTTAATAAAATATCCTAATCCAAGGCCATGGTCTAGAAAATACCAAGAGAACCTTAGGCAGACAAGGTTCTTTGGTAAATCTGATATCTTTTATTAGACCAACTGAAATAGTTGGAAAAATTCTTCTTAGAGACCCTTTGGGTTTAAATATTCTTCATCAGGCTGAGGAAGCATCTGCAGTTGGTGTGTGCTCTTCCTGGATGGAATGAATAGTAAAGAAGCCAGAGGCTGGTATACGTGCAAGACAGGCAGTCAGTGAAGATGTAAATTGAGGAGTCAGTGGGTGAGAGACAGGTGGGGAGATGTGGGGAAGGGGAATGAATGCAGTTCAATATCTTCATCAGTGACATGGATGAGGGTGTGGAAAGTACACTGTCCAAATCTGCATGTGACACAAAACTGTGGGGCAAAGTAAACACACTGATGGCAAGAAACTGAATTCAGGTGTACCTGGACAGGTTACAGAAGTGGGCAGAGAACAATAGGATGCAGTTCAACGAGGACAAATGCAATGTGCTGCACCTAGGGAGAAGGAAACACCAGCATACTTATAGGCTGGGGGATGACCTCAGCAGCACAGTGGCAGAAAGAGATCTCAGAGTCATTGTTGACTGTAAGATGAATATGAGTCTTCAATGTGTCCAATTCTGGGTACATCAGTGTATCCAGTTGGACTCTACAGAGTTCACTTCTGGGCGCCGTAATTCAAGAGGGATGTGGACAACCTTGAGAGGGTCCAGAGGAGGGCCACTTGTATGGTTAGAGGCCTACAGGGAAGTGTGAAAGAAATCAAACTTTGCGCTGTGGTTGAATCAGAACTGACAGAGCCAGCTTTTCTTTATTTAAGGCTATACTGTGATCACAGGGAGAATTCCATACAGCAAGGGAATCACCCACTTGTCTGTTTTTCAAAGGATTTCTCAGACTCTCTAAGTTTACAAGCATATTTATACCAAAGACAGAGAAAGAGATAAAAAATACACCTTGGAGAAACAAAACATTAGTAAATTACACAGAAACTTAGGAAGTTTACTTAAACAACCTATCTATGCATAGGGCAAGATATCAAGATAACCCAAGGCATGCAGGAATGCACAGGGCAAGATATCAAGATAACCCAAGGCATGCAGGAATGCACAGGGCAAGATATCAAGATAACTCAAGGAATGAAGGAATGCTTATTCCTTATCTCAGAACATTTGAATTAAGCAGTATCAGCACGTCTGGTCTTTGTCTGTTTTTCTAGTCAAGAAAGCCAATTACTTCTACAGAAAGCCCTATGAGGAAAGGCTGAGGGACCTGAACCTTTTCAGCCTTCACAAGAGAAGGCTGAGGGGGGATCTTGTGGCAGTATACAAATTCACTGTGGGGGGAGGGGGGACAGAAGGGAATAGGAGATGATCTGCTTTGGCCCCATAGCCCTTTTCCCTCCCCCCACCCTTTTCCCCACAGACCTACCTGCTGGGGGATGTGTGTGTACATGCATTCAGCCCCTCCCCAATATTTTTTTCTCCTTCTGTCTATGTAGAGGCCTATGGTGGCCTAGTGGTGTGGGGCAAGGTCCCCACCCAAGTGCCATGGTACAGATGTACCCTAAGAGAAGTAGAGAAAAGAGAAGTTGACTGTGTAACTGGTAGTTAATAAAATAGCTCTAAATTAAAAGAATTTGAACATCCTTGTGAGGCAGAGGAAACTATTAGCAGGTGCAAAAGTGTCTTCCAAGGAAAGCCAAGCTCAGGACAAATCTACAGCTGATGCTTATGCTTTGTTGATGCTATATACTTTAACAATACAGACAAATCCCAAAAGTGGAAAAATAAAACTTCATTTAATCTTTGTTTACTTTATTAGAAGTAAGGTTTTAACTCTTCTGCAATTGGTTGCTGATACATCTTCAAATTAAACTGTTTAGGCTTGTTTCTCTGTGTATAGTAGGAGGCCCATGCCTCTGCTAGTAGAAGTGAGAGAGTGCAGTGCCACAGAGGGACTAGCTGCAGTCAGTGGCATACCATTGGTCTCCGGTGCCCAGGGACCAAATGCCTGCATTTGCACCATCCCCCCAGGATGATCAGACTAGGGTCTGGGGCCCCCTTTTGATCCCACAGCATGTCCGTGGGGAAATTAACAGCATGGCGGGGGCAGGGGTGGCAGCCTGGATTTCCAGCTGGAACTCATAAAGAAACTTACAATCCATGAACCACACACCAAATGAGAGAGGTGCCACAGCCTCCTTGGCTGGTGCCCCCCACCCTCCTAGACCAGTGCCCGAGGGCCATGGCCCCCTCCTTCCCATTGGTATGCCACTGGCTGCAGGTCAATTGCTTAATTGCCAGGGGAGATAGGCAGCAGGTGAGAGGAGGTAGAGCAGTAGACCAGAGCAAGAAGCTTGTTAATCTGGGCAGATTATTGCCCTAAATTCTGATGGTCAGGTTGCTGGAATGGGGAGGATAAGCCTACCCCAGACTGGCCCTGATTCTGAAGGGGAACAGGTTGGGGCATACCTCCTCAAGATAAGTACTTCTTGAGTCAAGTTGCTTATTGCCTAACTAGAAATTCGGGATGGTTGGGAAGCCACAGGCAGGGTGTCTAGGAGACACTCTGTGGAAAAGCCAAGGCTCATGCAAGGGGCCCTGCCAGGTTCTGGGACCCAGAAGGCTGTGTGGGGCTAAAGATGAGCGGAGAAGAGATGGGGGAATAAACAGGGAGAAACAGGGCCAGTGGCCCAGCATTAAGAAGTCAGAGGCCCAGCACCCTGTGTACCTGGATTGTGTCAAATGGGTGTCACTAGAGTTTAATAGTGAAACCTTAAACCATATTTAATTCCAGCTTTCTGCTTTCCTGTGGCAAAATTAAAATATCCTATGTGATATTTTAACTGACTTTTAACAGATTTTAGTCAAATGATCTTGAATACAACCCTTGGGAAATGTTGAAACTCAATTTTTCAGAAATTTCAGATAACTGTATCAGGATTCCTAGGATTTAAAACATAATATAAAATTTAATGCAAAGCTTTATGAGACAATATTTAGTGCAGATTAAAATTAGGAAATACTCTTTCAAGGATTTTCCCTCTAAAGACTATGTATGGATAGGTACACATACCAAAGCTACACTTACACTATCATACCCCAAAAATTTGTATTATTTTCCAGTAAATAAAAACCAGGAAAAGAAAAATATACCATATGGAAGATAATGTTGTCAAGAACAAAACCCTGCTGGAAATCACCCTGTAAAAAGCAGAAAGGCAGCATTTCAGGTGATTTTGTTTGAGCAAATACCAATTTTTCACAGAGTTCTTACCTGGCTAATGTATGATGGATTTCAGTGCTCCAACAACTAGTCAGAGTGAGGGAGTAAAATTAACATAGCATTTTGCAATTTTTTGTATTACTCCCTATCTTCTTCGCATTTTTGGTCTGGATTTCTTAGGGTAGGTCTGGAGAAATCTTTGATAAGATTTAGCACATGACTGGATTTCCAAGATCAGACAGCCAACTGGGCCATAACCATCCAGATACAAAGCAGTCTGTCCCTTTTACCTGTTTGGAGATAATTTTTCATAAATAAAATTCCCCATGCCTTTGAATGGAAACTGAGGGAGTGGCAGCTTAAATTGCCCAAGAAGTTGTCTGTCAGTGACTGATACATGGAAAATCATTTCCAAAGATGTGGGAAGTTGTGCTTTTCATAGATTTCATAGACATTAGGGCTGGAACGGACCTCAGAAGATCATCGAATCCAGCCCCCGCCCAAAGAGCAGAAAGTCAGCTGGGGTCATAGGATCCCAGCAAGATAAGCATCCAATTTACTCTTGAAGGTGTTCAATGTAGGTGCTTGAACCACCTCCAATGGCAGACTGTTCCAGACCTTGGGGGCTCAGACAGTAAAGAAATTCTTCCTTATGTCCAACCTGAAACGGTCTCGCAGGAATTTATGACCGTTCGACCTCGTCATCCCTTGGGGCGCTCTGGTGAACAAACGTTCCTCAAGATCCTGGTGATTACCTCCGATAAACTTATAGGTGGCCATCAGATCACCCCTGAGCCTGCGCTTTTCCAGGCTAAAGAGCCCCATGGCTCTCAGCCTGTCGTCGTAAAGTCTGTTTTCCTGACCTCTGATCAAGTGCATGGCTTTTCTCTGAACTCTCTCAAGCTTCTCCACATCCTTTTTGAATTGTGGAGCCCAAAACTGGACACAGTACCCCAGCTGCAGCCTCGCCAAGGCCGAGTACAAGGGGAGAAAGATGTCCTGGGATTTGCTTGACAAGCATCTATGGATACAAGGCAGCGATTTGGTCACTTTACTAGATGCAGCATCGCATTGCAGGCTCATGTTCATCTTGTAGTCAATGATGACCCCCAAGTCTCTGTCTTCTGTAGTGCTAGCCAGTGTAGCACTGCTGAGCCTAGCAGGGTGTTACAGGTTTTTCTTCCCAAGGTGGAGAACCTTGCATTTTTCGGTGTTAAACACCATTAGGTTCTTGTCCACCCATTTGCTGAGCCTGTCCAGGTCAACCTGGATCACCCGCCTGTCTTCTGGTGTGGACGCTTTGCCCCAAAGTTTGCCCCAAACTTGGCCAGTCCACTTCTGACTCCAGTGTCCACATCATTAATGAAGATGTTGAACAATATGGGTCCAAGGACAGAGCCTTGAGGGACCCCATTGGTCACAGGGAACTATGATGATTGACTTCTATCAATTACTACCCTCTGGGTCCGACCATGGAGCCAATTTCCCAGTCAGCGGATTGTGGTGGACCCAAGACCACAATTGGCCAGTTGTGTCAAGAGGTGATCATGGGATATCAGATTGAAGGCTTTTTTGAAGTCAAGATATATGACATCAATCTCTTTTTCCTCATCTAGGTAATAGGTCACCTGGTCATAGAAGGAAATGAGATTGGTCAAACAAGACCTACCCACAACAAACCCATGCTGGCTATCCCTTAAGATGTTGGTGTTGGCTGGTCCATTAAGGATGGTCTCTTTAATAAACTTTTCTAAGAGCTTTCCTGGGATAGAAGTCAGGCTGATGGGCCTATAGTTAGCCGGATCCACTTTCCTCCCTTTCTTGAAGATAGGCACCACATTGGCCTTCTTCCAGTCTTTGGGCACTACACCAGAGCGCCAGGAGTTTTCAAAGATCCGTGCCAGAGGCTGGCTACGATGCTCACCAGCTCCTTGAGTAACCTGAGGTGTAGATTGTTAAGGCCGGCTGACTTGAAGGTATCCAGCTTCTCAAGGTGTTTCTTCATGAGGTCAGCATTAATGGAGGGCAGGGGATCTCCCTCACCTGGACCTCCCTGTCCTGTGGTGGGCATGGGCATCCCATGGGACTGATGAAAGACCAATGCAACGTACCCATTTAATAGGTTGGCTTTTTCCTGGGCATCAATTGTCAGTTGCCCCATCTGGTTCAGCAGGGGTCCAATGTTGCCCTTGCTTTTCCTCCGACTCCCCACATATCTGAAAAAGGACTTTTTATTGTCCTTGTTTCTTGAAGCTAGTTGGAGTTCAGTTGCAACCTTGGCTTCCCTGATTTGCTCTCTGCAGGACCGGGCCAGTACAGAATAATCCTCCTTGGAAGTGAATCCCATCTTCCATCCTTGATAGACCTTTCTTTTTAGCCTCAGGAGGTCTGCTAGGTCCCTGGAGAGCCAGGGGAGCTGCTGTGTCTTCTTGCTGCCTTTCCTCCGAGATGGAATAGTATTAGCTTGTGCATTAAGGATTGCTCCCTTGAGGAGCAACCACTATTCTTGAACTCCCCTCCCCCTGAGGTAAGAGTCCCTTAGGGTCTCACTGACAAGCCTCCTGAGCTTGTCAAAATCAGCTTTCCTGAAGTCAAGGACTTTGGTGTTGCTGACTGACTTGCCAGCTTTATGGCAGAGAGTGAAGGTGATCAGCTCATGGTTGCTGTCCCATCGATCACTAGGTCAATAATCACATGGTCCCATCAATCACTAGGTCGATGATTAGGTCATCCCCAGTAGCCAGTACCAGGTCGAGCAGTGCTTTACCTCTCATTGGCCCATAGACTTCTTGAGTCAGGTAGAGGTTATCCATGCATGATAGGAAGCTTTGCAACTGTTTGAATTTTGCTGAGTGATCCTCCCAAGAGATGTCTGGATAATTGAAGTCACCCATGACAACCATGGTCCTGGAGCATGCAGCCTCAGCCAGTTCCCGGGTGAACTCCTGGTCAAGCTCTTGATTTTGGGTGGGAGGTCTGTAGTAGACTCCCACCGTTGTGTCCCCTGTGCCGCATTCCCCATTTAACCCAGAGGGACTCCAGTCGTCCACCCTGGTCGCTAACATCAGCTTGTAGGGATGCGTAGCTTTTCTTAACATAGAGTGCTACACCCCCGCCCCCCTTTTTTTTTGTAAATAATGGAATTGATTTGCTGGTTGACTCATATTGGACCCAGCTGTTGGTTTTCCAATTCGCTTGAAGGATGGATGGAGATAAGATTTCATATTGACGGACATTTGTTATCACCGGGCATGTCTACAAGAGATACTAACTTTGTAGGAGCTGAATAATACTGCACAGTCACACATTACAGCCCCAACAGTACTAATATACTACTGAGCAGTATTATTAGGCTACTGTGCAGTAGCGTCACTTATAAGGTGTTTCCCAGCACTACTGCACAGTAACTCCAGTTGCTGCACATTTATTTAGTACTTGATGATACAAGCACTAAATAAATGCACAGTAACCACTGTATGTTAGTATGTTGTGTAGACATGCACACTAGCACCAAAACTGAGAGCTCTCTCATGGCACTGTTCATAACTTGTTTAGGTGCTTTTGGCAGAGTTGAGATTCCTTCAGGTCTTGTTAGCTGTAGAGTAGTAGCTGATTAAGTTAGTGGCTTCAGGAATGCAGAACTTGAATAAAGGTGAACGAGTTGTGGCTAGAATTTCTTTTTGGCATAGAAGTGGTTGTAGCAGCATCATCTCCACTCTAGCAGCAGTAGCCCCATGGCAGGATCAATGTGATCTGGTACCCTATCCACTTCCTCCCCCCCAGTACATACATACTGGGTGTGGGCTTGCAAGGCTCTCTGGGAGTGGCAGGGGAACACCATTCCACTCAATCTACTTGCCTCTACCATTTCCCTGAGATACATGCTTGGTGTGAAGCTGCCCTAGCCAATTCCTATGACCAGTCAGGGCAGTGCAGGGCTGCCATTGCCATGGCAAAGATTCCCAGTGGGGGACACTTTCAGCACCCTTTCATACTTGGCACCTGGGACAGGTGCCCCTCTCACACCCACCTAAGTTACGTTGCTGCAAATCTGTGCTATTTCATTTTATTTAGTGTCAGGGGATAGTAATAATATAAAAATAAATGACATAGGTGGAGGCCAAGCTGTCTTGCAGTTTTGTTCCAGTGACTGGAGGGTGGTTTTAGTCATTGAAGTTCAGTTCATATAAGTAAAAAAATGGTGGAAAAGGCATAGGTAGTCCTGATGCAGCACTTGGGATGGGTGTGGTGGGGACTCATCTGGTTGCACTGGGGGGGCAGGGAGTGAGGAAGGGGAGAGAGGCAGCTCTGCTCCAATCCAGTTGTGCAGGGATGGGTGGGAGAGAGAACCTGTCCCTGATCCAGCCGTGGTGGTTGGGGGCAGCCTGAAGCCAGCCACACAAGGAACAGAGCATGGCCTGGCCACAACCTGTTGGGGGGTTAGGGGGTATGACCTCACCATGATCCAGCTGCACATGATCCAGGGGAAGCAAGGGGTCATGGCCCTGCTCTGTCCCACTGTACAGGCCTTGGAGTTTGGGAATTTGGCAGCAGGGGGAGATGGCAGTATTAATTGCCACTGTTCCCCTGCCACCAAATTTCCTAACACATTGGGAATCCCACAGGCCAGATTTGTTTTGCAGGTTGGAGGTTGAACATCCTACTCTAAAATAGCTAAACTTCAAATACGCAAAACTGTTTTTCTAAGTGGTCTTATCCATGTAAAGAAGTCTTGAAGTAAAATTTGTCACTAGTTTAAGAAATGTTCAATACAATTCTTCTAAAACAGCTTTAAAAGCCTTGAGGGAGGGGGGAAAAAAGAGAAGAGAGAAGACTACAAGATCCTTCTTACTTTCATCTTATACTATTCTGTGATAGAATTAGGGTGAGGATCAAAAAGTTTCCTTTAACAGAGAAAAGTTATTTTGTAAAAACTTTGAAGATGAAACATATTTGTAGCATATGAAGTCTGCATTCCTATGTATGCTATACCCATTCTAGTTGTCATCTATCCCATCATCCATAATTTTTAATGACTACTTTGGTAGGTTCTCCCTAATCACATGATTCTGGTTCTCCATAATCACGATTCCCATGTCTCCCCCTTTTTTCAGTACTCAGCTCATTCATAATCTTACGTTTTAAGGTTTCTAACATAGGCAGTTATAGATGGGTGTGCCAATGTTTGCTATATATATTACACTATCAAAATTAAACATTTTTCCATGTTCAGTTCTTATAGATATGCCATTCTGTTACTCAAGTACAACAAAAATGGCACCATTTACACAAAGTGGTGAATGAAAGATAGCATCTTCTAGTTTAGGGCTGCCTGTTGTGCTTAATAATGAAGTTCTTTTTTTCTCTAAGTGGTGGGTCTCAGATATGTTTCCATCAAGCTGGGTTCCTGAACACAGCATTTCATTTTAGAATAAAAAGAGATTGCAATAGATGAGTCACAGGAGACTTATTTTTCATTCCATGTCTAGAAAGCTAGAATTTAAACAAGCAGCTTGTATTGGGGTTCTAGCAATCATTTCCTAAAAATTAAGAGTGCCTATGAAATATACATATGCATGTGTGTGTTCACACCCCACTATCTATAGTTAAATCAATCTGTCTGTCTAGTGTGTGTACATACACACACTCACACACATGCGCACACACACACACATGCCCGTGTAAGTATGTATATATATATAGATATAGATATATTGAGATCTCTGTCTGTGTCTCTGTTGAAGATCCTTTTTACCTTATATAGAGTTCCATTTTCATATTAGTTATGCTTATAAAAGGGATTATATGACATGGTTGCCTGGGGTAGCATTGGAATGTATTCAGTGCCTGGAGTATTCCCTTCCACTTGAATAACAAAGTCCTTTTGCTGTAAAAATATTTGTCGTAGGCAATATATTGGGAATACATATTTTGTTGCATACCACACACCTGCAAATAACATATGCTCCTCATTTCTGGAATGTAGAAAAAAAGGATTTTTTAATGAGTCATGGCCCACTGCACTCTGCCCCTTTTTCTTTGCTGAGACCAGAGAGATCTGCGTAGCAACCAAATCTTTGGTTTAACTGGGAGAGGAAGTTAGGCATATTAATTTAAAGGCAGGCTAAAGGTAGTTTTTGACCACAGCAGGCCAGTGAATGTGATAGCACAGCATGCTGCCTGAAACTTGAGCCTGGCCAGCTGGAGCCACACTCCAGCTGCTGGCCAGGCTTCCTACTGGAGTATCACCACAGCTCCAGTTCCTGGAGGCCCCCAGGACTCCAGGTAAAGCTGCTGGGGCCAGCACAGCTGTTGGCCCCAGCCTCCCCTACCCCACCCAGGGTAAGGTGTCATGCATCAGAGCACACGTGGCATACGTATTTCCTGGGGACAAGTAGTGATGGCACCAGTTGTGCTGCTGCTATTTGCCGCCAGAAAATGTGTGTTCCCACTTGTGGAGATGTGCCCTGCATGCTTGAAAATGTACGTACTGATCAACAGCTTGAATATGCTTTTATGGTATAATGCAATACAAGAAAAATGCCAATTAAAGATTCTTATTTTATAAATCACAGTGTTAAACTGTATAAATTATGGAAGTGATATTTTCCCAGTAAAATAAGCAGTAAGAAAAAACAGTATGGCAGAAATACATGTTGTAAATCCCACATCATCGTTAAATCTTATAACAAAATAACATTTTTTTGAATGGAAGAAGTTATTGCAATAAGCACTTTAAGTGTACAGAGATATAGAAATGATTTGCTGTTGCACTAGGATTTATTGTTTTTCCCTATGCTTACTGTTGTTACATTTTAATTCAGCTCTGTTCTGAAAGAATTATTGTGTTGAATGATTTAATCTATAATAAGTGACTCTTCCTTGGCTGTCTTTCAAATTGAAAGACTTACAAATAAAAGATTTTACAGATAGATTGGGAGGGACTCAGAGGACTATTTTTAATAAAAAAGGGAAAAAAAGAGGAAGACTGGCTTTATCTAAGTAGCTATACTTGACTGTGTGTGTCATGAGGAAAACCCAAGAAAGAGGGGTGGGATTTCTATCAGTGTTCAAGCATGAATACATATAAACTTCTTGTAGGAAGGACTGATGAGGAACAGCAGTATTTTTTATCCTTAAAAGCCTTAGAAGGTATGTGCCTAGATGAGTCACCTAAAGAGCATGCTTACTCCCTATCCCTTCCTTTCCCCTTTTGGTCACAGTGCTCCCAGTTGAGGTTGGATATCATATAAAAGATAATGTAGGCCTGATACAGTAGCATCATGCTCCCTTTGCATGGGAAAGCGCAACAAAAACATAAGATGGTAATAAATACCATGTCTGCATCTGAATCCCCTTGGAAAGGCAAGACAGAACTGGTGGGAAAATGAAATCTATTGGAACAACCCTCCATTGATGCACTGATAAAAATTAGAATGGACTAGCAGCTACTACTAGATACATCACAGCTGAAACTAAGGTGGAAATGGACATTTATGGTGGCACAAGAGCCAAGCAAACAGGCATCAATGCCCTTTGTTGCATAACAAATGATCCTAATCTGTGGCTGCAACACTGATGGTATGAATTTGTCCCATTGGTTTGTGGCAGGCATCTGTTTGCCTTAAGCTGGGAGAGCATGGGTAGCTCTGAGCAGGCACTCCTAACACTTCAGGGGAATCCTGAATTCCCATTCCTGTAGCATACAGGATCAGGTCCCTTAAAGCATCTTCCCAGGTTTCCCCCTTTGCAGAGATGCTTACTGGAGGGATCTGACTCAGGGCATTGCTCTGCAAATGGAGAAATATAGAGGATTTCCCAGGTGTTCCTCTGCTTGTAGGGAAACCTGTGGTTCCTTCATTTACGGAGGTGTGCAGAGAATGCTGTCCCACAGAACTGGGCCCCAATTAGTGCTGGGAGCAGTGGGAGCCTGACTTTAGGGGATAAAGAGCAATACTTATTTTGCTCAATGAAGTGGATCAGTTGTGCTAGGACACATCCCGGCACAGCTGAACTATTTCATTTGGCAATGTCTATTTCTACCCTGATGCATGCAACTCCTTGATGTTCATACAATCACCTTTTACTCTATTGACAACATTTTTGTGCAAAAATTAATATATCTGAATATTTAAGTGTGTATGTCCTCTTAATGTGTATAGACATTGAATCAAACTGAATTTGAATTAGCTGCACCAAAGGTAAGCAATAGTACTTAACGTACTGTTGTCTTTACACACAGGTTAGTTTGAAATAGAGGTAGATAAAGACATAACTTTTAGTTCTGGTCAGTGAAGATTTGCAAAGTTTCTTTACTTGAAGTCTGAGATATCCTTGACATCCATAAGTAGAATCAATCATATGATTCCTCTGATTAACCTTCTATGGAACACAGTGAAATCATAAAGAGAAGATATTATTTTAAAAGGATTGACCTCTTTTGTCTCTAAAGTTGGCCACATTTAAGTGATTTTTCTGCTAGGGTGGAGTGTGACAATGACATACTGCAAGAACTTTTGGTAGGTGGATAAATTTGGATAAAATCTATCAATGTCTACATGTATTTCTATTTAAAATAGTTTTTTTTTTTGTAGGGATGTTAAAAGCATTTATCAAAAATGTACTCTATCAGTTTTGTTCAAAAGAGTTAGCCTATCAAAGCAATACTTCACCTGCTTTTTAATTTCTGCAACATGATGCCATAATCAACATTGTACAGAGGTCTTTTCAGAAGCAGCAATACCTTCTTCAGGTCTTAGGTTTGATAGGGTATGTGGATAAGACACTAGCTCTGCAAAGCTGGTTTTAAAACAGAGGATTTTGGTCCATCACCCTGACACCTTTCAATAGTTCTAGATTAATATATAAGAACAATGTAAATGCTAAAAATAAAGGCTTGCCTTTCAGTTCCTTCATGTTTCTATTTTAAGGTCAAGAAGAATATCTGTATTGTAAACAGAGTGGAAGCCATAGCAACATACAGTTTATATATTTATTTTCAACACAAAAAATCATTACTTTATTTTTTGTGACATTTTCTTTCTTGCAATTTATAATTTCAGTAATGACCTCCGGAGCAGGCATTTCCTGAGAGTTAATAACCAGCTGGGGTTAATGGTTGTCTGGGTTTATCTTGATCTTCCAACATCTCCAACTGGTCATAAACCAGCATCTCCAGCTGGTCATTAACTACTAGGAAATGCCCTTCATGTCAGACCTTATTGCTTAAATAAAACACCAACAAAAATGAAAAGATCTTTTGGAGTATTGATTTCTTAAATGCAATGACTTGCTTTGACTATAATTGCTGCTATGTAAGCTATTCTTCTTCCAGTTTTTACTGAGAATTTATTTTCAGTACCAATGAAAATGTTACTAACAAGTTAGTGAATTATCCCAGAGATGTCCCCTCTGGTTTTTTGGCCGTCTTACCTGAACACTATCACACAGTGGAGACTTTTTTTTTTTTTATTAAAGAACCCATCTCAGGGACAAATGCTTTGAAAAGTAGTAAGTGCCATGGGTTAGTAGTCATGTCATAATTTCTTCCACATTCTCACTTACTAATTATGAGATCCAGCTCATTTGTCTAGGATGGTCTTAGAAATCATTTTATGAAAGCATAGGCTCTCATTCAGAATGAACCTTATTTTCCTACGGAAAAAATATGAAGTCTGAGATTTTCACAATTAGCCCTTGCCCTCCATGCAAACCATCTGCATCTGTTGCATGGGATTAGCCTAATAAAAATATCAAATATTAATTTAATGTTACTTTGAAGTTGTAGGTCCATCAAAAGGCCACTAACATTGTTCACAGTGTAGCATGGCATGCTGCACTCCAAAAAGAAAAAGTTAACTTGAGAAATCACACCCGCAGACATTTTAAAGGAGCTATATCACATCAGGTATAAGGTATAGCATATGTAAAGTGTACATGTAGTGCTTCATTATGACACTGTCTGGCTGAATCCAGAAGTGGTTTAG
The DNA here is from genome assembly GCF_001723895.1 of Crocodylus porosus. Lineage (NCBI taxonomy): Eukaryota > Metazoa > Chordata > Crocodylia > Crocodylidae > Crocodylus > Crocodylus porosus. The sequence continues at coordinate 57,220,510 of NW_017728906.1, read as the reverse complement.
ACATGTTCATATTGTTATTGCTATATGGTTGCCAGCACTCTTAAAGTGCTCTACAGATATTATTGGATCTAGCCTTACAACATCCCATTGTTGTCAAATGTTTTCAATGGATCTGTTCCTAAGTGCCTGCAAACATCAATTATATAGGTTAAAAATATAAGTAAATGCCATGTAAAAGTTTCACGTTGTGCATAAGCCATCTGGAACTCTGATTATGACCCTGCCATCTGGAATGCAAGCTCTCAGGGAAACTCTGTTTCATGATTGTTTAAACAAAAGTGAAACGTTTCTTTTTAATTTTAGCCATTGGCTCTTTTTTATTTTTAATAGCTATTTTATTGTACTTTAGTCATTAAGGGATGATAGATACTAAGATCTCTGACTCATACAACACAGTAGAGAAATGTATTTGTATATGTTTGTACTTATATTCACTAAAAATGCCAGCCCTGCCAGATCAAAAAGCCTTATTGAAAAAGAAAAAATACACACTATAGTCTAATTATATTTTCTGGGGGGTGGAGTGAATTAAACTTTGAGCCAGGCCAAATATCTTCTATCTGAAGCTGAAAACTACACTAACAAGTTATTAACATGAATCCAGCACAACATTTCTGATAGTTAACGTGTTTAAAAACTATAGCAATTATAACTTCAAAAAAAGAAATCATTGTCTAGCTTTAAGCTCACTACATATATATGCCTTAAAATATTATATATAGCTGCATAGTTTCATAGTTAGTAGGGTCAGAAGGGACCTGAGCAGATCATCGAGTCTGACCCCCTGCCATGGCAGGAAAGAGTACTAGGGTCAAATGATCCCAGCAAGGTGTACATCCAACCTCCTCTTAAAGACCCCCAGGGTAGGGGCCAGCACCACTTTGCTTGGAAGTTGGTTCCAGATCCTAGCCCCCCTGACAATGAAGTAGCGCCTCCTGATGTCTAATCTGAATTTACCCTCTGCCAGCTTGTGACC
>NW_017728906.1:57159450-57219434 GCF_001723895.1 Crocodylus porosus | reverse complement strand
AGTTTCATAGTTTCTAGGGTCAGAAGGGACCTGAGCAGATCATCAAATCCGACCCCCTGCCATGGCAGGAAAGAGTACTAGGGGCAAATGACCCCAGCAAGGTGTTCATCTAGCCTCCTCTTAAAGTGCTCGGGGGAACAGGGACTCCCCCAGTGCCTGCTGGTCCCCTCTGACTAGTTTGTAACAGGCAACTAGATCCCACCTCAGCCTTCTCTTATTATTTCTCTTATTTTATATTTATATATATATATATATTCTTTATATATATAAAGAATATTACTTCCATAAGATAAATGGAACACGGAAGGCACTTAGTAAAAGATTACATACACGTAAATAAAAAAAAAACTAAACAGAACTCACTGAACTTTTTTGTTTTTGAGATCATTTGTTATCTATGAATATTTTGACAGCTGCTGGCTAGTCATTAAAATTTTCATAAATCTCCCAAATCTCTTGAATTTTATTATGACTGTTTAATTTGGCAAGCACTTACAAATAACCAGTACATTTCTAGTAATTAGTATCAGTTCATGAAAAATTCACAAATGGGGAAAAAGGACAATATTCACAAAAAACATACTGCAAGATAATTTGTGTATGACGACAAAGAATTCTTTTAAGATTCTCATCATTGCAACTGGAAGGAAGCTCATTAAAATTTAGATGAAAATAATTTTTGTAGTCAACCAAATGCTTTTTTAAAATCTCTTCAGAATAACAAAACAAAAACAAGCATGTATTATTTTACCTTAAAAAAAAGATTTTACATTCTAGATGCATTTTTATGGACCCAAAACAGAGAAGAATCCTTTATACCAACTTAGACCATTTTTAGAGTTATTTAAATTTACTATGGTGTTGTTTTAAGAACAGACAAGTGGGTGTAATTTGAACATCATTTTAACCAGATTCCTTAGTAGATTCATAATCTATAATTAAATTCATAATTTGCTCACTCAGACAAACAGGAAGCTATGCATAGAATAAGAGGATATAAAATGCAAGAAAAGCAGCAAGAGAGCGAGGAGAGAAAGATGGAGATCAAATACACACATGGACAGAGCTAGGATTTTGAAGAGGGGGTTGCAGATGGTGTGGTGCACTTTCACATGTAACACAATACATATTTTTCCTCTAGGTAAAAATAAACTTGAAGCTTTGCCAATATCCTAGGGACCTAGGCTATATTATCTAGTTTAAGATTGAAGCAAAAACAAATAAAGTTTTATTGGAATTGTGGTAGGGTTATCCCTGACTGAGATTAAGTACTCTGCAACCTGTAGCCTTCCTGGACCAATCCATTCATCCCGCTATTACTTGCCCTTAATTCACTGCAGTGAGGTTCGACTTGCTCCTGCCATATCTTGATTTTTTCTTGATGTTACTAGTTGGGAGGGGTTGTTTGTTTTCTACTGCAGTTGTTTAAAGACAACCCGCACAGGAATTTCTTCTGGGGCTCTAACCTACCCTGTCCCAGTGCCACCCAGATGTTACAACACCAATTACAATCATAACCTTTCATGAGTGGTATAACTTTATTTATTTTCTTTTATTCCAGGTTTGATCTTTTTGTCTCAACAACACAGAAGAGAGTGGACAACCTGGCTTCTTTTCAGTATCAGGTAAGTCTTGTGTACAGTTGCAGGAGGACCTTAATTACCCCAGTCTCTCGGGGTCGCTTGCCCTCTATTGTCATGCTTTAAATACTTCAGATCAAAAGGGAAAGGAAAACCCTGTCTGGGAACTTTATCCCTGGGGCTTGATCCCCCTTCAGCCTCTTGACCTGTGCTTCCCTCACCAAATTGTCTCTCTTATGGCTGGATTCTGGCCACAGCCTGTGGTTTTGATCCTGCCCTTTCCTGGGTTATGTGTGGGTTTGCTGCCCCATGAACCCACCTTGGGTTTGAAGAACACAAATATAGTTAAAGTAAATGAAAGGAAAAAAAAAAGAACCCAACTTCAGCTATAACCTGTCTGGGGGGTCGCCCCTTCTCCTGCAGCATACCCCTCTTTGGTGGAGCTTTCCCACTTGTGCTACTACTGTCCGTGGCGCCTCTTCAGCTGCAGCCCCAGGACTCAGTAAAGCCCGGCTGAGCTCTTCTCTCAATTTGGAGCTGGCTCTCCAGCTCTCCCCAACTCTTGCCTGCCATCCCTTGCTATTGAGCGTGTCTCTCTCTCACTCCTCTCCTCGTGTGCCCTGCCCCTTGCTTCCCAAGGCCACTCTATTCTCATGGAGAAGCTGCTTCAGAAGTGCCACTCCTGTGGCTCTCTTTCTCCTTCCCATGCTGGCATCTCATTTTTGGCAGCCTCCTTTTTCCCTGCCGGGAGTGTTTTCTGCTTTTTAGTTCCCTTGCCTGTTTCTCTCCACAAAAATGTTATTACAAATTATGTATAAAAAGCCACAAAAGCTAGGCAAAAAATAAGAAGTTGTTTCATTATTCCTGTTGTCATCAGAATTAATTCTACATCTCTTTCGGACTAATCAAAGAAAAGGTAGCCTTCTTGAGCACATTGACAATGCAATGCTTCACTGAAAGTTAATTCCACACCTGAACTGATGTTCACATAAGTCAATGTTTCCACACCTAAGTTACTAAGTTAGCTAGAGTTAAAAACAGCCTACAGGATCAGAAGCAGTTAAGACAAGAGAATTGCCAAGGAAAAGCTAGCTTGATCAGTGGAATGTCAAGACTGTTAAAAAGGAGAGAGGCTCATTAACACCTATAGAATGAAGAGATTAGAAGGAATCAGGGGGTGCATCTACCCATGCACTGTAGTACAGAGCTGAAAAGTATCACCTTCTGCATGTGTGCCTGTATTAGGGTGCAGTAAGTTAACTCTGCTGTAGGATAGTGCTGTCAAGGACAAGTTAACAACAGAGTTATTCAGTGTGCTGAAACACTTATGTAGATGGTGATCAGGTCTGGCTGGGGCACAGGATGCTATAATACTGGGGCTGCCTGCTGCCTAGCACCATCATACCCCAGCCTGCTCCTTTGCCACTTAACGCCACCACCCAGAGCCCAGGGCTGACTCCCCAGGTCCCCTTCCAGCCCAGGGGCTTCTCCACCCTGGCTCAAATTCCTGCAGTCATGGGCACACACATAAACTTTGCACCTGGGAGCAGCTGATTCCAGCATAAACTGTGACAGCCTCCAGCACAAACTTATTCATTCAGGGTAATTGCATATATAGCTGTACCTAGGTAGATTATAACAAGCTAGGAAGTCAAGTGGCTCCCTTACTGCTGCTTGACTAGAAGTGCTGCTGTCTCTGCCAGGCCCTTTGTTTTAAACTTCAGATGGTGCAAGAATCAGAGGGGGTGTGACTTTATCCCCCTGGATCTGCCCCTGCATACACAGATTTTTTTTTAATTTGTGAACTCCCCCCAGTACTAAAGCAGGACTCTCATCAGGCTACGTTGCCTTCTGTGGAACTGAAGGTCCTTGCTGGGACTAAAAGAAATAACTTAACTCCTATTTCCTGTCATGGTTCACCAGGCCAGCCAGTCTAGTGGATAGAACCAGGCCTGGAGCTAAAAGCAGCAGGAGTAAGTCAGAAGCCAAAATGCCATGGTAGGCCCAGGAGCCAGGCATAAGAACCTAGTTACCAAGTCAAAAGGAAATTTCACAGGGTGAAGTCGAAAAATAAGCCAAACTTGGATCATGAGTAAGAAGCAGATCTACAGGGAGAATCCAGAGACTGAAATCTAGGGGAAAGCCAAAGGCAGGGTCAAGAAACAGGGAAGCTAACAATGTTGCTGGGGCAGGAACTGCTCAGAGAATAAAGACCAATTTGTTCTGCAGCAACGCCTGGGTGCTGGAGGAGTTCCTTAAATGCAGCTCTAGAACAAAATCAACTGAAAGGGACCTGGGGGCCAGCTGGCCTTGACTAGTAGTAACCGGGTCAGTGCACCCAACAAGAGCAGAGCAGTTTTATAGCCAATAGCATACAAGGAGGCAATGTGGCTAATTCATGCCCTGCTATTTTTTACTTCCCAGCTCAATACATCTCTCCCTGCAATTTCCTCTTCTCCCCTTCTGTAGTTATGCCCTGTCCTCTGGTAGTCATTTAAAACAAAAATGCAAGCTGTTGCTTTAAACCAAAATCCCTCCCAACCTGTGCAAACAAACATTAGATGCAGAAACGAAACATTGTTCTTTTAAATCAAACGTCCTCTATCTCAGGTAGAGCCAGGGCCATTCTTCCAGGAGTTCTCTCTGCTTCCTGCATTCTGGCTCCCCTCTGACTTCATGGGCAACCACACTTCCTCCCCTTCCCCCCAGTAGCTCCACTTCCAGCCAGCCCATCCATCCCTTCAGGTGTTCCCCTTCTTTATCTATTGCCAGGTTGCTGCCTTGTCTCTCAGATGAGTCACATTCACAGAAGTATTTGCCCTTGTGCTAATGGGTCACTTGATCCTTTTTATTGCAACCTACACCTTTCCTCCTCAGACCTTATCTTGACTACTTGTTGGCTGGTGTGGAAGGCTTGTCAGCTGTGCTTTCCCCTTTTCCTCTGGTTGCCTTTTACACTATGTCTAAGAAAACCATTGAAGTTAGCCTCTTTCTTTGTACTGCTCATTGTATCTATACCCACAGCAGCTATCAGAAATATAGTTAAGACCTTTCCAAAGTTTTTTGTAAATTTCCCCCTCATACTCATTCAGGGATGGGAGCTAAAAATTGTTGAGCTGTATTTGAATGTGGCATCTAATATTGTAGTTTTGCTTTTAGGTTCTATGGATACTTGAAACTTTTATTTTATTTTTCAACTCAGTCTTTGGATCAAAGCATTTTCCTTGTATATCACCCAAATCTGACCAGAGCAAGAGGACCATCCATTTAATGCATCAGAACTATTACTATTTACCTATCAAAGGCCCTTGTATCCAACCTGTAACATATATTGAGAAGGAAACACTCCAAAGGGCTATGGATTTCTGAGTCTCCAGACTCTCCAGTCTGTTTGGCAGAGTAGAGGTAAAGACATGCAAGGAATCCTTCTCTCAAGCTTCTCTCCAAAGGTTCCCAAACAGCTGAGCACACAGGCGAGCCCTGTACTGTGGGGAGCAAAGCACTGTGGGATGGCAGAGAACTGCTGTGAGGAGTGTTCAGATGTTCCAGGAAGTGCCTCTTTTTTGTGTGCTTTGGCCATTTTTTAAGAACTTCTTCAACCATGCATATCTGTTTGATCACTGTCTGGAGCTCTCCAAATGTTATGGCTGTCCAGGGCCACTGTCTCAGCAGGTATATATTTGTTCCTCTCTAGCCATTTCTATATTCATACACAGAACTGGAAACTACATATTGTGCACCACTGTGTATCTATTTATAATTCATATATTTCCACAAATTAATAGCTATTAACATTCTTATGTAATAATGTGGGAAACAGTTTAATAAAAGATGTTATGAGTGATAGTTTAATTTAGCAAATTAACCATTTAACAAAATGAAACTGGGCACTGTTTACTGTACTTTTAGTGTCCCATGGAATAAATCAAAGAAATAATTTTTCTGTTCCCATTATTGTTATTTTTACTGGCTTCTCTCTCTATTTCTACATTATAATTAATCCACTGTATTCCCCCCACCCCCTTAATCTTGATGCACAGAAGATTTTATGTTGATTTAAACACTCTTGGTCTTCTAAGGAAGAAGAGTAGAGATGTTTTAAGTAATCTCCCAATATTTTAATAAAGGTCTATTTAGTGTGAAACTATCCACTTAATTTAAAGCATCCCATGCCATCATATTTCTGTTATTCAGAAGTGTTACTCAAATGTATTGAAATTAAAGCACTCAACAAGTTTACAGTTATAATTAAGGAAAAGAATAAAGTACTTTTATGGTCTTTATATTTGACCCCAGTAGAAAATAAAGAGGCTTATTGCTTTTCTCTCATAAACATCCTCCTGCCAAGCAAATACAGGAGACCAAAACCCTCCTCCCCCCCTCCTTTTCTCAGAGTATCTCCAAATAACAGCAAGGTCAGGAACCTATTGTATTGTTATGGAAACAAATATTAATATCATGCATGTAATGAAAAATTGAGGCCTAAGCAGTCATGATGAAATTCTTACTTCACTGAGAGGGCTGTTAAAGGGATTGTGTAAAGTGCCATTTATTTAAGCAATTAAATACTGATGATGTTTAGGCTCACATTTCAAACCATGTGGTCATAGAATCAAAAGAAATTAGGGTTGGAAGGGACCTCAAGAGATCATCTAGTCCAACACCCTGGTTAAATCAGGACCATCCCCAACTAAATCAACCAAGCCAAGGCTTTGTCTACCCAGGTCTTAAAATCCTCTAAGGATGGAGATTCCACAACCTCTCTGGGTAGCCTGTTCCAAAGCTTGACTACCCTCCAAGTGCGAGTTTTTCCTTGTATCTCATGTAAACATTGCTTGCTGCAACTTGAGACCATTGCTTCTTGTTTTGTCATCTGCCACCACTGAGAACAGTCTAGCTCCAGCTGCTCTGGAACCACCCTTCAGATAGTTGAAGGCTACTATTGCCTGCCTTCCCTAAACTAAATAAGTCCAGTTCCCTCAGCCTCTCCTCAGAAGTCATGTAACCTGGCATCCTAACCATTTTCATTGCCCTCTACTGGACTGTCTCCAATTTGTGAATATTCTTTCTGAGATGGGGGGGGGGGGTCCAAAACTGAACACAGTACTCTGATGTGACTGAATAGCGGGGAATAATTACTTCTCTTGATTTGCTGGCAACACTCCTACTAATGCAGCCCGGTATGCCATTAACCGTCTTCACAACAAGGGCACACAGTTGGCTCATATTCAGTTAATTTTCCACTGTAACCCAAGGGTCCTTTTCTGTACAGCTGCTGCTTAGCCAGTCAGTCCCCAGCCTTTAGACCAGTACATGGAACTTTTCAATCCTAAGGGCAGGACTTTGGATTTATTGAACCCCATGAGATATCTTTTGGTCCAATCTGCCAATGCATCTAGGTTTCTCTGAATCCTAGTCTTACCCTCCAGTGTATCTACTACTCCCTGCAGCTTGTCCATGATGAACAGCTTTGGACTACAGTGTACACAGTGAAAGGAGTCCAAGAGAGGCTTGACATCTGCTCTTAATGAAAGATTGGGACAATTCTATAAAAAGTAGTGACTTGTCTGTGACTTGTGACCACTTTATTCAAGGGAGTGTAAAATTTGTAAACAAATTACTTTAACAACATACTTCCATGTTGTAGCCATGTTGGTCTAAGGACATAGGCAGAACACATTTCACAGATGAGCCTATGAACTTTACTTCGTCAACCTCCTGGATACTAAAAATGATGGACTAAATATGGACATTGGATTCATGACACATTATAACCTGCCTAACGTCTGACTCCACAGTACCTCTCCACTATGTACCAGCTACATTTATTCCCCTTTCCCACCCCCCCGCATCCCAACCTGTCTCTCACTCACCGACTCCTCAGTTTACATCTTCACTGACTGCTGTTCTTGCATGCATGTCAGCCTCTGACTTCTTTACTATTAATTCCATCCAGGAAGAGTACACACCAACTACAGATGCTTCTTCAGCCCAGTGAAGGGTATTTATACTCAACAGCTTGCTAAGAAGAATTTTTCCAACTATTTGAGTTGGTCTAATAACACATATAAGTTTACCCAAAGAACCTTGTTGGTGTTGATATACTGAATTCAAACAACTGATTTCTTCTACTCCAAACAAAAAACAACTCTATGCCCCCCAATTTGATGCTGTTCAGCAAAGGGGTAGCATAAATGTGTATATTGTGTAAGATGGAGCAGGAGGATAATCTGTCCTTCAGTGCAGATTTCTGCAATGACCTACCCATCTTTCAACCATACAATTTCTGCTCCCCTGAATTTTATCAATAATAGCCACATCCTTTTCTGCCTAACGCATACAACATATACCAGCTATCACACTCATCCTTCTGCCGTGTAGTCAATTAATTTCCAAAAGGCCTCTGATTTAGTATTCCACAATGTCCTCTCAGGAAAATTGGAGGTCTGTGGGCTTAATTCTGAGACAGTCAGGTGGGTGAGAAACTGGCTGCAGGATAGGACCCAGAGAGTCATAGTGAATGGATCTGTACCATGCTGGTGAGAAATGGACAGTGGTTTCCTGCAGGGGTTGGTGCTTGGTTCAGGGGGTGAAGAGCTCACTGGCCAAGTTTGCAGATGACACCAAGTTATGCGGAAGTGTGGTCACGCTTGAAGATAGGCTGCAGATACAGGTGGACCTAGACAGGCAGGCAAGTTGGGTGGATCAAAATCTGATGAAGTTCAACATCGAGAAATGTAAAGTGCTCCACCGCAGGATGAGCAACCCCCAACACACCTACAGGCTTGGCAGCACCAAACTGACTAGCACCATAAATGAACCTGGTGGTAATAATCTGGGGTTAATAATAGATCATGAATATGAGCTGGCAGTGCGCTGCTGTAGCCAGCAGGGCAAATAATACTCAGAGCTTCTGAACTGCTTCAGAAAAGCTTCAGAGTCACTTTGGAGATCCGGCCATAGGGTATAATGGGGAATCAATTAAATATCTATGACTTAGTTGTTTTTTGTCTGATTTGGACAAATCACCACCCCAAATTCTTGAAAGCAAAACTCATGTCATGTGTATGTGTTACACCACAGGGGGTGAAAACTGCAGGCCTGCCAGCCCGTGCTGAGGCCACAAAGCCTGCCAGCTGTCAGGTAGATAGGTGCAGGGGTTCTGGGGCCCTGCACCCCTAGCTGCTGACAGGCAAAACTCATGACCTGGGTGCTTGTGCAACTGTATTTGTCTTGGGGCATGGTGGGGGAGGGAACTAATGCAGGCCTAGCTGCTAGTCTACTGTGTTACCAATCAACCATGATTCACTCAGGGACCAGCTCAATACACAGTACCTAGCTACTACATAATGAGTTAACGAACAAGGATTAACACCTACAAAACCACAGACTAAGGAGAGGAAATAATCAATACAGACAATCAACTGCCTCAAGACAGAGACAGTCAGTTGCACAAGCACCCATGTCATGAGTTTTCCCTTTCAGTAGCTAGAGGTGCAGGGCCCCATAACCCAGAACCGCTGCACCTATCTCCTTTATGCCTGGCAAGCTTTGTGGCCCCAGCAGGGGCTAGCAGGCCTGCAACTTTCAGCCCGCTGCACCTTAACACACACAGTGTCACCCACGTCACGAGTTTTGCCTGTCAGCATCTTGAGGTGCAGTTCCCCCCCAAACCGTTGCACCTATCTCCTTGAAACCTGGCAGGCTTTGTGGCCTCACCAGGGGCTACCATCCCAGCAAGTTTCACTGCCCCTCCGGTGTAACACATACATGTAACATGAGTTTTGCTTTCAAGAATTTGGGATGCAGTTTTCCCTGAACTGGTGTACTGATATTCTTAAAACTTGGCAGGCTTCATGCTCTCATCAGAAACTACAAATCAGACAAAAACAACAAAGTTATAGATATTTCATTGACTCCCCATTATGTCCTATGGCTGGATCTGTGAGGTGGCTCCAAAGCTTCGGAGCTGCTTCAGCCAGATCAAACCAGGAAACTAATTCAGAGCTCCAGATCCGATCACTGGCACGTGAAGCAGCCAGATCTGAAGCTGGATCAAATAGCTGCCTACTCGCACAGGCCTACTAATGTGCTGCATCTCCATTTCCCTTCTAGTTTTTAATTATAGTTTTATGCTTTGTGTGCACTCTTCCCCTGCCTTCACCCTGAGAATTTCCTTATAAAAGTAGTAAAATAGACCAGCAGGGGTAGTTTTACCACTATGTCATCAAAGCCTAATTTCAGGAGAGTTAGGCAAAATATTATCTTGTCAGCATTAGCGCTCCCATCATTGCTTGCACCAATGGGGCAGTATTAGAAGTAGAGGGGCAGTAGAACCTGCCTGGCATACTGAGGAAGCCGTCTTCCTAGAGGGGAACAAGCAACAACTAAATTTTTTTCCTGCTTACCTATATTATCATTACAAAAAGGCACTATAGCACAAACCCATACTTTCCACACTCATAAGACAATGTTTAGCCTTCGCTTTGCTGCGTTTAGAAACAAAAAGAAGAGGGATTACTGCTGATGTGGGGATTGGTTGAGACTATACCACTCATTCTTTTTTCCTCTCCTTTGCAAAGGTCATAGAGAATGATGAGTTGGTGATATGGCTGGCAGTTTGGCCAAAATACATGGCCTATATCCAACACTTGCAAAAATCAGTGGTTTCAACTTCGGGGCACCTTTTCAAAACTCTTTGGCTGTGCCCAGACAAAAAGCTCTGGTAAAGATTCAAATTGTTCTGCTTGCATGTCTTCATTAATGCCTATGTATCTATTTGAGTAAATCTGTACTTTAGACTTCTGTTCTCAATTCAGCAATTCGAACTGAATTTAAAGTTCTTATGGAGGACATTTGACTTATTTATAAATATGTATGTGTCAAAGTAGAACAACATATTGACAAGGCAGTAAATTGGGTATGTGTTTAGAATACACTATAGAACTTTCATTGCAAAATTAGTATAATATTGGTACAATATGCAATACAGGTGAAACAACTTCTTGTGTGACTCTATGGCTTGAAGCTCTGTGATGATAAGCAGTTGCTGCTGAATAGGGGAAGGAATGGTTATGGGACTGCTTCATCTGTATGAACTCCAGAAGGGGACAAAATATCCACCCAGTAGGACAAATTCTCAGGGAGAGGGTGAAGGGTAGGGAGGAGTTTCATTCTGATCATGGAAAAATGTGGAATTTCAGTCACTTTTTTAATCCAAAAAATGGGGATTTTTTTTATCACTGAAAACCAGGATCCTAGGTAATCAGAAATGTCTTCATAGGTATGTTATAATACTACAGTGACCACATTCAAACACAGTAGGCTAAGCCCTAGAACTGAATGAAAAGAAGAGAAAAGGGCTGTTGTATTATTTTAAGGCAGAGTGTATGCCCCATGGTAAATAGTTTGATCAAGGTCCTGTAAGCTATCTATGGGCACAGACAAAAGTGCAGCACCCCAGTGTAACTCAGAATGCTTTGCAGGAAGTGTTCTGAATTACAATGATCCCCTGGACAATTTATTTCAGCAGGGATGGGAATCTACTTGCTGGCTGGGAGCCTGCAACCAGTTTCCCCTAGCACTGGCCTCTCTTCCCTGCCAGATGGCCCTTGCTGTTTTCAGAATAGGAGCAGGGAAAGGGAGCAGAGGGAGTTCATTTGAGGGGTTCCCCAGGTGGTGGTGGAAGGTGGGGTGGGTGAATTGGAGCCCTCCACCTTGGGGGAGAAGGGTGGCACCATTATACCCCCCCACCCTCCGGTGGGGACTGAAGAAACCCCAGACTGAACTTCCTCTACTCCCTTTCCCCCTCCCATTCTGAAAACATCAACAGCCTGGGAGGCAGCACAGATACAAGTTACAGATGAGGCTATGTTCTGAAACATCTTTATCTGAATTATCATGTGCCAGGCATGAGACTTCAGATTTTCACCCAGTTGGCCATTTTTGAAGCTGTCTACAGCCATGAACCTGTGTTTGGTAATGGCCATAAACCACTTTCTGTGGCCAGATTGGGAGAAAATTGTCTCTGCACCTTCTGTGATCTTGCCACCTGAGCCTGAAATAGCTTTGAGGTAAGAAATCACTTGGAGATAACACATTGAGGAAGATCTCTTGGGTGAACTCCGGTGAGACAAATCTGTTAAGGAAGCTGAAATCACTGTAAGCAGTATATAGTCCTAATCTGAATGTACCTCAGGACTGACATCAAACAAAAGTTTTTCGGGGTAGTGAATGGAAAAAGAAGAAATGAGGTGTAAAAGGGACATTTACCAGTTGTGTGTTCATCCAGGAAAGCAGGAGGCTGAGTTAACAAAACGCTTCTAAAATTATCATGGAAGAGAGGTTTTTTTTATCATTCACTGAGGCACATATTTGTGTTATGATATGATGGGATCTGATCCTTGATCCCAACAATTGTGCCACCTGCCATGACATACATGCATGGCAAGATGCATGATTCTGGGATCAGGGATCAATCTAAACAGTGCCATCACTATTTGCCAGTGCAGAGAAATCTTAGATCATGCTCCCAGGTTCCTCCCATACTGGCAAATTGAAATCTGGGTGTCAGTAACCCAGGATGAAGTGGAGTTGTCTTGGGGCCACCTAATTATTGGTCCCATCCCCAACACCACATGAGAATCTGAACCCTCTCTATCCCAGTAGCACACAAAAGCCTGGAACTGGCTCTGGTCTGTTGCTACCCTGTTATACAATCAATTTAAGGCACAACACATGATAGAAGCCAGCCAGAAAAATATTACATGTAATACTTCACAGTAAAAATGCCTATTACTATTTAACAGTAGAAGTAATAATAATAATAATGGGGCATCTGGTATTACCATTTAAGTTAATGAGAACAGTCTAGATAAAATAACACCTATACAACACAGTCAATTTAATATTGAGCCAAGTTCTGCTCTCAGGTACACTAATATAAATCTATAGTGAGCTAAATAATCTGAATAGAAAAACAGATATATACAGGACTAACAGAATAGGTATTAGGTTACTCTTTAAGTTTTTTATTTCCTCACTTCCAATTTTATCTGTACAACAGTTATTTGCATAATTTCTATGCATTTAATATAATACATTGGAAGAAAATAAAGACTAAATTCAATTCAGGTGTAATTACAATTTAGTTAGAAACAAAATGAAGCATGTGGTAACCTGAGATTATTTTTAATAATTCACAGAAATAATCAACTACAAAAGAAAAGATACAATGTAAAGTTGTTTAAAAAACTATTTTACCCAGTTCAGTGTGTATATTGTGAAAATTATACACAGGTGGGTACCTGTTCTTTCAAGAGTATTTCAACATTTAAGGGCTACATTCTTGCTCACACTGGTGTTATTACAACAAAATATTTAAGGGTGTTTCTGATGATTCCTACTAGCAAAATGTAGGTACATAAGTAACTGAAAAACCACGTTTAACCATGTTATCAATGGCTTAATATTTCACTAAGAAGAATTGATAAGTGGGGTCTGGCCTTGGCTTAGCACTGTCGCATACCTGCATTAATGACTTGGAGAAGGGAATGGAGTGCATGCTTAACCTATTTAAAGTTGACACCAAGCCAGGTGGGGGAACAGACACTTTGGAGAATAGGATTAGGATTCAAAATGATCTTGATAAACTGGCAGAATGATTTAAAATAAATTCAGTAAATACAGGTGTTTATTCATAGACAGAGCTCAGATTTTGAAAATGTGGGGGTGCAGATGATGTAGTAAATAATCACATAATACAACACAATTTTTCTTCAGTTAAAGAGAAACTAAAAGCTTTACTAACATTCTAGGGGCTATATGCTATATTATTCCATTTAAGATCAAAGCAAATACAAATAAAACTTCATTAGAATGTTCACAAATTTGCTTGATTATATATTAAATTAAAAAAAACCACACAAACAATAGGCAAAAATAGTCAAAATATATTGTTTCATTAGTCCTTTAGTCACTTTAAATTTACATCTCTCATTCAGACTTCTAAACAAATCTAGTCTTCTTGAGCACCTTGACAGTGATTCCAATATGTAACTGTTAGCCTTTTCGACATCTGACTTATTATTACTATACCTGAGTTAAGTTTTTTAGCTAAAGTTACAAGCAGCCTGTTGGACTATTGTGAAAGAACAGGGTATACTTACCTGATGCCTCCTCCCAGCTCCAAGCTTGAGGTCTCCAAGAATAAGGTCTCCATACTACAGTGGGAGCTGCTGGCGTGCAGCAGACCTGCTTTAAGACACCTCCAGGTGATGCGGATTGGGAAATCACATTGGCCAGAGCAATATCTGGGGCCGGGCAGAGGGCCAGAGAGAGAAGGAAAATCAGAAGCCAGCTGGCAGAGTAACACATGGCTGCATCCCACCCAAGACTGAAAAAGTATGTGAAAATAAAGAAGCCGGTAGGCTTGAAGGCATGGGAGGGGGAGCCCTCATCCACCGAGGGGAGGAATATAGAAAGAAGAATACAGGTACTCTCTCTCTCAGTTTAACTTTATTGGGTTAATTGAACACTGGCACTTGTTAATGGAGGCAGAGAAGCCAGCAACACAGAACCGAGAGAATGGGTGTCGCGGGATTTGCTTCGGACTCAACCCAGCTACCTGTGGGTTTTGTTTTACTTTCCCTCCCTCAGAGAAATGGCAAGAGGTGGTCCTCCAGTGTCTTATTGGCTCTGAGAGGGATGAGGACCCACCAGAAAGAGGGAGTAGGAAGTGAATGCTCCCACTCAAGGTATCTCTTGCCCTAATTGCCTGCCTCTCAAACAATCAAGCCAGGTGTAGCAGCAATATAAGTAAAGAAGAGACCTGATCAGTCCCAGTGGAGAAGGTTCAGTCACTCGGGGAAATATAGATTGAGTAAAGGCATTGGCTAGACCTGGACAAACTCGGAAAGGGACCCTGCTGGCCCAATAAAATCTCTTTTCATTTCTTCAGTTAACTTGATGCTTTTTCACTGGGACAGAGGTCGTAATGCGCATCAGCAGCTGGTAATGACCAAGTGGTGGCACCACCCTCTTCCTCTCTCCCCCTTTCCTTATATCTTCAAGAACCAGTAAAACCAGAGAAGTCATGGCAGGCAGGAACAAGGGAGACAGAGAGAGAGAGGGGGGAGCCACCCCAAGGCAGCTACACACAGGGAAATGACCTGAGAATAGCTGTTGGGTGTGAAGACATGCCCCTCTTCCCAGTAATGACCCAATACTATGAAATACAAGAGATATCACCAGGAATATGTATCATATAGCTAAATTTCATAAGAAAGGATAGTTTGAATAGTGGAACATCAAGACCATTAAAAATGAAACAAGGTTGTTAGTACCTATGGAATGAAGAGTGATTCTCAGGACTGGGGTAGATTATAATGAGTAATGAAGTCAATTGTTTACCTCTGTGCTGCCTGAATAGAAATGCCACTGACCTTCAGTGGCAGTTGGTTTTAAAATTTGGACAGAGCAGGGATTAAAGGCAGGTTCAACTTTCTCCCATGTGCTTACTCAATAAGGATTTATGCCATGGAATATTCAAATACCATATGTTGAACAACTAGTACTGCAGAACCAATATTGCAGAAAACTGGCAGTTATAGTGAATCACAAGCTGAACATGAGTCAATTTTGTAATGTTGTTGCAAAAAAAAAAAAAGCTAACATACTCAAATGTATTAATAGGAGTATAATCTGCAAGTCATAGGGAGTGATTCTTCCATTTTATTCAACATTGATGATGATTCCCTTAGAGTGTTGCATCCAGTTTTGGGCACTCCACTTCAAGGAAAACATAGACAAATTGGAAAGACTTCAGGTAAACAAAAATTCAAAATATTAGAAGTTTAGAAAATGAATTAAAAGGAAAAGCTGAAAAAAATGGGGTTATTTAGTTTAGAGAAAAAGATGAATTGGGGCTGAATTTAACAACAGTATTTGAATACGAAAAGAATCATTATATTGAGAATGTTGATCAACTATTCTATGCGTCTACAGAAGACAGGACAAGAAGTAATATAGTAAAATTTCAACATGGAAGGTTTAGTTTAGATATTAGGAAGAACTGTTAAACTATGAGGGTGGCTAGACAAATGTTTCTCAGGGATGGTTTGGAAAAAGATAATTCTACCATAAGCAGGAAGTTGGGCTAGATGACCTTATGGGGTCCTTTCCACTCCCTGTTTTTCTGGGCTAGATGACCCTCTGGGGTCCTTGCCAAACCTTTGTTTTGACTGAACAAAGCATTTAAGCAGGTGCTTAACTTGAACAGGCCTTTAGCAGATACTTGAAGTCAAAGGAATTTAGACATGGATCTAAAGTTAATCATGTACTTAAGTTCTTTGTTTGACAGAGGAAAACCATTGAACCTATGCTTTTTAAATAGCACCTTACTTACCAAATAATCTAATGAAATCCAGGAATAAAGTTACTGGAAACATAAATAACAGCAGCAGAATTTGTCTGTATGAAACCAATCACCAGGACTTGTGACTTCTACTTACTACCTTCTTCCCCATGAATGTGTGAATGCACTGGAGTAAAGCCAAAATCAATTAGCTTTTAGTGAAAATAAAATCTTTATAAGTAATGAAAAAATATATTGCTTCCATCTAATAGGATGGAGGTAAATCATTTATGAGGATATATATAATTAGTGACATACATAGCGACAGTAAGTAAAATACTAAAAATGAATGAAGTACATTCTGGGATGCTTGACTCAATTGCTTACAAGATGATTTTATTAGCTGGTTACTGTATCCAGTAATAAAACCAAAGTTATATAGTTGTCTTTAACTGGTTTTGTCTATTGGTTTTTAAGGATGCACCATGTCATTGATTTTTTTATAAAAATTATAGTTGACTGGAATACAACTTGAATTTCATCTTCCATTTTGATGGTTATAATCTACTAGGGTCATTCTATCATTGCTAAAAATATATGTCTAAATGATGATGAATGAACACTTAAAATAGTTAGCCCAATTTCACTATTTTATTATTTCTACTATGTTTTTCTTTCAGTAATAATACTAGAAAATCAATTCTGATACCTCAAATAGGCCTTTAATTATCTCTTGAAGTGCTGCAGTAAAGGAAAATATATTGTGTTCAGTGATAACTAACTTGCTTTCTGCATTATTTAGAACGGTCCTATTTTCATTACTTTAAAGCTCCCATCTTGTTGGTATCCCATGAAAACGGCTGCTTTGTGAAGATGACTAGGCAATTATTTCAGTATCAAATCAATCAACAGGCTACTGGTAACATTAAGGAGTCCCAAACCAGTCTTCTTCAAACTGCTTAAATATCTCCAAGTCCAAGGAACAATATGGAAATTAGAGATTTTCTCTGTTCTACAAAAGTGCCAGGGGCTAGTTAGGACAGACTGTACTTGGATGCCATATGGTATGCTATCTTATAGATAAATACAGGGACCTTTCCACATAGACCTTTCAAATCATTACAAGATCACAGGGTCTAAATGTCAAAGATGCAAGGAGAAATCACTGGATCCACCATCTCTAAAGCATGGGGACTGGATATACACTTATATGCTGGCAAATGATCATCATTCAGCCTTACTGGATTTGAATCTGGAAGGGACAGCAGATGCTCTGACTTTTCTATAAAAAGGGAAGGGAAATAAGAGGGTACCATTTGTTTTCATTCAAAGTAGTGAAATCAAAGGACTTTTGGTTAAGGTATTGGGTGTTGAGGTAAAACAAAATAAGAGTAGGAAATTAACGAAAAAGCTAACAGATCCATTCATCATGTTAAACCTGATGTACCCAAGAATGGAATAATCTTTATTCTCTTTTTAAAGTCAGTGCAAGTCATTTATTGATTTCAACTGGAACAGAATCAAACTGCTGACAGTTAGTAGATCTGTTACAGTGCACAATTAATATTTCTGCAACATATTGAATTCCTTTTCATGTAAACCAAGAATAAGGGAAAGAACTTCCAAGAAACATTTTGGAAACATCTAGAGTATTGTATGTGAAATGATGTTCAATTATCATATATACTGTTACAAAGGTTTGACATGAAATCAGACATTTTGAAAAGGAGAGTTTTTCATAACTCCTATCATAGTTAACATATGGTATCGAGTTACAAGCCTCAAAGGATGAACAAGGGCTGTTCGGTCCTAAAAGGCTTACAAAGGATTGACCTTACTTGTGTGTTCAAGATTTTTGCAGGTAATTACAAGTTATCCAAGTTATTCTGAAAGCTGCAGAAGTAGGAAAAAGTGATTGGCATTTCAAAGAACTCTTAGAAATGACTTTGGACCAGGCAACATTATGGGAACATTAAAAACACACTGAGCATATGAGATTGAACATAGCTATCATTTCATCACCTTTTTTGGGGGACAATGTTTACAAATATGTCTTTCCACAAATCCATTCACTTGGTTGAAAATAAGCAAATGTCCAAAACTTCTATTTCTCCAGATCTGTGTTTCTAATATAGCCATATGTTATTGACACACCGTAATACTCTCCTATGGAATTTAGGAGGACATTTTTCTGTCTTAGTGATGAAGGAGCCAACCATATGAAATCCACAACTGGCAATGAGAGCTTTGAAAATAGTTTACAGAGAAAAACATATTTCATTTTTTTTCTCTTTTTCTTGTGTTTTACTATCCACAAGCAGAACACCATTTCATTAAATGTTTCATATTTCAACATTATTTACCAAAATATTTCTGCATTTCTTTTCTGCATGTGCCACCTCTCTCTATCTAACAAGTGTGGAGCAATAGATACAGAGATGTAATGTGACTTACCCAAGGACACAGAATTAATCTGTGTCTAAACCAGAAACAGAACAGACATCCAAGGTAAGAAGGTAATTTTTTATTTTGCCTCATAACCATGTCTTTTTAATTAATTACATTTAAGTTGGCTCCTTTCTAAATTATGTTTCTCTTTTAGCTTTTTTATTTTATTATGTTTTGATTGATAACTTTATATTCTCCCATAAAAGAAGATTTTCTCCAGTAGGCACAGAAGAACCTATTCCATCATGAGAAAAATCTTTGCAATTTCATGCCTACTGTTTTAGATTTTCTTTTTCAATGGAAACAAAGCACAAGCAGTTGACGAATGAGTTACAGAGAGAATTGTCCATATGACTTCCAATAACATCATCTCAACACTACCAATAACTTTATTTTCAGTCAAATAATTTAAAATCTACCCACTACTGTAGTAAGCTAGGAAGCTATGAGTCATTAGTGAAATATGAATTAATATAAACTACAAAATAGGCTGTGCATTTTGTATGTCTCCAGCTGGCTAATTAAATATTTGACAGCAGAATATGATATTATGTATTCTGATACTGAATATGGAAGGCTTTTATTGTTGTTTCTCTCATCCATCAAAATTACAGAAAACAAATGCATTTCATTAGTCTATACAAATTTGTCATTGTTCTGCATCTCATCGTTTGCTATTAGTTGAAGGCTATGTCATCTGCATGAAAGGGGCTTAAAAGCATAATTCGTTGAAACAATTAGAGCATCACTGTATAAACAAAACTGTAAATGTTTTCAAGTGTTGTATATTAACTACATTTGACATATATTATTTATTAGAATGTACTCATTTAATTTATACAAATTTAAGTGATGTATTAACAGTATTGTCAATGCAACTTTTTAGTTTCAAGCAAGAAAACTGACAGTGTAAAGTGAATCCTCTGCATCATTTTGAAACAAATATTAGTTATGAGCTAGATAAAATATTAATTAGGAGAAATGATAATCAAAAATGTTCCCTTTTTAGAATTAATGAAATTTCTATTAGACTGCAGTTATTATTGACAATTATTTTAAAAATCTAATTAAAAAAGCACTCTGTAGTAGTTAAATGATGCTACTTAGTAAGGGACAGAGTATTGTTGTGATATCTTGGAACTAATCTGAGTAGCAGACTCCCTGCTTATGTGAATGGGAGAAGTTGCAATCATAGAAAGCCTAATGTTCTACTACCTAAAATGCAGATAGCCAGTTAAATAAACTGGTTTCCTGGACTGCCTTTTTCAATATTGTGGGGGACTGGCACAGATTATAAACTATCAAAATTATATGTATGCTATTATTTTATTTTTCCACACAGTAAAATGTTTTTTGATGAATTAAATAACTTTCATACCATTTATACCATTTATGTATTGCTACTTTCAGGTTGATGATTTGCCCAAACTCTCTCACAATCCTATACTGTTATTTGTAATGACTGAGCAAAGATCTTGAGTGGTAATGAACTTTTAAACTGTTTTTGGTATAAAAGTGAATTGGGCAGGAAAGGAAGTAAATATATTGTTATATTTGTCAGGCTGTTTAAATCTTGTCTAAATGAAACCTGCCAAGGATTGCTAAAACTTGTTCAGGCCAGTTTCCAAAGGCCTCAAGAATAAAGTATTCCTCAAAATTTTTAGTAGGACCACTTCCTCTATAAAAGTTAGATTCTTAGACATAGATTTCAGTGAAGCAAGGAAAGAGAGCTTTCTTATGCACAATCTGAGAAGAAATGTAGGATTTTTTTTAGCTTTTTTTCTTGGTGAAAACGAAACAAAAAAGCCTACCTATAACTTGTAATGGGTTATAGTCCTTCATTCTTTTGTATAATAATGATTTTTAAAGTCTATACTTATATATGGCTAGAAGCCATTTAGAATACATTTATCAAAACAAAAAAATATCTCAACAGTACAGGCAACACCCGCTTAATGAGGTTAGCGTTATTTTGCTATAGTGCTCATTTAAAATTCATACCGGATTCCACTGAGCGCTCAGCCAGTTTCACTATAGTGCTGAGTGGAATCAGGGAGTTTCAGCAGGAAAGCGAAGAGAAGCAGTAGCAGTGGCATCAAGAAGCAGTGAGTGGGGAGGGAGGTGTGTGAGCATGGGACCTGCATCAGTGCCAAGGGCCAGGGCTGGCGGGGGCTGAGGATGGGATGGCAGGAGTGCAGGTCCCAGGCTAGCACGTGGTGCCGGAGCGGCTGGCAGGCAGGAAGGAGGGTGGGAAGAAGTGAGAAGCAGTGGTGACGAGAAGTGGTGAGTAGGTGGGGTGGGCATGAGCATGGGGTCTGTACTGGTACCCTGAGCTAGGGCTGGCAGGGGCCCAGAGCAGGGCAGCAGGAGCATGGGGCCTGGGCTGGCACATGGGGCTGGAGCAACCAGTGGGTGGGCAGGGGGTGGAGAGAGGTGGTGGCGGCGGCGAGAAGTGGTGGTAACCAATTTTTGCTGTTTACATTAATTCCTGTGGAGAAATGGGTTTCTCTTAGTGCAGTTCTGCTTAACACTCGGTTTATCCAGAACCAATTAAGAGCACTAAGAGGGGTTTCCTGCAATTTTAACTATGTAAGACAAGCATGGAATGCTTTTCAAATTTATCTACAATAAACATCCTGATTTCACAGCAAATATAAAGTAGATTTAGACACAAATACAAAATAAGGCATATGACACACCCTTACTACAAATTTTGTTAGATACACTTTTGAGACTTGCCCCTGGGATATTCTTACATCTTCAGCGATACCCTTCAGCCTCAAAAGTCTCTTTGCCATCTGCTGCTTGTCCACTGAAAGCAAACTAAGGCTAAGTACAGACATTCAAAAACCCTGAGACAGAATCAATTTAAATTACTTAGTTTTCTGTAAACAGCATAGTTTAAACTGGTAGCAAACAGAACACATATTTGCCCTTTAGTGCAGGGAGGTAGGGACAACAAATCTTAGATCAGATTCCACCATCTTTAAACTAGTCTATGTATGCTGAACTTCTGTTCTGCTATGGTTATAGATTGGTTTTGTGTGCCCAACTTTTGTTCTCTTACAAGTAGAAACCAGTTTCTGATCACTTTTAACAGTAAAACTGTAATTTCTGTAACTGGCTTAAGATACTCCAAAAGTTACCTCCCTGACGAATGGTGCCTCAACTTTTCCTGCTTCACCCAGGTCTTACTAGTTCTCAGCAGAGGGGATTTTGTCTATTATAAGAATCACACCCTTGTTTGGTCATGTGCTAAGAAATTTTAGGTGCAGTCTTCCATAGAAGATGGCTGCCTGTATATCCAATGCTCTGAAATTATACCTAACCTTGACAGTAAGTTGTAAAAGATAGCAGAGAGATGTACTATAAGACCAATACAACCATAAGGAATTAGCAATTATGGGTACACAGAGAAGTGCAGCTCTCCACTTGAACTGAGAATGCTTTGCAGGAAGAGTTCTGTGTTACAACAATCCCCTTGAACAAACAGAAGTTCACTATTGGTTCCAGGGATGAAGGGAATCTAGTTGCTGACTAGCTTCCCCTAGCAATGGTCATTGCTCCCTGTGAGGTTGCAAAGTTTTCAACATGGGAGGGAGGAAAGGGTGCAAAAGGAGCTCACTCAGTGCTGGAGTGTGGGGTGGGTGAATTGGAGACCCCCACATCAGGGATCTCCAATACATCTGCCTCACCTTCCAGAAAGGGCTGAAAACCACCTAGACAGAACACCCTCTGATCCTGTCCCCCCTCCCACTCTGAAAACAGTGATGAGCTGGCAGACTGGCAGAAAGCATTTACAGAAGATGCTCTGTTTTGAAAGATCTTCATCTGCCCCTCATGCAACGAGGGTTCCAATTTTCACCTGATCAACAATTTTTAAGCTGTCTGCAGTCATGCACTTCTGTTTGGTGATGGATACAGATGGCTTTCTGTGGCCAGATAGGGCAAAAAATGTCACTTCTGTCTGTGCCCTATAAATTGAAATATAGACACAGATAAACAAAGAAAACAATGCATCAGTGACAATTTTAAGAATGCAGCTCCACCTCAGCTTAGAAGGTTAGAAAGCAGCTGCTGCCTCTGACCTCCCTTGTAGTGTGTTATGTAATTTTTCCTGTCAGCCTATTATGCTGGTTGCAGGCCTAAAATTATTTTCTATCCCCAGAAAAATTAAAAGCAAATGCTTGTTCCCACGGAAAGGGTTAAGTATGGTTACTTATTTATCTACCATTTACATACATTATCCATTGGATTCTTGGGGAGTCCATATTATGCATATAACTTCTGGTCCTCCCAAGCATCTGTTTACCAAACCTGAAGTCTTATTTTTGCTCCCATTACGACTTAGGAAGCATTTATGTCCTTTCAGATGTATGCTAAGGTTACAGTCTGTCGTTTAATGTGAGAAATGTCCTGCCCTGAATAACCTGTTATTTTCACTAAAGGCCTCTCTTTTTCTAAAATGTAAATTCATCATTGTC
Organism: Crocodylus porosus; assembly: GCF_001723895.1. Lineage (NCBI taxonomy): Eukaryota > Metazoa > Chordata > Crocodylia > Crocodylidae > Crocodylus > Crocodylus porosus. Next base: position 57,196,569 of record NW_017728906.1, on the reverse strand, counting down.
TGGAAGGAACTGGATCAAGTATCCAGACCATGTCCACAAGATTCTGTTTGATTGTCCTTTAACCATACTCATGGCAGATGCTAATTCTCAATGATTACTTCTTTCAAGTGTGAATAGCATAGGAACACTTAAATTAATCATTGTCCTATTAAACATTCTTGGCCAAAATATAAAACAAAAAATATATTCATATCAAATATCACTATTCATACAGATGTCAGTTAGTTAAAGGCTGCTATAAAAACCCATTCTGTATTCTTTTCTGCAAACTATATTTCCCTCAGCCTCTTTTAATAAGTCATATGCCCAACCCCTCCTAACCATTTTCATTGCCCTCTGCTGGACTCACTCCAAATTGTCCACATCCTTTCTGTAGTGGGGAACCCAAAACTGAACATGTTACTCCAGATGTAGCTTCACCAGTACATAATAGAGGGGAATAATCAGTAGGGTCATGTGAAATGGCAGCATTGTTTTAACCAGTGTTTCAATGTTTTGACAGAACAGCGTTTCGTTTCGAACTTCAAAACAGTATCCCAAAGTTTTGAAAGCAAAACTTGTCATGTGTATGTGTTAAGACACAGTGGGTTCAAACCTGCAGGCTTGCTAGCCCCTGCTGAGGCCACAAAGTCTGTCATCTGTCAAGGAGATAGGTGCAGGAGCTTCTGGGTTCTGGGGCCCTGCACCTCTAGCTGCTGACAGGCAAAACTCATATCATGGGTGCTTGTGCAACTGACTGTCTCTGTCTTGTGGCAGAAGCAATTCCCAGCTCTGATTCTTTCCTCTCATTAGTCTGTTGTTTTGAAGGTGTTAATCCTTGCTCATTAACTCATTATCCTCCCTAGCTACTGTGTTATGCAATCAATCATGATTCACTCAGGGCGCAGCTCAATACACAGTAGCTAGGATAACGTGACATTAGTTCTCCTTCAAGATTTTGGGGTCCAGTTTCCCTAACCCCCCTGCACCTATCTCTTTGAAACTTAGCAGACTTTGTGGCTGCATCAGGGGCTACTACCCCTTCAGTTTTGACCCCACTGTAGCATAACACATACATGTGACACAAGTTTTACTTTCAAGAATTTGGGGTGTATTTTTTCTGAACCCCCTAAATCTATATCATTAAAACTTGCTAGACTTGATGCCCTCAGAAGGGGATACCATTTCTACAAGTTTCATCCAAATCGAGCCTACAATAACAAAGATATAGACAGTTTTCTCCATTATAGCCTATGGGTGAAACGTCGAAACAGTGTCAAAACGGCAAAACTTTTTGACTTGCCTTGTTTTGTTTGAAGGATGTTTCAATGATATCCATTTCATTTTGATTTTGCTGTTTCAACCTCAAAACAGGTCAAAATAGTGTCAAAAGAAAACTGGCAGTGAAATTTCACACAGCCTTAATAATCACTTTCCTCACTCTGCTGACAACGCTCCTACTAATGCAGCCCAGTATGTCATTAGCCTTCTTGGCAATAAAGGCACAGCGTTGACTCATATCCATCTTATTGTCCACTGTAACCCCCAGGTACTTTTTCATAGCCAATCAATCTCCAGCCAGTAGTGGCACATGGGATTCTTCCATCCAAAATGCAGGACTTTGAACTTGTTCTTGGTGAACCTTATGAGTGTAGCAGGCTTGCCTTTTGGAGCTTGGGTTGAGTCCCAGATGAAATCTTGCTGTTTTGATTGGTGGGTCCCATCCACTGATCAGGAGACAGCAAGAGGAGTTAAGTCATGGCTCTTTCCTGAGCAGAAGGGGAGTGGAGTTCCCCCCCACCCCTGGACCTGATTGAAGACTGCAACACTCAGGTCCAGAAGACTTCAGGGGCAGAGCCCTGGAGAGTATAAAAGTCACTGCATGCTGAGCATGAGGGAGCACATCTGTGACAAAGAAGAGAGAAGAACTGGGCTTAGAAGAGCTGAGGACAGCTGCTCAGCAGGGCAAAGCAGTAGCCCAGAAGTGCCCCTGAAGACTTCCATCAGTGGGGAATGGAGGACAGCTCTAGCAGCTAGGCTCTTGGTGTACAGCATGGTGTCCAGACCCTGGGACCTGCATGAGGTGGTTTGGATCTGCAACCTCTAGCATGCAGCGAGAGACACAGTGCAAAGGCCAGTGCATGGAGTAGGACCTTTGGAGTGCTTGGGTGGCTCAGGTCCTCAACCTCTGGAACAACTGGTGTGGTGCCAGAGGACTGGAAAAGGGCCAACGTGGTTCCCATCTTCAAAAAAGGGAGGAAGGAGGACCCAGGAAACTATAGGCCACTTAGTCTTACCTCGATCCTGGGTAAGCTTTTTGAGAGAATTATCCTGGCACATGTCCATGAGGGGCCAACAGGGGTTCATTATGCTTATGGGCAACCAACATGGGTTCATTAGAGGCAGGTCCTGTCAGACCAACCTGGTGGCCTCCTATGACCAGGCCACCAAACCCTTAGATGCAGGGGTAGCAGTGGACGTAGTTTTTCTGGACTTTAGGAAGGCTTTCGACACTGTCTCTCACCCCATTCTCATTAAGAAACTAGGGGACTGTGGTGTCAACACCTACACAGTCAAATGGGTCACTAACTGGCTGGAGTGGTGGTGGATGGATCATTTTTGAGCTGGAGGAATGTAGGCAGTGGGGTTCTGCAGGGCTGGGTCCTCGGGACCGCACTGTTCAACATCTTCATCAGTGACTTGGACGAGGGGGTAAATAGCACCCTGTTCAAATTTGCTGAAGACACTAAGATGTGGGGGGGGGATATGAGCATGCTAGAAGGGAGGAATAGGCTGCAATTGGACCTAGACAGGTTACAGGGGTGGGCAGATGAGAACAGGATGGGATTCAACACAGACAAGTGCAAGGTAATACACCTGGGGAGGAAATATCAGCACTATACCTACAGGCTGGAGAACTCCCTTCTCATCAGTGCTGAGGCAGAAAAGGATCTTGGAGTCATCATTGATGCCAAGAAGAACATGGGCCGGCAGTGTGGGGATGTAGTCAGGAAGGCCAACCATACCTTGTCATGCATCCACAGTTGCATCTCAAGCAGGTCCAAGGAGGTGGTGCTCCCCCTCTATGCAACACTTGTCAGGCCACAGCTGGAGTACTGCATCCAGTTCTGGGTGCCACACTTCAAGAGGGATGTGGACAACATGGAGAGGGTCCAGAGGTGGGTCACTTGCATGATCAGGGGGCAGCAGGGCAGGCCCTTTGAGGAGAGGCTCATAGACCTGAACCTATTCAACCTCCACAAGAGAAGGCTGAGGGGGGATCTAGTTGCCTGTTACAAGCTAGTCAGAGGGGACCAGCAGGCACTGGGGTCCCTGTTCCCCCGAGCGCTACCAGGAGTGACCAGAAATAATGGTCACAAGCTGGCAGAGGGTAGATTCAGATTAGACATCAGGAGGCGTTGTCATGGCAGCTAGGATCTGAAATCAACTTCCAAGCAAAGTGATGCTGGCTCCTACCTTGGGGGTCTTTAAGGCAAGGCTAGACAAACACCTTGCCAGGGTCATTTGACCCCAGTACTCTTTCCTGCCATGGCAGGGGGTCAGACTTGATGATTTGCTCAGGTCCCTTCCAACCCTACAAACTATGAAACTATGAATCCTGGGAGCATGTCCTGGTGCTGGAGGCGCTTCATGGAGGGCCTGGGAGTGGACCGAGCCTGGTGCTGCACAAGGCAGCCCAGGCCTCTGACCAATAGCAAAAAGTTGAGTCCAAGGAGCCAGACGGTGCTCGGGCTACTGAGTCAGCAGACAGGACTGAGCCAGAGGCCCCTGAAGCCCTGCAGAGAAGAGCCCTGTCCCAGGGGACAGTGACTGCCCCCCTGCCAAAGCCCACTGCAGGTGAGAGAGCAGCTTGGTGCAGAGGATGAGGGCCTGGGAGTTGTGAGTTGCAGGGAAAAGAGGATTCCCACAAGTGAAGGGGGAGTGCTGCCTGGTTAGTTAAGGGCTCCTGAAAGTGGAGGTCCTACTGGGAGGGCCTAAAGTTACCAGCTTTCTTGTAGGGCTTGGGAAAAGCCAAAGGGCATTGGGGTTTCCCCTTGGGACTAAGTTTATCTTTGGGGTTCTTGGGCCATAAGTGGTGTGATGGCATGCCTTATATTTTGTGAACTCTCATGTTTGTAAATTAGTAGATAAGTAGAGTCCTAGGGCTCTGCTGGGACCCCCTGTTGCTATTATTTCATCTGTTGTTTACTTGTATTTATTTGTGGCTTATTTATTGTTCACCTATACTTATCTATAGTTTATCGGTTCGCTATCTATGTTTATTTTGGGGTTTATCTGTTTCAGATCAGATACTTACCTGTAACTTACCTGTATCTGGAGCACTGGTATAAGGTTTTATGTCATTTACCCAGAGGGTATTGTTTATGTTACTTGTTTAGATATCTTATAAATACATATTTTTTTACGTATGTTTATATCTTATATTCATGTTTCTTTCTCTTGTGATAAGTTAATATAAATGAATTTGTATATAGTTAAGTCCCCTGACTGTCCTGGCCTGGTTCTATAGGGATGGAGGGAAATTGAGCAGTCTGTAGTTCCCCACCACAGCACACTTGCCAGCTAATAATCCCCTTCAAGAGAAGGAGAGTATATACCTGTGTTACCTGGGCTACATGAGATTTCTTTTCGTCCCATCCTCCAATTTGTTGAAGTTATTTATTGAATCCTAGCCCTACCCTCCAGCATATGTACTACTCCCCCCAGCTTGGTATCATCCACAAACTTTCTGAGGGTGCCCTCTATCCCATCTTCTTGATTGTTAATGGAGATATTGAACAAAAACAGCCCCAAGACTGACCCCAGGGCACTCCACTTGATGCCAGCTGTCAACTAGACCTTGAATCGTTGATCACTAACTGTTAAGGCAAGTGATTTGGTCAGTTTTCTATCAACCTTACAGTCCATTCATCCCACCCATACTTCCTCAGCTTGCTTTGGAGAATGCTGAGGGAGACTGTATCAAAAGCCTGGCAAAAGTCAAGGCATAACACATTCACTACCTTGCCCTCATCCACAGGGCTAGTAATTTCATCATAGAAGGCTATCAAGTTGGTTAGGAATGATATGCCCTTGGTTAATCCATGCTGCTTCTTCCTGATCACTATCTTCTCCTCCAAGTGCTTAGAAGTGGATTCCTTGAGGACCTGCTCCACAATTTTTTTGGGAACGGAGATGAGGTTGACCAGTCTGTAGCTCCCTGGATCCTCCTTCTTCCCTTTCTTAAAAATGGACACTATATTTGCCTTTTCCAATCATGTGTGACCTCCCCCAATTGCCATAAGTTTTCAAAGATAATGGCCAGCGGCTCTGTGTTCACATCACCCAACTCCATCAACATCCTTGGATGCATTGCATCAATCCCATGGACTTACAAATGTCCAGCTTTTCTAAATAGTCCCTAACCTGTTCTTTCACCACAGATGGCTGTTCTCCTCCTTCCCAAACTGTGCTGCTAGGTCCAGTAATCTGCAAGTTTACCTTGCCTGTGAAGACCAAGGTAAAAAGGCATCGAGTACTTTAACCTTTTCCTCATCATCTGTCACTGGTTCCCTCCCCCATTCAGTAAGCAACCCACACTTTCCTTGTCCTTCCTCTTGTTGCTGACATACCTATAGAAAACCTTGTTAATCCCTTGCTACATGTCCCTTGCTGCAGTTCCAATTGTTCTTTGGCCTTCCTGATTTCATCCCTGCATGCCTGCGCAATATTCTTATACTCCTCCCTAGTTGTTGTCCAAGCTTCCACTTCTTGTAAACTTCCTTTTTGTGTTTAAGCTCACTGAAGAGTTCTCTGCTAAGCCAAGCTGGTTGCCTACCACATTTGCTATTCTTCCTGCGTATCTGGGTGGTTTGTTCCTGTGCCTTCAACAAGGTTTCCTTAAAATACAACCAGCTCTCCTGGACTCCTTTCCGCCTCAGGCTGGCCTCTCAAGGGATCCTGCCCATCAGTTCCTTGAGTCAAAGTCTGCTTTCCAATATTGTCTGTTCATGACAAATCCCCTTGACGAAGCAGAATGAAAACCAAAGACTAGATACTAAACTGATATAAACTGGCGTGTCTACATTGACTTTAGTCGAAGGTTGAAGGATACTGAACTTCAAACAGCAGGGAATGGGGAAAAATGTAATGATTAGAAAGGTACCAATTAAATATATACTTTAAATAAGTATGCTATCACTGAAAACTATGACATTACAAAAGAGTCAGTTAACCTGAACTTAATGCCATCAAAATGATGATTCCAGTGATTCCAATGATATTCCTGTAGAAACTCTTTTTAAAAGCTAATGTTTCTTTAAATTAGGGAGGTCCAAATGGCAGGCTGCATGGTGTCTGTGAGAGGCTAATTTATGGGTCCTGGACTCCCACCTGGCCATCACTTCCCCCATTGCTATAGCAGTAGCAGCAGACAGGATCTCTGGGCTTCCCCCACTCCACTGGCTTCACTTCCTGACCTCACCCCAGGAGTCAGCACTGCACAATGCAGCCTGAAGTGCCAGGGGAGCATGTAGCATAATTACAGTGGGAGTACCCATACCCAGGGAGCTGAAAGGTGGGGACACTATGCAGGTAGTACAAGTGGGGGACTACTCCCTTGTGCAGTGGAACATTGACGTAGCAAGGCAGTGTGTGGTTCATGTCAGTTTGGCCTATTCATCTTGTAACCACTATTGGTGTGACCTGGGATGGGAAGGCCTGGGTGAGGGAGATTCCTTACACTCCATCAATGCTGATCTTGTGAAGGAACACCTTGAGAGCCTGGATACCTTTAAGTCAGCCGGCCCTGAAAGTTTACACCCCAGGGTACTATGGGGGCCAGCAAGCATCGTAGCTCAGCCCCTGGCATGGATCTTTGAGAACTCCTGGTGCTCTGGTGAAGTGCCTGAAGATTGGAAGAAGGTCAATGTGGTGCTTATCTTCAAGAAAGGGAGGAAAGTAGATCTAGCAAACTACAGGCCCATCAGACTGACCTCGATTCCAGGGAAAGTCTTAGAAAAGATTATCAAAGAGGCCATTCTTAACAGACTGGCTGATGGGAACATCCTGAGGGATAGCCAGCATGGGTTTGTTGCGGGTAGGTCTTGCTTGACCAATCTTATTTCCTTTTACGACCAGGTGACCTAACACCTGGACAAGGGAGAAGAGATTGATGTCATATATCTTGACTTTAAAAAAGCCTTTGATCTGGTATCCCATGATCACCTCTTAGCAAAACTGGCTAACTGTGGTCTTGACTTCACCACAATCTGCTGGCTGGGGAATTGGCTCCACGCTCAGATCCAGCCAGCAGGGTGGTGGTTGATGGAAGTTAATCATTGTGGTGCACTGTGACTAGTGGGGTCCCTCAAGGCTCTTTCCCTGGGCCTATACTATTCAACATGTTCATTAATGATGTGGACATTGGAGTCAGAAGCGGACTGGCCAAGTTCGCCGGTGACACCAAACTCTGGGGTAAAGTGTCCACACCTGAGGACAGGAGGGTGATCCAGGCAGATCTTGACAGGCTCATGAAATGGTTGGATGAGAACCTGATGCCGTTTAACACCAAAAAATGCAAGGTTCTCCACCTTGGGGAGGAAAACTTGCAGCATGCTTACAGGCTCAGCAGTGCTATGCTGGCTAGCACTACAGATGAAAGGGACTTGGGGATCATGATTGACCACAAAGTGAACATGAGCCATCAATGTGATGCTGCAGCTAGTAAAGTGAGCAAAGTGCTGGCTTGCATCCATAGATGCTTCTCATGCAAATCCCAGGACATCATTCTCCCATTGTACTAGGCCTTGGTGAGGCTGCAGCTGGAGTACTGTGTCCAGTTTTGGGCTCCACAATTCAAAAAGGATGTGGAGAAGATTGACAGAGTGCAGAGAAGAGCCACGCGCATGATCAGAGGTCAGGAAAACAGACCTTATGATGAGAGACTGAGAGCCATGGGACTCTTCAGCCTGGAAATGTGCAGGCTCAGGGTTGATCTGGTGGCTGCCTATAAGTTTATCTGGGCTGCTTACCAGGATCTGGGGGAACGTCTGTTCACCAGAGTGCCCCAAGGGATGACAAGATCGAATGGTCACAAACTCCGCTGTGACCGTTTCAGGCTGTACAGAAGGAAGAACTTCTTTACTGTCCAAGCCCCCCGAGGTCTGGAATAGACTGCCAGCAGAGGTGGTTCAAGCACCTACTTGGAACACCTTCAAGAGACATTTGGATGCTTATCTTGCTGGGATCCTATGACCCCTGCTGACTTCCTATCCCTGGGGCAGCGGGCTGGACTTGAAGATCTTCCTAGGTCTCTTCCAGCCCTAGTGTCTATGAAATCTATGAAATCTTCAACCTCATTTTTTTTTTTTTGTTCCATTATTGTATGGCTGCTTCCCACAGCTATTCCTTCCAAGCTGAAGTCTTCCAGTATCCCAGAATGCACTGAACTCTGAGGGCCCCAGTCCTTTTTTCTCTGGAGCTCAGGTGGCTTCTACTGTCCTATACACTGCTGGCTGGGCTGCCAGCCTGCTGGGTGCTGCGTGACCTTCAAGAGGCCCAATCCTTTTTCCCCAGAGTGCCTGGTCACCATGGTGTCTCCTGTTGCTTCCTGGAACAGCTCTGCTCCTGCTGGCAGCAACATGGGGGGACTGGTGCCACCTGAGCTCCAGAGAAAAAAAAGGATCAGGCTTCTTGGAGCACAGAGCTATGGTTTTCCTGGAACTGATACAATGGCTCTGCACTGAGAGTGGGGCTGCCAGGCTTGAGCCCTATTTTCAGCACAGACTTGCTATGTGGGTTTCAAGGAGACCAGAGATCCCCAGGGAAGCTGCTTCCTCACTACAACTGACATGACGGTGGGCCTGCTCTCTTCCCAGTGGGACCAGAAAGATGGTGTTGTTCCTAGTCCTGCTGCTGCTTACCAAGCCTCTGGTGGTGTGTCACAGCTGTGCATATGAAGGACAGTCAGAGCAGGTTGTTCACCTTCCTTGTGACTACTCTATTAATCTGATTGACATTTGTTTGGCTTACAGTGTAAGGTTTAACAAGCCCCTGAAAAACTGAAATATTCTTGATACAGCATTCAAAAGATACTTTTCATCTGAAAGAAGTTAGACTGAGTCATCTAAAAACTAAAAAATGAAGTCAGGTTAGGTTATTTGTTATAAAGGAACTCCGGCTGTAGTACTTTTGTTGTTTTCTTGTTTTCTTCTCGTCATTTTATGCCAATTGGATTCATGATAGTTGAATTAAAAACATGACTATTACTTCCTTTTATGATGAAGAAAATTGATTCAGATGTGTTTGTTTTTTTTCTGTACCCAAACTTCAGTTTGAAACAGGAGACTTTTCTAGATTTTCTTAACAGCCATATTTTTTTGTATTTTGTTTTTTCCTTTAAATTGCATTAGGATCCAAAGTAACTGAGGTTGAAACACAGAGACACTGAAGAAGAAAATTAAAAGGAAAAAATAATTCAAAGTAAGATATACATCTTAGAGATGCATAGTTTCCCAAAGACTGGGTAGCTTATTAGCAGGCCATACAGTTATAACTGGTGGACACTAAGGTTTCATTTGTGCTTGACTAACTTGATTGATGAATGTTATCCTTATATGAAGAATCAAGCTAGGTATACTTTTTTTCTTTCTTGCTTACGTTCATTGGGAACTTAGGTGTCACATGACTTAATAGAGAGTCAAGAATTTACAGATGCTGTTGTCTGAGATCACATTTTTAAGGGGAAAAGTGTTGCAATTGCACCATAGTTTCAAATAAGTACAATGATTAAAACAGAAGGTAAAAATCAAGTTGTTGAAAGACATCATAGGAATACAATAGAGAGATTGACTCCCAATGTGTCTGAGTGCCAGTGATAAAAAACCTCACAGTTTGTCAGTCAAAAACCAATGGGTTACTTCAAAGAATGGTACTACTTACTATACACTCAGAGAAGTCTCTTTATAAGCAACTTCTCCTTTCATTCCCTACTATTTCAATGACCTCAGCAAGGAACAATTACTAGTAGAAAATGAAAGAAGGGGTGGACTGTGGCTAGGTCTTGTGCAGAAAAGAAGGGTAAAAGGACTCTTGATTCTCTGTGCCCACAGCGCAAGGGTTGCTTAAAAACTGAAGTTCTTGTGCACATTCACATCACTACTCGACATCTTTTCTAGAACTAGAGTAAAGTATGTGTGTTCTGCCTGCACTCCCATGAGTTTTGGGATTTATGTTTCCTGAAAAAAGAAGAGCTATGCATCTCCACTGAAGGCCAATATATAGGAGGCCTTGCTGATTCCTCCTGATTTTTGGGAGGTGATTATGAATTCTTTAAGAAAGCCTGGAAATTACCTGAAATTATTACAGTTTTCTTTTCCTTTCTTTATTCACTCATATTTCATTCTAAGAATAATGATTTCTATACTAAGAAACTCTGGCTGATGGAACAATTACTACTTTTCTGAGCTACAAATTAATACAATATCGATCATTGTCTTTCAATCAAAACATAAAATGAACAAGGATACACAAGAGATACCTGCCCTGGTAGTGCTGAGCCAAATACAGCTGCTACATATAATTTTACATAGTTTATACTTGCATGTCTTAATATCGTGACACACTTGCTATTTTGGAACAAAGAATGCTCTAGGTATTTCAATATTTAAAAAGTAAATTTTATCAGAATTGTGATTTCATGGATAGTATCTGGTACCATCAGAAACAGGATACTGAACTAAACTGACTTCACTCTGCTTCTATAAGGTACAACTCTACCCTGCCTGACTGAAGATTTGCTTGGCTAATTACCTAACAGCAATTCTTATTCCTAGTGGCTATTTTTCTAGAACTTTTCATAAGCAGTGAATTAAACTTGTATAAATTTGGCCATGTGATTCACAATCTTGGTGGTCTGGGTTATGGGATCCTTATACTTGTTGCCACAAGTAGTCATGTTATATTGTGTTCTGTCCTGTTAGAAGTTAGTTCAGGTCTGAGCAGGGCTAGATCAATCGTAAACTATGAGCCATATATAAGTCAATTCAGCTGAGTTAAAACTATGGAAAATCATGACTAGAAACCCACACAATCCTTTCTTATAAAATGGTGTTTTGGCAGATTGAACATTAAAATATTATTTTCATTTATTATCTTGAATAGAGACTTACTTTAATAATATTTAATTCATGAACTTTTGAAACTGATTAAAAGCTACTACCTACAGCATATAAAGAATAGTATTTAATGTTCTATGAAATAGCTATGAAATAGCTTCACAGATGTGTTCTATGAAATAGCTCTAAATGGTCTATCAAATAGCTTCACAAATGTGTTGTTCAACTTTATAATGCATTGCAGCCCAGCAGTAATACTTAACTACTCAGTAGTTAACACATTCAGTAGCGCTGATCATGCCTGCAGGGATGCCATCTCATATATTAGAGAGCTCCAAGGGGAAAATGGACTCAAATTCTTCTTCCACTGAAACACAGGAATCAAACAATGTTTTGGAAGAAAAGTAGAGTTCAGCACTTTGAACTCAAGTTGCACCCAGTTTAGCCACATCAAAATGTTGTATAAAGGAAACAATGGAAGACTGGTGGTAAGGAAAGTAGCTACATGTTAACATTATGAATATTATCATAGAATCATAGAGAAGTAGGGCTGGAAGGTACCTCTATGGAGCATCTAGTCCAAGTTCTGGCCTGAGGCAGGATCATCCCTATCGAAACCATCCTATACAAATCCATTGCCTAACCTCTTAGCAAAACTACACAATCCACCTTGACATAGCACCCTAACCAGCCAAAGGTAAAGCAGGGGGACCACATCAGTCAACATCTGGTTGCTGTAAAACATGTTAATATATGCTCAAGAGATCCCAGGAAGAGAGCCATGCACCCTGCTAAAGAAGAAGGTCCATAACAATCTGGCCCTGGGGTAAAATTCCTTACTGACCCCAAATATGGTGATTGGTCTGACCTGAGTAGAGGGGCAAGACCCTCTAGCCAGGAAACCTCAGGGGTTAAGTTCCAGTGGGAGCACTGGCATACCCTTGTCAAAATTTGTGACCCTGGCTGCAGCAGTGGGGAAGGGGAGGACAGAGATTCCTTCCTGGCACTCTGCAGCAACCAACAAAGCTCAGAAGCATGGAAAATACACATAGAACAGAGGAAATACCCATACAGGCATAGCTACATCTAGATCAGGGGTTCTCAACATTTTTCTTCCTCAGCCATCCTGCCTTCTCCAGCATGCTAGAAAAACTCCATGGACCACTTATGCCACAACTATTACCTGGCTCCCCAGCTGCACCCGCACATCCCTGGGCGCAATGGATGGGGCTTAGTGGCTGGGAATCCAGGGTCCCACTCACCTGAGCAGCAGCAGTGAAGAACCTTGCCTTCACCCACCTGCAGCTCCATCCACAAGATGGAGGCTGTGGGGCCAGGTGAAGCCAGGGATTCGCCTCAGCCCCAGGGGACCAAGGTGGCTCCTCCCCACACTGGGATAGGCTGGGCTGGGCAGACCCCCTGAAACCTGCTTGCAGACCCTGGACTCCGATTGAGAATCTTTGGTCTATATCATTCCTGACCAGGGACTGCCCAACCTCTTGTTGAACATCTTCAGTGATGGAGACTCCACAACTTCTCTAGGCAGTCTGTTCCACTGCCTCACTGTTCTGACACTTTTTCCTGATATCCAATCTAAACATACTTTGCTGCAACTTCAGGCCATTGGTCTGCATTCTACCTTCTGCAGTAAGAAAGAAAAGGTGTTTTCATTCTTCTTCATGGCAACCCTTGAAGTATTTGAGGACATATTATGGTATGGTCTTTTATCTTCCCTTCTTTCCTTTTCTTTTCTCTTGGAAATTCATGTGGTAGGGATATTGGAAATGAAAGCAATATATCCATTTCTTTTTCAGTTCTGTCCACAAAGCTTTTAGTTGTTTCCTCCAGAAGTAGAAGCCTGGATGAAGAAGTAGGTGTTTCAAGTCAGAAGTTTCAATACTTAGAAAAGAACAATGCAGCCAGAATGGTAATAGCACCTCTAAAGAAGAAACTAAGAATTTCTGTTAAAGATAGCAGAAGGATTCTTTCAAAGTATAAAAAAGACATAATACACATAAGCTCTTTTCTTCTGTCATGCAAACTGACTTCTCCTTGAAAATGGAAATCATAATTCCATAAGCCGAAGAACTGATAGATGACACTTGGTAATGCTTGATATGAATACAGTGATGAATGTAATTTAAATATCCAACGTGGAAAAGATGTTGTTTCAGATACAGATTCTGGAATGTGAACATATCTTGTTATTACGCTAGGGGTACAAATGACAGTCATATTTACCTGTCATTAAACTGAATGGAGAAATATAAACAAAGAAAATATTAGTGAAAATATGTTTCAGATGGTCATCTTTAATATTTTAATTTGAGTTACTTGAAACCTATACTCTGTGACTATAAAAGTGTCAAATGGGCAATGTCTGAATATATGCTGTGGCACACTATTGTAGAGGCTGAAGACTTGGATTTTTTGTAGTAGTGTTATAGCTATGATGGTCCAGGAAAAAATGCAAGAAGCAAGTTTTGTGAAATGTGGTACTGTTTAATTGACCAAATCTATAATTAAAAAGGACATTAGATAAGCCTCCATACAGAAAAAGTCCTTCCTCAAATTTGAGAAAGAAGCATATAGAGCCTAAGCTAAAATACCAATTAATTGTTCTAAATTGCATTTTGTCACCTAATGAATTTGCTTTGATCTGATCTTAGCAATTTGGAACTTTATGTATGCATTGGCTCATCCAGTATCTGCAGGAGGTTTGGGTGCTGTTGAACTATTATTTGTCATGCCATGATAAATAATGATGGTATCTGAGAGATTAAATTATCATTGATAACACAAAACATTTATTTTAAATCTACCTGACATTACTGATTCATCTAAACATTTAGTTTAGAAATATTTAATTCTAACCAGGCCAGACAGTTGCTTATATGAAAGAATACAGTTTGAAAAAATAAGCAATCCAACTGCAAATACACAAGTAAATATTGCCATGATGGGCCAGCGTCCCAATAAATAGTTCTTATATCATCATTCTTTCTGGCAAACAGACTAGCAGTGAAATGCAGCCATTTTATTTTATTTTATTTTATTTGAAAACTGTCAGCCTAGATCATGATTATTACTTACGTATCCATGAGTAGAAGAAGTTCACGGATACCTGGATATTCAGTAGATGTCTCAGAGGTGATATGACAGAAACACCTGAAAAGCTGAGGATTGCTTAAGTGCATCAGTACAACATGTTTCTTCTTCATGGGAATCTAGGTAATGATCTTTAAAAAAAAAAGAAAGAAATATTCCACTGAGAAATAAATATATTGCTGAAAATGATTGGCAACAGTACTTCCCATGGATAGTGCAAAGTTTTTCTAAAGAAACCTCAGCTCCAGTCTTTGCATCTGTAATAATCTTTTGAAAGTAGTTTGTCTGCACACTAACAGTTCACCCTCCGCAATCTTAAACATTTAAATTTATTATATCTTCAAGAACAAAACCCTGTGGAGTTTCCAGTGTCAAGAGACAGACAGAAGTATACTAAAAGATGCAGTTATAGAGGTTACATATGATTCTGGGCATTTGCCCATCTAATTTTATTACTCATGTGGAACAGAACACATGGTTAATGATTTTTAACAGAAAAAAATGTATTGTTTAACAAAGACCTTTAGACCATTTAAAGGCTTGTTATTTTTCAGGGCAGGTATCATGTCAGAATATAGTGATAGGTGTTCAGAGTGAGTCTTAAGCAAAAATATTATAGTTTTCCCCAATTCCATTGATGCATTTTATTGTTTAATGTGAATTACACATTGCATTTCAACAATTTTCCAAAACATTTTCAGTTCTGATTTTGTTTCCTGAGGAGACCCAGCATGGAAAAGGAGAAGTGGGACATTCAGGGCCTTATTCTTTAAGATCTTTCATGCAGGCAAACCCTTAGGTTTGTGCAAAGCCTCAGTAACATTAATAGGGATATGCATAGACACAAGAATACAGTCATACATACCGGTTTACAGGAACTGAACCTTAGCTGTTAGATATAGCAGGAATTTACTCATACTGTAGAAATTAGTGTTTTTCATACATTTTTTGAATTCTTTAAAAATCGAACTGAAATGTGAAAGTATAATTTTAAATGCTAATAGCATGTCTTCATTGTTTCTTAAACACACATTCCAGCAGAAGGTGACTTTCCTTAACAGAAATTTTGTTAAACCTTTCAAGTAACATCTATTGAACTGAATAATGTAGGTATCTAAGCACATTAAAAGCATATGTGAATGGACATATTTGCTAAAATTATTGAGAAGAAAACACATAAACTTTTGAGGGTACAATAATGGCATCCCTTTTCTTTTGATTTTGCCCTTTCATAATCTCCTAGCTAATGCATCTTTATAAAAGAAATGCTGAGATGGCAAGCAAAAGAGTTCCTGACAATTATCAGCATTCAGTCTAGAAAAAATAAATACATGTGAGCTCAATTTTAAGAATGTATATTCATTGAACAGAATGGACCTACCCATGAGCATAAAGTTAAGCATTTGCATCAGTGCTTTGCTGAATAAGAGTCTTGAAAGATTAGGTTACACATAGTACATAAGATGTACACATGTATTTGTACAAGTGTTGCCCTGAAGGGTCAGGCCAATGCTAAGGATCTCAATATTGCACTGTTAGACAGGAAGGCGTGGTGTATAATTGCACATAAAGAAACACACAAATCAATTAGGTGCATACACACGCAGATTACTAGCTCAAGCACATATGCATCCAAACCAGCCTAGGCACCGGCATACCTATCATCAAATCAAGCACATATACTATACACCCCAGAAGTTAGACACAAATCACTAATTCGTATATCATGCACACAATGCCTTACACACACACGCACACACACACACACTAGCAACTCAGATACACACACATTCAAAATAACTAGTTTAGGTTCATGCACACCTATCACCCATACACGCTACACACACCAAATTTAGACAGAATCAGTTACCAGTTTCCAACACCTGCACATCCAATACACATACGTGGATTACCAATTCATATACCACACACACACACACAATGATATCTATATATGTATACATATGTGTATTCACTAATTTACACACATACCTCCCACCTACACATACACACAAGTGAGTTCCTAAGTTGGGTATTGTGATATGTATGCATGTATGTATGTTCTTAGAGTACTTGGGATACCTGGGGAAAGGTTAAAGTAAGAAAGTAGAAGTGTAGGTAGTGAAAGTTGCTGGAAATGAAAGTCACTGGGACCGGGATTAGAACCGGTAGACTAGAGGGGCCTGGGGAGAAGAACTGAGGCTTGGGGGTAACTTTAGGTTAATTGATCTTAATTGATTAAAAGACAATGCCTAAAGCCTGAAGAACAGGGAAGTGATGCTGGCACAGAGCCTGAGGCTGGGACTGGAGCCAGAGCTACGGGGGAGCTGAAAAGGTAGGTGGGGAGAGGGAAAATGGGACTAAAGGAAAGTGTGGGTGTTAAAGAGGGGCTCTGGATGTGGGGAGCCAGAGGATGGTTCTGGGGTAGCTAGAGAAGTTACAGGGAGTGGCAGTAGGTGCTGGGAGCTGGAGAAAGGCTCCAGCTGATGGAGAAAACTGCAGGACAGCCACAAGGAGCTGGGAAGCTGGCGGGGGGGGGGCGTTACTACAAAAGATGCAGGGGAGGCCTGAAAACACAGTGATGGGTAGCAGAAAAATCACAGGAAAAGCAGCAGGAGAGACTGAAAGGCAGTAGAGGCAGTGGGAAAGCATAGAAAGGCAGCAGAAAGTTACAGGGAAAAGGCAGTAGGAGCATGAGAAGCAGGGGGACAGCAGAAAATCTCAGGAAAAGCAGCAGGAGAGACTGAAGGACAACAGGAAAGCAAGGAGAGGATGAGAGGTGTCAAAAAAGGGGAGATGGAAACTAGCAGAGAGCGGGGGGGCTGGACCTGAGACAGAGAATGAGGCTGGAATTTAAGATAGGGAAGGGACTGGGATTCAGTAAAACATGACCCAACTTGAGCTTGCAAAAGACAGTGGTTTTATTGAACAGGGGAGATGGTGACATAATGTCTTATTGGTTCCCTTGGACTCCCCCCCCGCCACACACACACACAATGGCAGCAGGGGTTAGAGAGGCTTGGTGCTGGGACTGAAGTCCAGGAGGAGAGAGAAAGACAGAGACAGAGAGAGAGAGATAATCCAAATTGTAGGAGGAGGTGTGCAGGTAATATCTACCTATCCAGGCTGGAAAGGGGTCCTTGTCCAGTAGATGTTGTCCAGAGAGGGGTCACCGGCAGGGCCTCTGGGTGGATAGGTAGTGTGGCATGGTGCTGGTCCAGATGGAGAGGGTGTCCCACTGGGTCTGTCTTCACTGCCCCTTTTTATAGGGGCAGACCTTGTGTGACCCTAGTGACAGGAGGCATGTCCAGGCAAGGGTCAGCCCCTGGCATACTGAGCATGCTTCATGCAGGGATGTGCAGTTTCAGGTGTCCGTAATGGTGAGAGTTGCTGGTTCTGTAGGGTCTTTGTCTTTCAAATGCTGGTCTTGTCTCTGTTCTTGGGTAAGGTCTGTGGTTCCTGGATGAATCAATGCGAGGTGATGGCCCAGTCATTACAAGCCATTTAGTAGAGGCCTGCTACCATTGTATGCCAATCATTCACCATCATTCTCATTGGGAACAAATTTACATGGGAGGGGTACAATGAATCATATTGTTGCAACATGGGATGCCCAGGCAGAGGACAGAAGATGGAGGTTGGATATATGAAATGGAAACATGACATGACTTTAGTTCACTTACAAACACAGGCCTAAACCATACAATATCCATATGAAACAATAAAAAAACAAATGAAAATGATAATAATACAATATAAAACAGTGGCTATCCAAAACCAAAAACTTGCTACCAAAATGTTTAAAGCTTATCGTAAGTCTGAGCTCACTTATACTTATCTATAGGGAATAGAGAAGGAGAGAAAAAGTCAGAAATGGTTAGGGAAGGGGAGGGAATGCATTTTAAAATAAATACAAAGAAAAGAAAAAGAAAAACGGGGGGTTTTGCTACACATGCTATGTCCATACAATTTACGTACATAAGATCCTACAGCTGCAAATGTAGGATACATATCAGATCTTGTAATAAATATTCTCAATTAAATACCTGATTAAAGTATTTCTTAAATAATCAGTACTATATGATTTCATATTTTTATATGTTCCTACCAGGAAAATCCAGCTGTAAGTTCTGTTAATAACCTTGCTGGGAAAATGTTATGATGAAATCTTTTTTGGGCTGGGGGGGTCAGAAATTGCATTTCTCAAAACTGAAACGTGTCATGAAGACTGTTCCATCTTAATAAATGTCTATGGGAATCGTGCATGAGTATCTTTCCAGCTTGTCCATTGATTTGGGAAACTTATTGATGGGTGCTGGTGCTCTGAGGTCTTCTAAGTTCTGATCTCCCTTTGCCAAGTATGCTGCCAAAATTCCAGGTTTTCCAGGTTTGCAGATTACCCAGGTATCTAGCAGGTTATCAGATTGGTTGCCATGGAGCTGACAAACAAGGAAGCCATGGGAGGTGCTAAGCTTTACACAATTCCTTCCAGCTTTACTGGAGCTCACTACTGACTATGATCCTGTTACATGAAGAGTATGGTCCATTTGCGGCAAGAATTATAATGGTTCATCAGTGACTGATGAGGCTTCCAGCATTTCAGCTTCCTCTGCAGTTTTCAGACAGGCAGCCAAGAATCTCAAGCAGTGTATTTCTTTTGTGTGACAAGAAGGAGGGAGGCAACTGATTTTCTCCACCATACCTCAGAAAAACTAAAATTCTGTTTCTCAGATGTAATGATAGAAGAACTTGGACAGTGTTTCCTTTATGCCAGGGGTATCAAACTCACCCCAGACCTCGTGCTGAAACTGGACAGCTAGGGTTGTTCTCTGGCCAGATCTGTGGAATCACGAGCAGCTATTTTATGCAAAACCATAGTGTAGCAAGGCACTGAGATGTGCTTGCTCCTTCAAGAGGGCAAGCAGTCTGTGGCAGATACGAGCTAATGAAGGGCTCATCTGATGAGAAGAGGTCTCAGGCTGGAGCCATATAAGCCCAGAGCCTGCTCTGGTCAGGGAGTCTCTCCCTAGCAGTCAAGAAGTGAGGAGTACCAGGATGCAGGGCTCCTGAAAGGACTGGATATTGCTGGATAGCCATGCAAATCTGGGGACTGAGGCAAGCCCATTGGACTGAGAAAGACAGGGTTTACAGAGAAGTGGCCCTCGTTTATGTTAAACCCTTAGAGCGATTGAGATGTCTGCCAGAGGACAGTGATGTTTCTTTTTCATTTGAGTTAAACCAGTAACCCAGGAGCCCTCTGACTGAGGGTGGGGCCCAGTGAGGAGCCCAGAAACCCAAGCTGGGAGGTAGGCTGTATTAGGAAGTGGAGGTTTACAGTTTTAAAGAGGTAGAGGGTAGTTATCCCTTTATGTTTGCTGTGACCCAGGGGCTCAGTGTTTATGTTATAGTCTAACCAGTGGTTTGAATTGGAACTATAAGGGGTGGTTATAGAGGTTCCATTAGTGCCCATAGGGCATGCAATAGCCTTGAGCCCTGCTAGGGGCAGGCTCAAGGCCTGAGCAGCTGTTGAGGCCAGAATGGGCAGAGTGTACGGCCACAGAGGCCAGACCAGGAGGCAGGGGCCCAGTGCCCAAAAGAGCCAAATATCAAATTATAACATCTGTGAGGCTTGGAACACAGTATAGGGAAGGTGAAGGAGCCTTTCAATTTGTCCTTAAGGCTTTTGGTGCCCTATAGGTGCCTAATCAGGCTAAGAGGGACTTACCAAGACTGAGGGCTGGATTGAGGTTAACAGGGTCTCAGGAGACTCAGTGGGAACTTATTTGGGATTAGGGCTCGCTCTAGGTTGGCAGCCTCCTTATAATATTAGGAACAAGATGCAGTAGGAGAGTAATCCAGGGAGAGTGGCATTAGAGTTTGAGCCAGGCAGGAGTGGTAAAGCTGCTAGGGGTGTCATGGCTGCTGCTAGGGGTGTCACGGCTGCCCCTGTGGCAACAAGCCTGTCACATATAGTATTTGCCATGTTTCCTAGCCAGATCTACAAGAGATTGCATCTACAATACAAGTTGACCATGACTCTTTGTTGGCAGAAAACTAGGCAAGATCAAGCTCTTGCTGGTCATTTCAAATTACGAGTGCCAGAGTTAGTTTTAAACACTCTGAGGGGTTGCAGCCATCTTTCCTGATTCCTCAAGAGGGAATCCAACCTATTACTTAATATGCAGATAAATGAAAATGAAATTTCAGCATATACTACACAGACTAATTTTAGCTCATTAGCAACATGAAGGAACGTAGACTCATCAGTCACTGACATATTCAAACTATCATATTTCAATGATGTTAAATTGATGTTTTCTGCTTCTAAGTAGTGTTTTTTAACAAATACATTCTGGAAGTATCTACATGTGCAATTAGTGCACATGTAGCTTATTGCTCTGGAGTATTTTGCTTGTGGGTGTGCCATTTGAACATGAACTTGGGAGCAATGAACTCCAAAGAAATCAGCTCTGTAGTTTGTTCATGTGCAATATGTGGAACCCAGTTGGAGCAGCCCCAGCTGTCAGGGCATCTTGGGGTTGGCCTGCCAGCCCAAGGATGCTCTGACCAGGCCCAAATGTGCTGCAGGGGGGCTGGCTGGGGCACAAGGGTGTTTCAGCGCAGAGCTAGGCAGCAGGCAGCCCCTGCATTGAAACACCTTTGTGCCCCAACCAGCTAGGCCACTGTCTACAGGTGTACTGCTGTGCAAACCTCTGCAGCAGGGTAATACTTGTATTTTCAAGTGCTACCTTGCTGTGGAGTTTATTAGATTCCTGAGCCCTAATAAGGGCACAAGTGTAGCTACTGAGATGCTTACTGTAGACCTAATTAGATGTAAATGCCCCTCTAATTATTACAAAATTCTGACTGTGATTCTGATTGTGTCATAATATGACAGCGCTAGAATAAAAAAAGAATCTGTCTTTAGGGAACCTTCAGAATCATGTCTAAATCATGCATGCCAAGGGAAGAAAAGATCTGTTTAGTCGTTGTATATCCCTTGCCCTTGCAAGATTATTTCCTAACCACAGTTCATGTTTAGTGCTTTGTCAAGTCTTAAAAAACTCCAGGTGATGTAGCTCACCATTTCCTTGTGAGAGTATTCAGTGATTTATAAAATCATACTGACAAGGTATTTATTAGCCTGTTTACCTAAATTTTGTTAATTTAATATTGTACTCTCTGCTATACCCCAGCATAGTTTCTCCTATGAGTTGTCATATGAACAAATAACATTCTTAAAGGTAAGAGATACTTCTCATCAGTTTAGTTGGCTTAGTAAAAGGAAGCTTTTTTCCCCCTAAAGATTCCTTGTCTGTGTGGCTTATGACAGACTGAGGCCCTTGCTTTAGGTCTTAGTTCAAACAATGAGTCTCACATATAGCAAGGCTAAGAATGAACTGGAAGGTTGCTAAAAGCGAGCTCTGCACCCTTACAACTGACCATCAGTTGGTTATTACAATAAGAGACTATATTTTCTCCTTGGCTATTAATTTTTGCTTAGATTTTGCTAGAAAACATAAAATCCTGGCTCCCAAATAACATACGTACAAAGAGAATAACCTCTAGGATATTTAATAAATTCAAGCCATGCAGCCTGAACAAAAGAAATCACTGGGAAAAATGACAGTATGTTCTCTTAGCAAAGAGAACAGCAGGATCTTGTTTTGTTTATTGGCACTTTGTTTTTTCACTAGCTCATAATACTCAAAAGCCAAATTCAGTGATGCAGGCTTTTTCTAACTAGGAAACAAACAAACAAAAACCCTCAAAAACACCCAACCCCAGTACATAGATCACTGTATAGTATTAGAGGAAACATTTTCATAGTGTTTATGCAAAGGTGCAATGTTACAATATTTGCTGTGCTTTATATTTGCTAAGAATCAATCATCCCTAATGGGTTTGATGGGTACTAGTGTACTTACAGTGCTTTGCTCTGTGATTCATGTCATAAACAAAAGAAAGGGAGAGATTAACTCTATTTTCATAAGCAGCCATTGCAATGAATGCTAAACCAGCATTATCCAATTCTAATGGTGACATAAAATTGGTAGATACACTTTAACACTTTCCTAGAGAGAAACTCATAAATGTTCAACTGAGCATGGCATTTCCTTTAACTTACTTGCATAATTTAGTTGGGGAAAGTATTAATATGGGAAGAAGCCAAAGGACTTGTCATTCATTTTTCATGTCCAAACATTTTGTTTGGGAACAGAAGGTGCAAAAAAAGCTTTGTGATTGTTTTAAGTTTGGCTAGCTTTCCAGCGCCCCAAGGTATTGTCCTGCTCCTTTTTCTTCCAGCCATATCCTGTATCAGTACGAGTGAAGCTGAGGTACTTAAGATGATGGTATTCTAGCTCTAGACCACCCAATACCCCCTTTCCCCCCATCTTGGGAAAATTACAAGATAGGTATACCTCTTTTATGGCTACTTTACCCAGTAAGGAAATGAAATCAGAGAAATTAAGATGGCCTCTGCCTCTAAACATTTCACAACATTTTTTCCTATGGATATATAAAAGACTTTGAGGGAGGGGGTGTGTTTTTTTGTTTTCTGGGGTTTTTAAGTCAATCGTCTTTTTATGAAGATAGAATTATTTTTGCCACTTTACTTGTGGAATACTCCCACATGAGAACTTTTTACAGGCTATGTTAAGTACTTTAAAGTTCAGTTGGTCTTTGAGTTGGAAATAAATGAGGCGATACTTTTAAAGCCAGAGACATGTACAGGCAACCCCCCGCTTAGTGCTCTTAACTGGTTCCTGAAAAACAGAGTGTTAAGCAAAACAAGTGTTAAGCGAAACCGAAAGTGTTTGATGACCCAAGATGGTGACTGCAATTGTTTTTAATGACCCAAGATGGTGACTGTGACCACTATAACAAAACTTGCTGAGCACTAAGTAACATCAGGTATCAATTTTAAATTTTAGTGAAATAGCTCTAAGTGAAACAGCGATAAGTGGAGGTTTCCTGTTGTTTTCTCACACTTGAAAAAAGAAAATTACACAAATAATTTAAATTTAACCTTCCTGAAAATATAGTCTTTGGGACCAAACACAGAAAACTTCAGCCCAGGAGGTGAGCTTTTAAGTAAGATGTTGGTGTGAGTAAAAAGTGTATATAATATTAAATCTGTTCTGAAACCTTAGCCATAGCATTTTCTGCCAAGTGTCTACTATAATAATGATTTGCTGCAAGGAACATGAAACTCTTCCATAATTTCTCTATCTACAGTATTTGGACACTGTCAGGAAAGATAATGTAATTAAGGGAGAGAGAGAAAGATAGAGGGTACCATCAATTTATTGCTTCACCTTTTAGTACCCAATTTATCCAACAGATTTTAAAACCAATAGTTTGATGTAAAATCTTTTACAACTCAGGGAGTGAACAGATGGCACAACAATATTAACAATGACACCATATATACCAAATGAACTGGTGCTCCACTCTGGTTAAGAGACTGTCAGCATTTCTATTACAAACCCCAGTTTTCAAGGGTTTGTAATTTGGTTGTTTTAAATAACATCTGGCAAAACCTGGTTTGTAAGCTCTAAGCTTAGGTAAAACTTTTTAAAGAAAAATGTTATTTAAACCATTTTAAAGTCAAGAGGTTGGAGTTTGCCATCCTTTATACATGCTGAGCAATACTATAAATGATATTAAAAAGCTTGCTGCAAAAGACTTTAAAGTCAGCTGGGATGTATGTGGTAGCCATGTTGGTCTGAGATTAAAAGAAATGCAAAAATCTAGAACTTTTGGTTCCAAAATGATACCTCTTATTAGACCAAATGAGGAATTGCAAAAGAAGCCCAAGACATAGCAAACCACTCCCCCTCTGATGAAAGCTAGGAAAATCCAGCCCCTTTGTACATCCCAGAGGTCTATGAAGCCATCAGCCTTCCCACCCTTGGCAGGTGGGAGAAGCCAGTCCCCTGGACTGCTTTTGTGTGCCTGTAGGGATACAGTGTGTATGTGTGTCACTTCAGGGACACTATGTGTTGTGTGTATATGTGAAATAGTGCACCGCTGCAGCTGTAGGTGATGTGTAGGGGGTCATGTGACCCCCTGAGATTGGCTGCCACCAAAGCTGCTGTTGGCTTCTGTGGGCAGTCACTGGTTGTCCCCCCCCCCCCCCGACTTCCAATGTGTTCAATGGCATCTGTGGGCAGTCCCTGCTTACCACTCACTGCTTGGCAGCCCCCGCCCCTGCCGCTGACACTGCCGGCAGCAGCTGTGGGCAGTCCCTGCTTGCTGCACATGACCATGGTGCACCCCCAGTCTTGGGAGACACCAGTTGTTCAAGACTGCAGCCATAGCTCTGGGGCTCTGGCTGTGGTGGTGGGGCTTCCCATGGCAGCTTTGATGCTAGAAGCCCCAGGAGCACCTTGAGCAAAGCCACATCACTGTGGCCAGATTTAAGTCTACTGAACTATCCTTCCACCAACTAACATGGAAGTGCCTGCTTTTGCTATTGACAGTGCCCCCCTGTCCGCTCCCCTGGACCTGGATAGACACCCTACCTAAAAATCTAGTCAATTCTTGCATGAGGTGGTGGCTCTTTTCCAATGAGGGCCATGTTTATACCATTTGGGTATGGGAGGGGATAGAGCCATCAGACCCTTTGTCTCCTTGTGACGCAGACTGACCTAACCTGGCCCCTTTTGGGAATGGAGCCCTCTAACCCATCCCCGCCATGGCAAAAACCAACCCACCAGCATACAACCTGCTAGTGTTCAACATCAACCCACTAGCCAACAAACCCATCCCCAGCCTGCCAGCACCCATCCTGCAAGGACCTGAAAACTAATGGTCCCTTGGCTGTCCAGTAATGGCAGCCCCAGAAGCTAATAGTGGGCTAGGCCCATGGCCTTAGTTTTTCAAATAGGCCTGCAAGGACCTGACCCTGACCAGACTCACCCAACCTGTGCTGAAACTGAGTCTGTTGGTTATTCTCAGAGGGGTAAGGATCAATTGTGGCCTGCTGGAGGGAAAAGTTACAGGCTTGAAAAGATAGCAGACACATTCTGGGTCTCCTGTCTCAAAACCTAGCACCTGAGAGTCTTATTATGGGAAGTGGGGAGGGGTCCCCATGAGCATCCAGCCAATTATCCCTGGCCTGTGCCTTCAGTGGCTGTTAGATGTATTCAGGCAGATAGGGGAACCTGTAAAGCCCACTGGCATGCATCCCCTGGGATCCCCTGGATAGGTTCCATCTTCAGCACAGGTATTTTGCAGAGCACCTAGCTGGATCCTGGAATGCTTCTGCAGATAGGGATTCCAATTGCTCAGACTTAACTGCTAAACATCCACCAGTGTATTTAAACACTTGCATGCCCCTTCAGCTGTTAGATATTTATTCTATGGAATAGGATGTAAGAGGTTTTACCCTTACTGCTTCTCTCAATAGAACAATGTTTCAGTTGTTGGACTAAGTAAAGACTAAATGAAAGCTTACTAAAACTGCAGGATTTGGCTCATTGGTGGAACAATTCTAAATTATATGCTCCCAGGCACCAAACTGCTTACGGATTTAGTAACAGCATACTGCACCTGTTAACTGTAAGTATCTGGCTTTAAGCAGCACCAGGATCATTGTGATTGCTAATGACCTTAAAGGTAAAGAAAATTTTAAGTTTTACATAACCCTAAGTTTCACATTTTGAAAGCCTGTACAAACAGAATCTGAATTATCCAGAAGTTCTGATATTCATCACATGAAGAGGATTCATAAAAAATATAATTCGAGATGTCAGAAAAGGAAAAATGCAAGGGGTTAAAAAGTTGGGCAGGAAACAACAAATTTATATTCATTTTTTTTAAAGTCACCTAATTCTGAGTAGAAAAGTCTTAGAAAGACAAACAAGACAGCAAACTTAGGAGGGAGTTTTAAAGCCCTTTGCGGGGGAAAAATCATTGCAATTTTGAGCTGTACGTAATGGCTGCATCTACATGACACACTTACTGCTCAGTAGCTCATTACGACTGTGTAGTAGCATTGCCAGGCATGCACCTTGATGTGATATTACTGCACAGTCATAATGAGCTACTGTGCAGTAAGTGTCAGTAGGCAACCATGCCACTGCCCTGTAATGCCAGTTACTGGACAGTCATTTAGTACTTGGTTATGCAGCTTGCGGAGATGTGCCAACAGAGTCATTTTTCTGACAGACAAATTCATCCTACAAGTTTGTTGAGAACAGAGCTAGGCTGAGCTTTCCAGGGAGTCTCAGTGAATTAGGCACCAGATCTTGAATTTCCATCCTGAATATTTTTGAAGATCCCGACTCCAGGATATCCTATATATTTACTGACATTTTTGTTGTCAGAAGGTTAACCTTATGTATGAATTACTTTTACATCAGTTTTGGCTCACAGAAATATCTGAATGTGAATGGGGTAACAATCTACAGACACTTAAACACCAAAAATTGTAGGAACATATCTGCTTAGAATCTAAGGGGAAAGGTGGGAATCACAACAAAAATTCTTAGTCTGAGCACACAACTTTTAAGATGGCCATTGGCAACAAAATCCCATTGGTGTTATACATGTGACTGAGAAATAACTTTCCAGCGTAAGTGATAGTGGATGCACCAACTCATAATTTACAACTGGACTAGATAAGAAACTAGAGAATATACTTAGTGTATTACTGGGAAAAAATAGAATTTAAGACCTCGATTTGTAATTGTTTTGTTTCTTTAATAAATATCACTGTATGAAAAGACCTTGACCACTAAAGTAAATGAAATCTGGCCATGGGTTTGTCATGTAATTATAGAATTATAGAAAGTAGAAATTGCAAGTGAGCCATGATTTAATCCTGCCATTCCTTTTACCAGTATAAGATTGTGCCATACTGTCGCAGTGCACTCAGGTGCCCTGTGCCTGAGAGCGGAGATTGCTCTGGGGAGACCCCTAGTGGCAAAAAGGGGGAGCTCAGCTGCCAGTCACCAGGGCTGCACAGGTGCTGGTTGCCAGGGCAGCTGGTAAAACCAGCTGACTAGGAAGGGGCAGGGCTTATCCCTTCTTAAGCCCAGAAGGGCAGTTCCTCTCCAGCAGCCGTGGGAGTAGGGACTCAGCTCGGACAGACAGAGGGGAGGACTCTGGCAGTGAGAGCATCCCCTGGTCATTGCTGAGGTTGGGAAGCCCTCCTTCCCCCCTGGATCCTTCATTCTCTAGTAGGGAATACATTTTTGTTTGACTGGACGGTCTAGTTTTTTATGTTGTAGCCCAGGGGCTTTATGTTTTATGTTTACCGTTTTGACCGGAGGACCGGGCGAGGCCATTAGGGGTGGAGGAGGCCTCATAGGAGCTCCATGGTAGCCTGGGGTCTCCTGGTGTCAGAGAGGGTGCAGCTTTGGGGGCGCATTGGCCCCAGCCCCGGAGCTAGGGGGCAGCGAGAAGCTCCGGAGCTAGGGGGCAGCGAGAAGCCCCGGAGCTAGGGGGTGGCAAGGAGCCCCAAGAGAGAAGGGGGCAGCAAGAAGCCCTGAGAGAGAAGGGGGCAGCGAGGAACCCCGAGAGAGAAAGGGGCAGCGAGGAGTCCCAGGAGAGGGGTCAGCGAAGAGCCCCAGAGTGAGCAAGAGAGGCGGCAGTGAGGAGCCCCAGGAGTAAAGAGGAGGGCCAGAACATAACAAGGCCCAGGTCAAACCATGTCAATTCCATCTGTGAGGCTTAGGCTGCGGTGTAGGGGAGGAAAGGAGGCACAGGTAGCGCCCCCTGTCACTGGGGCACGGAAAAATGGGCAGCCTCCCGCTGATTACAACCATCTTCTAATCAAGTAAGAACAACGCATGGCAGGTGAGTAAGCAGGCGGTTGGCCCATTACAGGAGGGCGGAGCGACTCACAGAAAGGCTCCAATATTGATACTCCTGTCACACATACCTTTCTTTATTTTTTAGATTTATATCCCACCATATCCAAAAGGGTCATACAAGATTCATATCAGACATGATATGATTAATCAGTATAGTTAATTGCTGACATGAAAAGAAGAGATGACTATGACACACTTGTTTTGTTTCATCACCTAACTACCCCTCAAATCGCTCATAAATCATTATCTAAAAATGCCTAAATTGTAAAAGAATATGTCCTACAGAAAAGTCTGAATTGATGACCCCTAGCTACTAATACGGTATGTTTTAAATGAGTAACTTCTATTGAACAAAGTAGATTCAATATATTATTTTTAAATCGCTATTCCCATAAGAAGCCCTATTTGGTTTGAAATAATAATAGGAAGATTATCTGTACCTTATTCTTCTCTCACAATACACCTGAAATGCCAACAGACTTCACAGCAAGGAGACAGATTCCTATTCATTAAAGGAAATAGGAAAAGAAACACTACTCTTATAAGTGAAAAGTAGGGATAGTCATGTTAGAGAATTTAGACTGGTAGTAAATTTTTCAAGTGCTGATTAGCAGGAATCCTAGTTTTCCCTGATAAAAATATTGCAAATTTTCTTATTAAAAATTGCAAATTCTCTGATAAAACTCTCCAAATCCATGATTAAAATAAAAGGCCTCCCCAGCCCTGCTGGTGCTCTCACCCCGCCACTCCCCTGGCCTTGCTGGTAACACTTGACCCCCCACAGTTCCCTGCCTCCCCAGACCTGCTGAAGGGGGCCCCCAGCTGCCAAGGCTATGGGACCAAAGTCCATAGCCCTCTGCCCTCTGCAGTGGAGCAGAGCCCAGCTTCTCCCTGCTGCCTGCCTACTGTGGGCTCAGGAAGGGGAAGCCAACTCCCTGCTCCACATGCTTCCCAGAGAGTATGGGGGATCCATGCCCCCAGATCTGAGCACAGGGTGGGGGCTGGGCAGGCATTGTGCTTGGGTGGGGGGTGAGGCCAGCTACCTCCCTGGGGTGACCCGTGCCCCACAGTTCTGATCACGGGATGGGCACAGTTCTCATCATGGGGGGGGGAGCTCAGGCTCCCACCCTGCTGCCCTTCCTCGGGGACTCTGCAGTCTGGTGGGTGTGACCTGGAATGGCAGGGCTGCACAGAGAAGCTGTCTGCTGCTGCAAGCTCCATACTGCCTTAGTGATGCGCCCCTGGCACATGCAGCTGCAGTGAGGGAAGTGGTGTAGGGTTGCGCTGATGAAAGCTGCCATGTGTGCACGGGATGAGTCGCCATTGCAGTGCATAACTCACAGCAACTTCTCTGCATGGCCCTGCTGTTCCCTGCCATGCCAGGTCATGCCCACTGGGCTGTGGATGCCCTGGAGAGGGCAGCAGGGCAGGAGCCTGAGCCAGCATAACTCAACATAACTGAATGTGAATCCAACTTTTAAATAGCTTGACACATTTACAGTAAATGACTGCAATTTTCTTTGAGCACTTTTAGGGACGTATACAAACTTAGTTTCTTTATCCTGTGAGATAGCTCATTAGCCAATCAGTTACCAACCAGTTACTAATAGTGATCTTCTGTTAGTTTCTACTGCCCCTAAATACTTTTCTGAGTTCTGCATCATTTAGACTTCTAAGAATACCATATGTCTGAGATCCTTCATTTGATGGTTTTCTCCTAGCGTGCTTCCTGTATGCACTTTCCCATTGCCAATAGAAACAAGTACGCCAAATCCTTATTTTGCTTTAAATTTGAGTTTAATTCTTGTTTGTTTATATGTACTTTAACTTAGCAGCTTGCTTACTTTATTGTCTTTGCTATATATTTGTTCTCCTCAAATGCCCCAGGCTAAGGTGCTACACAAAATAAAGTGGCTGATTTATCACCAGCTATGGCATCTTGTTTACCACTTTACAATTAACATTAGATGTCCCATTAGCTTGATTGAGTTTCATTTTTTTAATGTATCATGCTCACTTGAAGATGAGGTTAAAATAGCAGATCAGGAAGGACTTAGTGTACCAAGTCTTCCAAACTGGATAGCATAGGACCCATCAGTTGGCAGAAAGTTATTTGTAATTCCTAAATTAAATTAAATTTGAAAATTGTATACAATGGCAAGTACCACAGAAGAGCATCTGGCTTGTTTACTACTTGCATTTTTCAGTAGTTAGAGG
The DNA here is from genome assembly GCF_001723895.1 of Crocodylus porosus. NCBI lineage: Eukaryota > Metazoa > Chordata > Crocodylia > Crocodylidae > Crocodylus > Crocodylus porosus. The sequence goes on along the minus strand of NW_017728906.1, from coordinate 57,166,322 downwards.
CCAGATTGTTTTGTCTCTTCTGTTAAACTTTCTTCTTTCACTTTTATTTAAAATGACCTATAATATCAGTACAATAACTCAAAAAGGGTCCACATTACATGTGCAATAGTACTGTTTAAGTAAATGGGAAATTCAGGCTTTCAGCATTTCAGCAAATCAAGTTATTCAATTTGGGTAAGATGCCTAAACACAAAAATTCTGACATGAAGTATAGCTTCAATTTACATGGGAAAACAAGGAGGTCTGGGAAAAAGATCTCTTGTCTTGGTTTATCCATACAGCAATACAATTTTTTTTTTTCCCCTTTTTACAAGTAATTTCTGATAACAATTAATAAAATGTTACATATATTTACAAATAGCATATAGCATATGTGTTGAATTAGAACAAGTAAAACAATATTTTATATCTTTGGTACCTTTATATACACGTTATAACATAGAAGGTTTTTGAAATGTTGCAATAATTAAATTGACAATCATTTTAACAGTGCTACAAAAATGTATAAATATATATAAAAATATAAAGCCACTTGATGCACTTGTATAGAGGAAAACTATAAACATCCTGTGCAATAATGCTGTCAAAATGATATCAGTGTAAAAGTGTGCAGTGTTTGCAGATTTTCAGTTAACCTGTGTGGTGTGGTATGATACTTATCCCTTTTGATGACAAATTTGAAAAGGCTTTAAAACACAAAATTGAAGTTGAATTGGAGGTAATATGAACCTGTTAAAACATAATCCCACTCACTATACTAACCTTCCCATCCTTATCATTGTACTTTCTTCTTGTTGTTTGCCTTCATCTAGGCATTGTTCTTAATTTAAAAAGTATATTTGTCCAATGGAGTTGTGGGGGGAAAACAATAGTCTATAAAACTAACTCATCTGAGCATTCAAAACTTTCTATGAGATGATTTCACATCTGAATGAAGTCATAACTTTTAGTTCTTCAAGAGGTGACCTACAAAAGGGGACAAAATGGATTTGGATTTTTTTAATTACTTCAGTTATCAACATTGGGAAGTGCCTTTCTAAAAGCAGACCTGCTGTCTTTTGGGGATGAAAAAGTAGACTCTTGGGGTGTGTCCCCATGAGCGCACACATGCACTTTGCAGTGCTGCAGATCCATCTGTGGTGCTTCAAACCACAAATGCTCACATGCAGGCATTCACCGCTCTTCTGATTTGCAGATTCTGGTGCCAAAAAAGATTTTTTCCCAGGAGGTTTGTGTTATTTCCTGGTATACATCCTTAGTGACCTGCCCAATCTTCCATTACCTTTATGCTTTCTTTTTTATTTGAGGCATTTCAGAAGCTTATTGTGCAGCCACTTTGGCTTCTTACCATTCTTCTTGCTCTTCCATTGTGTTGGGACAGTTTCTTGTTGGGCTTCCAATACTGTGCCCTTCAGAAACTGCCAGCCCTCCTGGGTGCCTTTCTGTTTCAATCTATCCACCCATGATACCATGCCTATTAGCTCCTTGAATCTAATTAATCCACCTTTTTGAAATTTAGTGTCCTAACATTGCTGACCTCATGTTTTTCCTGTCTCAGGAACTGGAATTCTATCATATTCTGATTGTTTTCTCCCAAGTTACCCATCACTTTCACATCCTCCACCAGTTCTTCCCTGTTGATCAGGGCAAGATCAAAAATAGATGATCCCCTAATTGCATCTTGTACTTTCTGGAAGAGAAAATTGTCCTACACACAAGTTAGGCACTCCCTTGATATTTTGTCTGCATTGTTCTTCTAGCAGATATCCAGAAAATTGAAATCTCCCTTCAGTACCACCGCATAGCTTTTGGATAGATTTGTCACCTGCTTGAAGAGTGCCTTATTCACCTCCTCTTCCTGATTAGGAGGCCTATAAAAATCACCACCATTATATCAGAGCCACATGTTTCACATTTCATCTTCACCCAAATGCATTCTGCCTTTCTGTCTTCTTGCTCCTGAACTGGGGAACAAGTGCATATTTTTTTTACATACAAGGCAACACCACCACCTTTTCTTCCAATCCTTTCCTTCCAAAACAGAGAGTGACCCTCTATGTTCACAGTCCAGTTATAAGAGTTGTCCCACCGTGTCTCAGTGGTGCCAATCAGATCATAGTTCTTTTCTCAGGCTGCAGCTTCCAGTTCATCTCTTTTATTCCCCATACTTCTCAAATGTATATACATGGGTCAGATGTATTATGCATTTTGACCACCTCGGTTCCTTTTTGTGACACTTGTTGAAGTCCTGTAGCTCTCTGGCCCTTTCCCAGAGTTGAGTTGCTTCTTTGAGTTCTTTTCCCCTCTAGACTCCATGCTCTGTTGCAGGAGGGTTTTGATCACCATCCCTTGTGAAACCTAGTTTAAAGACCTCCTTATTACGTTGGCCAGATGACACCCAAATATGCTGTCTTTCCCTTTTTGTCAGATGATGCATCACATCTCTTACCAGCAGCCTTCTTCCCAAGAAATATCCACCATTGTCAAAGAAGCTGAAACCTTCATATTGACATCACTGTTTCAGCCACACGTTCACTTCTAGGATATAATGATCTCTGCCTGGACCTTTGCTTTCCATGGGAAGGATCGATGAGAACACCACTTGTGCTCCAAGCTCCTTAAACCTCCTGCCAGGAGCCTTATAGTCACCTCCGATCTGGTTAGTGTAATTCCTGGCAGTATAATTGATAATTACATGGACAAGCAGGAAAGGGCAGTGATCTGAAGGATGGATAAGCTTTGGCAGACTCTGTGCGATGTTCTGAATTTAAGCTCCAGGCAGGCCACACATCCCCTGGGCCCCAATTCTGAACAACAAATTGGTGCCTCTGTCCCCCACAGAAGGGAGTCACCAAGCACCAGCACTTCTCTCATCCTTCTTGGTGCAATGGTCCAGGAGTCCCTGTCCTCGGAGTCTTGCACTTCTTGCTCTCTAGGCTGCTGCCTCATGCCTACAGATATCCTTTCCTTTGCCTCTTCCACAGCAGTTCTACCTCAGAGTGCTTGAAAGTGGTTGCTGACTTCAGTCTACTCCTTTTTAATTCTGGGGGCCCTCCTCCTTTGAGCAGTCACATGCTGCCACTTCTCATCATTGTCCTTTGGCCCCTCCATACCAACCTCTTGTAACTCTTGGCCAAGTAATCTTCCTGGTTTAGGATGCAATGCAGCATGGATACCCATGCTCCCAGTCTGTAAATCTTCTCCAGGGCAGACACTAGCTTACACTTGGTGCAGATAAAAAGCTCCTGACCCTCTGGGAGGAAGACAAACATGGCATATCCCTTGCAGGTCTTAACAGCTAACTCAGACTCCATTTGTGCTTCCTTTGCTCCCTGGAGCACACCTATGATGTAAGAATTTAAAAAGATGGCAGTGGGTGGGGGGAGAATGGGGAAAAATGATGCACCACAAGAACCTTCACACTAAGCACCGGTACCAGCCTCCTTGTGCATGTTTACACACACACACATTCCCTGGCTCCCTTCTGTGGTGAACTCCCTAGGAAAACTTCTTTTCTGTTTGCTGCCCTCTGTTCACTGCTATCACTGTGCACTTGGAGATGCTTTTTTTTATAAGGCTATCTAGCCTAGCTCCACCCCTCAGTTACTTCAACCAGCCTCACCCAGAGCAAGCCCTGTCACTCCAGAAGGGAGGAGAAAAGAAAAGGAGAGAGAGAGAAAGAGAGAGAGAGAGCACGCTGTGCAGGTCAGAGATGGCATTAGGCCATAATGTGTGACTTCTCAAAGCTCGTTCTAACATTACCACTGCTTAGCATTACACAGCACTTAGTATAGCTTAACATGTACCAATACTTTCAGTGATCTGTGAGAAATCAGGGCCACCCATAGGAAAAACTGTATGCCATGGTACTGGCTAAGACTTGTAGGCCTATAGCTTTTTGGAAGTGTGGTGAGGCTACTTTTGAGCTACACTAGGAGCAAGTTGCCTCTGGCCAGTGCTGTCAAGGTAACATTTTTCCTAGTAAAAGTCCTTTGCATTCAGGAGGAAACATTTTTTATCTACCTCATCTGTCAGTCTGACTTGCTTATTCTCTTTCTCTTCCCCATTAGGGGCACAATTATGAATAAACTATACAGGATTTGAGTGTTTGTTTATGGGAGAACTGGTATTTATCTTTTTTCTGTATAGAAAGCGGGATGTGGAAATCCATGACAAAGACCTCAATGTACCTAGATCCAGGGAATACAATCCATTTTATTTTAAAAACTTTTCTTGTACACGAGCCTCTACAACGTCACTGCAATGAGGACAGAATATTACATTCAGTGTTTTATAAACCAGTTGGCCATTCACCTTCATTCTAATCATCACTGCAATTGCCTATTTCTTCAGACTATAGAGGCATTTTCCAAGAAGATCATTCCACCGCAGATATCAGATTCATAATTGCAAACTTACAAACAAAATTATCAGTAAACTGAACCCTGGCTCCAACTTTTTTTTATGTTCCCATGCTGTTCTCAGAATGTGTGTAGTTTTTTTGTCTGTTTTTAGTCATAGCTATTGTGTGGAATAGAGTACAGGTGAAGAAATAAGATAAAATCCCAGTGTTCACTTTAGAACATTACCACATAGTAAAACATCCTGTAAGTGTGGGTCATAACAGATTTATTAAGGGCAGAGAACTTACCACAACATAGATACTTTACATTATCACAAGTGGTAATATAAATAGTAACACCAAATACAGAGATGCAGTTTCAGAAGACCCAACAAAATAAGCAGAACTTAATGTTACATTATGGTATGGCATGCAAGGAAGACAGCTACCTTTTCCTGTTTAATTTTGCAAGCCAGTTAAACATGGTACTGTACTTTAAGGTGTTTAAACAAATATGATTCCTTTATTGTGTTGATCCAAAACTTTGTATTTTTTTGTTTAAGGTAAGAACGGACTATAACATTACAGCTGATTTTTCAGCATACAGTAAACACACCAGAAATATGGCTCTGTTTGTTTAAATTCACCAACTTAGCTTCAGCTAGAATAATATTTTGATACTAAATGTGGTATCTGACTTTACAGTAATTAGAGAACTTTTCCAGCATATAGAAAAATCAGAAAGAGTGCTGGATAGGACCTCCAGAGGTCATCTAGCTCAATGCCTTGCCAGAGGTAGGATCATCCCTATCTATATCAACCCAAACATTAACACTCATTATGCATCTCAAAGGTATGCCACTCCAGGGCAAGTTTACCTCAGATCCATGTTTCCCAGCTTGGGTTTTATAGTTTTATAGTTTCATGGTTGGTAGGGTCAGAAGGGACCTAAGCAGATCATTAAGTCTGACCCCCTGCCAGGGGCAGGAAAGGATGCTGGGGTCGAATGACCCCAGCTAGGTGGTTGTCTAGCCTTCTTTTGAAGACCCTCAGGGTAGGGGCGAGCACCACTTCCCTTGGAAGTTGGTTCCAGCTTCTAGCCACCCTGACTATGAAGTAGTGCCTCCCAATGTCCAGTCTGAATCTACTCTCAGTCAACTTATGGCTGTTGTTCCTTGTTGCTCCCGGTAGTGTTTGGGGTAACAGGGACTCTCCCATTGCCTACTGGTCTCCCTTAGCCAGTTTATAGATGGCCACCAGATCCCCTCTCAGCCTTCTCTTGTGAAGGCTGAACAGGTTAAGGTCCCATAGCCTCTCCTCATAGGGCCTGCCCTGCTGCCCCTGATCATGTGAGTGGCCTTCGTCTGGACCCTCTCAATGCTGTCCACACCTCCTGAAGTGTGGCTCCCAGAACTGGATGCAGTACTCTAACTGCGGCCTGACAAATGTCATATAGAGGGGGAGGATCACCTCCTTGGACCTGCTCGTGATGCATCTATGGATGCATGACAATGTGTGGTTTGCCTTCCTGACTGCATCCCCACACTGCCGGCCCATGTTCATCTTGGAATCAATGGTGACTCCAAGATCCTTTTCTGCCTCTGTGCTGCCAAGAAGGAAGTGCCTCAGCCTGTAGGTATGCTGCTGGTTCTTCTTCCCCAGGTGTAACACCTTGCACTTGTCCGTATTGACACCCATCCTCATCCGAGCAATTCTGTAACCTGTCCAGATCTAGCTGTAGCCTGTCCTTCTCTTCTAGCGTGCTCACTTCTCCCCACAACTTAGTGTCATCTGCAAACTTGAACAAGGTGCTTTTCACCTCCTCGTCCAAATTGCCGATGTAGATATTGAACAGAGCCCTGGGGAACCCCACTGCCCACATCACTCCAGGTCAAAAAAGACCCATCCAACACCACTCTCTGGGTGCAGCCCTCCAGCCAATTTGCAACCCATCTGACTGTGTAGGCATCGATACCACAGTTGCCTAATTTTTTAATGAAGATGGGGTGAGAGACAGTGTCGAAGGCCTTCCTAAAGTCCAGAAAGCCTATGTCCACTGTGACACGTGCATCCAAGGCTTTAGTGACCTGTTTATAGAAAGCAGCCAGGTTGGTCTGACAGCACCTGCCTCAAATGAACCCATGTTGGTTGCCCCTAAGCATGATCTCCCCTGCTGTTCCCTTGCAGATGTGCTCCTGGATAATTTTTTCAAAAGCTTCCCCAGGACTGAGGTAAGACTAATGGGCCTATAGTTTCCTGAGTCCTCTTTCCTCCTTTTTTTGAAAATGGGGACCACATTGGCCCTTTTCCAGTCCTCTGGCACCTTGCCAGAGCACCACGAGTGCTCATAAAGCTCTGCCGGGGTCCTGCAATGACCTCTGCTAATTTCCTCAGCACTCTGGGGTGGAGATTGTCAGGACCTGCTGATTTGAACATGTCTAGTCCCACCAGAAGTTCCCTAACTAGGTCCTCACTAACCCTGGGCCTGGCTGCACCTCTTCTGGGTCTGTCTGGAATCCCAGTGGGGGGG
>NW_017728906.1:57132544-57159350 GCF_001723895.1 Crocodylus porosus | reverse complement strand
GGTGAAGGGGGGGATATCCCTGTGTCTGCTCAGAAAAATAGAAGCAAAGAATCTGCTAAAAATTAGCTTTGTCGTCTGGTGTTACCACTAGGTTACCAAGCATGTCCTGCAGAGGCCCACGTTACTTGGTACCTTCTTTTTACCCCCCATGTATTTAAAAAAGGACTTCTTGTTATCCTTGATCTGGGTCACTAGTCCCAGTTCCATTTCCACCTTGGCCTTCCTAACAGCTCCACTACAATCTTGAGCAATGGAAGTATAATCCTCCTTGGTGATGGCCCCTCCCTTCCATTGGGTGTACGCTTCCTTTTTGGCTTTGAGACGTTCCTGGATACTTCTGGTGAGCCATGGGGGCTTTTGAGCACTCTTGCCCACTTTGATCCACATGGGGATTGTCACCCTTTGGGCTTGGAGGATTGTCTCCTTAAGGAATGACCACTCTTCTTGGACTCCCAACTCCCCTCCCCTCTGGGACCTCAGTGCCTCCCTGACTAGTTTCATTACCTCATTGAAATCCACCCTCCTGAAGTCTAGAGCTGCTGCCTTGCTGCAGGCCTTTGATACCCTGCTCTGGATGGTAAGTTCCAGTAGGCTATGATCCCTATTGCCCAGGTGGTCGAGCACCTGCAGTCCACTCACCAGGTCATTGCCTGTGGCCAGGATGAGGTCTAATAAGGCATTTCCCTGGTGAGACTGTGCACCTCCTGGGTTAGATGGAGGTCCTGTACACTAAGGTGTTACACTAAGGTGTAACCACTCTAGGCTACTCTCCTTCTCCCACTGGCCCAGATTGGGTCCACTGCCACCCCCTGTCATCCCCAGCATCCAAGATCCCTGTTCACAGCTGCCCCTTACATGTACTTGTGACTGCTCATGCTGTCTGCCCTGGGGTAGCAGACAGGGAAGAGTTAACCTGCCAGCCCAGCTGCTGCTGCTCTCTGGGCAGGGCTCAGCCTGGAGAAGAGCAGGGAAGTGGGGCTGGGGAGGCAGGTTAGCTTTCACTGCCTGATCCCCTAGGACAGAATGGGCAGCCACAAGTAAGCGGGGGTGGGCAAGAGAAGGAGACCCAGGGTAAGGGGTGGGGGAGACCCTCGGAGCAGGGAGGAACCAGAAGAACTCTGGGGGGCAAGGGGCAGAAGGGAAAACCAGAATTGGAGGGTGGGACGGTCTTGCCTTTAAACTCTCCAGGCCCCTGCTGACCTAAACCTGTGAGTGCTCCAAACGCATGCTAGCACTAACACAGGGATGGACAGTTATTTGTGCTGGAGAGCCACATCAGGAGTTTTGGTGACCTGTTCTGTGCCAGGGGAGGTGCTGACAAGGCGTGTCACAGTGGGCAGCAGGGGTGAGGGGTGGAAATTGATCCTATCTGGCTGCAGGCCCGTTGCTCTCCACCCGCCACTGGGTGAGCCAGAGTGGGCAGGCGGGGTCTTCATAGAGACTGGCCTAGGACCCTATGGGCAGGGCATGCTGGAATGGGATGGAGCGGGGCCACAGGAGGTTGGGGAACAGTGTCCAGGAGTGGCAAGGGCAGGCACAGCCAGGATCGTAGGGTGGTGACAGTGTGGGGCAAAACCTCAAACCACTCCCTGCATATTTCTGTGATGGATACCAGGTCCAGCTGCCACACCACCCCTGCCCCACCACTCACCCAAGGGTGGCAGAACCCACTGTATATGCCATGGCCTGGGCTGGCTAGAGCCGAGGATTTCACCACATTCTGGATAGAATTTGTTGGGATGGATCCAGACCACAGGCCATAGTTTGCCCATCCCTGCACTAACACCAGTCAACATTTGAGTACTCATCATGTAATGTGTAACCAGGTCCTAGGTATTACAGTAGCACCTAGAAAAGCTTATTGTGTTCTCCAGAACTAAGTCACAACTCTTACAGATGGATGCCAGGAGACATTAAGCATTATCTCTTGCTAAGCACTATCTTAAAGTCATTTGTAGCTCTGTCCTTGAAACTTAATGTATAATATAAAATTCCTAGAGATGTTCAAGTATAATGAGTAAAACACTTTCCACCCTTTCAGGTACATAATAATGAAACATCCTGATTTTAAAAGGAGAGGAGAAACTAAGGACAGTTATATACCTTTAAAGTGAATAAAATGTTCGCTGGCTGATTAAAATATGGTTTACACAATGAAAACTATTCATTGAACTGAGTGTGATACTAAAAAAAAAATTATTATTGTGACATTAACTGTTTTTATCTTAAAATTTAGTTTCACTAATTTTAGCAAGTACCGTCGTTTCTTTTATACATTCTTTTCTCTACAGTTTTATTTATCAGACCTTCCTCTTTAAATTTTTAATTTTTTTAGTTGAACCATAATTATTATTTCTGAAAAGAGACAGATTAAAAATTGTAACATTAATTCAAGTAGTAATATACTTTAGTAGATTTTTTTCCAGAAAACACCTTAATACAGATTTAAAAGGTGTCTTAATGTGACAGTTATTAATGAGGATATTACATAGATTAAAATTCAGTAGCAACAGTGAATAGATTCATCTTATGACTTAAATCCAAATGTGAAGTAATAATAGTAGAATTCTGTGTCATGATTCTTATGGTGATTAACTTCTTACATACTGATTTTAAATGTTTCTTAAATGTAAGTCTATATATAGACACCATTTATGGAATGTAATTAGATTCATTTTTAAATAAATGTTAGCAATTACAGACCAACAACTGCACTGAAAATCTAAATAGTTTGTTTAAAAGTCAAAGCTATTTGGTAATGTAATGTGACAAAAAATATCTCACATTAAGGAATTTTTATAAATCAGTTTGTTTCCTCATCAGTTTAAGAAGAAAACAAGGTACATATTTCAGTATGTTTCTAAATGATAGATATTATTTTCAGAAAATCTTTTTTTTTTCTGAGAATATGGCAAACTTTTTCTAACAATATGTTTTCCTTTTTTTGAATATTCAAGTACCATCTCTTCTTGATAATCATACAATCAGTACCAAAGTTAATTTATCAACATTCTTTATAGTCTCTAGATATAACCCATATTGACTTACTTGATTATGTTATTTATATACTACCCTTCCTAACGGAGGCTCTAGGAAACTTACAGTAAGAAAACAGAATAGCTTATAAAACAGGACAAGAGAATAAAACAATATAATTACCATATTCAATACATTTACTCTAATTCCAATGCTGAATGTTTTTAAAGAGAGAGAGAGTTGGTGCCCATGTTCAAGGTAAATATTGTATAACTAACTAATTGCCCAACAAGAACAAGAGATGCCAGGTAGAGTTTACATGCCCGCCTCCCCCGCCCCGCCCTCTGCTCACACTTTGCGACAAGCCATGTAAAGACTCCCTTCACCGCTGTCACCACCCCCTCCAGCCTCTGGTGCTGGAGCTCCCTCCCCCCCCCGTCTCCACCTTACAGTGGGGCTTCCCTCCGCCTCCCCTCCCCACTGCCTCCCCTTCCCTGCTGGATGTTGTTGGAGCCAGGTGGCAGGGGGTGCCACCAGGGTTACCATCCCTCCCCTCCCCTCTTCCCTCCCTTCCTTTGTTCCCTGCTGCCCAGCCCCAACAACAGCCGCCACCTTGACCCCCTCTTTATCCTTCACCTCCCCCTGCCCCGTGCCCACCGGGGCCCAGAACTGCTTCTGCCCTACCCCCTGCATCACACACTGCTTCCCACCTACCCATTGGTGACCCCTGCTGAGCCCAGCTTCAGTGAGTGTGGAGTGCCTTCCCTGTGTTAAATGAATTGGAAGGGTTATGATTAGAGAAGATTGCTGCTCCTGTGGCACTTTCTACCCAGCTGGAGTTACAAGAGAAGTTGGAGCTACCCCTAAAGTGCCAGTTTCTGCTCCTTCACCCTATTTCACAAAATTCTGGATCATAGAAGCATAGAAAATTAGGGTTGGAAGGGACTTCAGGAGGTCATATAGTCCTACCCCCTGCACAAACCAGAACCATTCCTGACTATATCATGCCATACAAGGCTCTGTCTAGCTAGGTCTTAAGAACCACCAAGGATGGAAATTTCAGAACATCTCTGGGTAACCTGTTCCATTGCTTTACTACCCTCCTTTAATTTGTCTAGATCACTCTGAATCCTAGCCCTACCTCCATCATATTTACTATTCCTCCCAGTTTGCTGTCATCTGCAAACTTGCTGAGGGTGCACTCTATCCCATCTTCCAAGTTGCTGATGAAGATATTGAAGAAAATGAGCTGGGGGACTGACCCCTGGGGCACTCCACTTGATACCAGCTGCTAACTAGACATTGAGCCATTGAATATTACCCTTTGAGCCTAATGATCCAGCCAGGCTTCTAGCCTACTTTCACAGTCCATTTATCCAACCTATGCTTTCACTTCTTTGTAGTGGTGAAGAAAAATTCACTCCTTGTTTAGCTACTATGTAATCTGGAGAAATTTCTCTAATAGCTGTATTAGCTTGCTTACAAGAATGTTGTGGGAGACCATACAAAAAGCTTGTTAAAGTCAAGGTATATCATATCCACTGCTCTCTCTGCATCCATGGAGCCATGTTTCTCATCACAGAAGGCAATCAGATGGGTTAGGCATGACTTGTCCTTGGTGAATCCATGCTTACTGTTCATAATCACATTTTTTCCCTCCAAGTGCTTAGAAATGGATTCATTGAGGACCTGATTCATGATTTTTCTAGGGACTGAAGTAAAACTGATTGGTCTTTAGTTCCCTGGATCCTCTTTTTTTCCCTTTCTTAAAGATGGGCAGTATATATGCCCTTTTCTAACTGTATGGGATGTCCCTTGATCACCATGAGTTTTTAAAGATAATGGTCAGTGGGTTTTCAATCACATCAGCCATCTCTCTCAGCACCCTTAGGTGCACCACATCTGGCCCCATGGACTTGTACATGTCCAACTTTTCTAAATAGTCCCTAACCTGTTCTTTTGCCACTTTTGGATGCTTACCTCCTCCCCAAACTGTGATGCCAGGTACATGTCTAGGAGCTGACCTTGCCCATGGGTGTCTGGTACCTCTTGAGTCAGTGACTGGGGGGCCCCCATGGCTGATCTCACTCACCATGAAAATGGCCACGCTTCCAGAAGCGGCGTGGGTGCTTTTGTTGGTGTCCCTCCTCCCTGGCTGGCACCCACGGGAGGGGGGTGGGGCACTGCTGCTCCAATCTGCTCGCCCACCTGCTAGCAAAACAGGGAGTGTGTGTACCCCCCATGCACCCTGTACACATTGCCCCGGACCTTGCCTGTGAAGACTGAAGTGAAAAAGGTCTTTATTATTTCAGCTTTTTCTACATCATCTGTCACTAGGTTTTATCCCTGATTCATTTAAGAGGCCCACATTTTCCTTGATCTTCTTCTTCTTTCTGAATCTATCCATGCCTGCACCCTCAAACCTATACGTGTTTCTGCTTTTCCCAAAACAATTGATTTATTGCTTTCTCCTCTCCACCTCCCACCTGGCCAACTGTTTCTGATGTTCCAACCACATACCCCCAACACACCCTACCCACAATTCTTTCTGATGTTCCCTTGGTCCTTTGCTCAATGCCACAGTTGATCATATTTCTGGTACTAGTCCCACTCCATAAATACAGTCTATGTTCCTCATACATTTTAATGCTTTGCTACCTGCTCTTCTATGGCCTGCTTCTAACTCCACACCACACTTCAGTGAAAGACCAGATGCTGTGCTATGAAAACAGTGTTCTTTACAATCCAGAGTAGAAAAGAAGGAGGCATCAAAGAGGAAGGAGAATTTGCACCTCTCCTAGGAATCTGTGCAATTGGCAGATGCAATCCACCTCTGCATTTGTAAATGAGGAGGAAGGTTACTCTGTTAATGGTGCTAGAGATCAGTCAACACCTCAGCATATGGAGCTTTTTTTTTTATTGGCTGCCATTCTCCAAGTAGATTGAGGAAGGTAGCCAATCAAACCTTCCTATGGGACATATAGGAAGGTCTGCAACTCCAGAGACTAAAGAAGAAGTCCCGTTGGCAGTTCCAATTCTATAATGAACAAACAGGTTAAACTATGCTGACCCCCACTTCAACATCCAGCCTGCAGATTTTTCCATATTGCAGAGCATGAGAAGGGGGGAAAAAAAGTATTGCCAAGAAGAAAGGCCTGGGATCAAGTGTGAGCCAAAGATTTCATGAAAACTGGAGCAGGTGGCAGATACAATAGGCTGGAATCTGGCTGAGAATGGGAGACCAGATGACAGCAACTTAAGAATGAAGGATGAAGAGATTGGAAGCCTCATGATCTCAGCAGAGACACCCTGTTTATGGTATGGGAACAGCAAGAATAGCAGCAAGCAATAGCAACAAGCAATGGCAGCAGCAAGAGAATGGGACATGAAGGCAGTATGCAGGGAATATAATAGTTCTCTTACTTTTAAGCCCCTTCCATTACAATTCTACAGATCTGTTGAGGCTCATGTTACCAGCTGACAGAGGATTGGCTAAAATACTTAACTCTTCCACTTCTACATAGTGCTAGCAGGACTTCTTCATGGGGCATGGTTCATAGGTCTGGCTGTTGTTGATTTAGTCTTTGGCATCTTCTGTTGTCACAAGTAGAAATGAAACAATCAATCAGTGTTGTTAGAGGACAGGTGCATGAATAAGTGTCATCCTCCCTCAGAAAACAATTTCAGTATACACAGTACTGCAAAACATTTTTTTAAGGAATTTGGGATACAGACAGTGATAATTCTTTTTGCAAGCCACTCAACATAAGTTTCCTGAGGAAAGAACAAAAAATAAAATTCTCCAAGGGAAACAGAAAGTCATCATTTTGCTAATTAACGTCTTCCACATTCTCACCAGCCATTCATCAGGTGCCTGTGAGTCCAGGATATGACTGCAGCAAACATGATAGTACATGCATACTCTAATTACAGTTCTGAGCATTCCCATTACTTCCCAGTGCTGGCAGAACAGTGATATCACAAAGTGCAACCAATTAAACACAGCTATTGCGTGTACTTTTCTGGAACTGAAGCTAAGTAGTAATGTGGCAAGTGTTCCTTGAAAGCTTATAGTGCTGCTTTGTGGTAACATTGTAGGATTTTTACATCCATTTGATACAATCAAATGCTTAGGCTGCCCTCTTCCGCAAGATTTTGGGAACCTAAGTAGACAATGGTTGCAAGGTCATTGTTTGGAGTACAGCGGATCCATCCCAATGAAGGAGCCTCTCCACAATGAAAGGAAGACAGACTGTGAGGCTGAAATCTTCCTGAACTTTGCCATTCTCCTTCACCAAAAAAGAGACATCACTAACAGCCAGCAGAATGACACCAAAAGGCTCTCTTTCCCCTGAAATTTGCCTCTCGTACTTCCCACCAAAAATGACACCTCTTCCCTTTCCAATTTCCTTCTCAAACTTGCCTTCTCTCTGCTTCTTTCCCTCAGTGATGCTTTAATTACCAAAAAAATGGAGGTTAACAGGTTGCAACATTTTTTTTCCCATTTTTAGGGAACACTTTATAGTAGTGAAGAAAACTTTATTCCTTATTTAACTGCTAACCATGTAATCTAGACAAATTTCTCCAATAGCTGTGTTATTGTGTCAACTGAATGATATTGTATAACTAACAATGTCAACTCCTCATATTGCATGCATGAATACACGCTGGCCACATCTACATGAAACTAACACATGGGAGGGAAAAAATGGAGCAGCATGTGCCCGGGCAGTGCACTCTTGCAGCACAGAGGACACCTGACTGTGGGGTTTGCAGTGCCGCATACTACACAGCTGTGGTTATCTGGATGCACTCTTGAGGTCCTTTCCAACCCTACTATTCTGTATAGTCCCTGGAATGGAAACAAATTACACCCCTGAGACCAGAAGTTTGAAGCCAAGCAAGGCCTTTATTTTTAGAGAAAGTGATAATGTAGGAAACTGTGCTGTTGTCTTAGGTGAAGGCATAGAATTCAAGAATGATTCTTTTGCACACAGCATGCAAAATGAATCTTTCATGTTGGAAGGTTTAGAGTAGAACTGTCAAGTTCTTCCTCATACCCATGTGTCCGCACAGCTGGTTTTCCATATAAGAAGCAAAGCTTCCTGAGAAGTCATCTTCCTGGACTTCCCAGAAAGATTACAGACAATGTTGCTGTGCCAACAGTAATTGGGGTTTTGGTGTTGTTGTTTATCGTAAAAAAAGTTAATTAACATGGTTAGAGTTTTGGAGTACAAGAATTCATGGCTGGTGCTTTATATAGCAAAATTTCACATTTGCAAATCACAAAGCAGGAAGGCTATATACAAATCAGAGCAGCCCACACAATAGAGTTTCTAATAATAATAATAAAAAAAATGAGTCTTTGAAAACTGAAGAAATATTGTCAACAGATTCCATTTACACTAGAGAAAAATTAGAAAATGAGTAAAAAGGCCAAAAAAAATCTCCAAATCAACTTTCAAATGTTCAGTTTTCAAAAATCAAAACTCAGTATTAACATTTAAAGAATTAAACTATTTAAATGTTTTTGCTTCATTTTGAATTTGCAATAACATTTTAAAACATTTACAAATTTCAAAGGAAATTAATATCAGCAAAATGTATATGGTTATCTAACCAAATCTATTAAGAATATCAATTAATTTTAGATAAGGTACTGCATACAGTTTTAGAAGATTCCTGATAACCTCCATTCTAAAAGAAAAGTAAGATTTTTCATAGGGAATCTGCTAGCTGTCACTCACTAGCTGCTGTATGTAAGTGGTAATTGTTTAAGTATTTAGGTGTTCTGTTATTTTCTTGTATGAAAGTTTAATGTGATCACTGCAGTTACTAATGTTAGCAGCCCTTGTATGTTCTGTTACCTTGTGACAGAAATAGTCTCTTGGCTCCCTTACCTTATGGCAGGCCATTTTGGAACTCAGATAAAAAGAACAACTTTCCATCAAATCTCTCTGAATTGCAAAAATTATTTAGAGACAAGGTTGGTGTTAACTTTTAAGAGGTAAACATGCTTTTTGTGTTTCCTACACTCTGTTCAAGTCATAATATTTCAAGAGAAAAATGGCAGAACTTAGAGAAAGTGAAAGTATTGGACTGAGATCCTTTTTCTGGGTTCTATTTAGACAACCTGTGTGATGGAGGCCAAACCACTTAAAGCAGGATTGAAGAAGGAAAATGGCATTTAGGCTCCAAATTCCATTGAACCTGCCTAGGTTCTTTTTAAATTTAGAGTTTTAACTTCTGTGCCTCAGTTACCCATTTTTACATGGGAAAAACACTTATTGCTATCTGTTAGTCTTTCCCTCCCCTAGGTATTTTTAAAGTGAGCATAGTCTGTCTGTCTTAGGGTATGGAAACATGAATGCCTGGAGCTCTTGCAAAAGGAGAACCTTTCAAAAGGGCAGCAGCTGATATATTCTAATTGTTATGTGTGAATAAGCTGAGCATGATTCAAACTCAGCACACCTGTGCCAACTTTAACATTCTTTCATCCAGGGTTATATTTAGAGCCAGTTTGCTGCATTTCAGTTGTTCTCAGCTCATTCACACATAACAATTAGAACATACCAGCTGCTATCTTTTTGAAAGTTCACCTTTAAGGCCTCCAAACATTTATATGTCAACACAATCAGGTTTTTTATGTGCAGTATATAGCACAATGGCCCTGATAGCTGTTGGGACCTTTAGGTGCTTTATGTAATGCCAATAATAATACTAATTATAATAATCATAATCATCATCATCTTCCCAAACTCAATCTTTGATTACATGGAGTTGTAATTATTTACAGTATGCTTGACATTCCAAACAATAATAGTCAGTGCTTCAAAGAATGAAGTACTGGAGTTTCTATTTAAATAGTCAGAAGTGTAAGCGTTCATCATTTCAGCAATAATGTTATCAATAGGTTTCAGAGATAATATCACAATTAAAGTGATAAGAACATTGTATTAAAATAAACAGAAAACATTATAAATGGAATAAAGTAAATGGAATAAACTAAAGGGAACTAAGCAGAATAACGCTAAATGGAAACTAAATGGAATAGAGTAAAAACAGATGGTATTAGAATAAACTAATATGTTTCTAATTCCTTTGGAGATTAAGGCAGCAACAGTGCATTGATTCAAATTTGAAACATTATCTTTGCAGCTATAAGCACTGGAACCTTTTGTTCCTAAATGAAATTGATGGGGCAGAAATGAATGGAGTAATCAGGGAAAAGAACCACTGTGCATTGACTCAATCCTGCCCAGGGCCATCTTTAGTGAGAAAAAAATGTTTGCAAGCAGGGAGCTACTTTGAACTATCTTGCCTCTCTAGAGGATAACACCAAATGTCCAGAAGCTATTTTTGAAAAGGGAGTGTTGAATCAACATGGAAAAGTCTTCCTGTCCCTCTCATCCTGTGTTGTTATAACTGCAGTATCAAAAACACAACACTATTATTGCAATAGCTTACTGCCTGGTGAACCATAGTTATATGCTTTATGTGCAGTGCTTTTGAAAAATACATATCTATATAACCTGAACTGAATGTAACTTCTCCTCTGGATCTGGCACCAACTGAGAAATTAAGGATTGTATGTTAAATCATGTCTATATTTAAATAATTTATTGATAGAAATATATATATATAAAGCAGTGATTCTTTGGGGCAGAGGTTGGTTATACAAGACCGCTTTAGGGATGCTGTGTTACAGATGCTTGCACCACTGCCAGAGCAGCCAGATAAAGCTGCTCTGCACATGATTCTGGATTAGTGTTCTCTCATATCTCTAAAGTAGGCAGGGTAGCTGGCTGTTGCTTCAGCCCTTCTTGGTCTTCCCCTCCCCCACACACTTTTCCTACCAGGAAATATGCATGGGACACTTCCACTTGTCCCACATCTCTATTTCCTAGAAATGTTGGGCAGGGATGGACTGGGGAAGGCTACAGCATAAGCCAGTTCTCCTGCCTGCTTCAGGGTTATCAGAGAACTGTAATACAGAAAGAGCATGAGCATGGTCCTTTTCAGTCTGGCTGTGCATCAGATGCACAGAGCAGTTTTACCTGGGGGTGGGAGGAATGACAACTGGTTGAAAACCATTGACATAAGTTGAGCACAACAGTTGTTTTCAACTGGGGCTGCTGCCACGTTCAAAAAAGGTTGGGAGTTACTGCTATAAACTGTACGAGCCTCTAGGTGCACTTCTATCTATTATTTGTTTATTGTCTTCATCACTACAATTACAGATGTGATATATACTATGTTGCCTACATCATTCCCTAAATTAATTTCCAGCAACCAAGCACAGAGGAAATCTCCAAAAGGTTCTTCCTATCAACAACTTATCTATAGACTGTAATGACTGTAACATCATCGTCACTTTAAAATCATCATCTTAGTCCCTTTAAAATACTAATGGATTTATTCTCTAAACACCACTCACCCCTCTGAGGTAGGGGGATTTTATTGTCTACATTTTCAACTGGAAACTGAGACATACAGAGAATACAATTTACCTGTGGCTGTATATTAACTTATGAGACTGGAGCTATAACAAAAGACCTTCTCTCCAGTATAATATTATAAGAGCTCAAAGAGTGACTCTAGTCTGATAAATTTCCAAGCAACTTGCATGCAGGAAAGACTAGACTAAGCTGTTCTTGATAGCAGTGCAGGTAATGTGCAAAATAGTTTCTGCTTTATAGTATTTGTTTTCTGCTCATCTTCACTAAATGCAGAACTTACAAGGAATACGGTACTGTTTTCAGAATATCTCATATCTTGCAAACCACCTCAGCATCCAGAGTATTCTACACTCAGACATGTTAAATCAGTAAGGGAGACCTGTGTTGTTTAGAAAGTGAATGTGGTGTCTCAAATGTGGTGTCTCTTTGTTAATGGGGGTATCTCAGAAACATATTCTGAATCTTAAGTTGAGCTCAGTTGTACCCTCTACTGCCCTATTCCTTCAGAGTCTTATGAATTTCTGGTTGGTCTGTTATACACTGTTACGTCATTATGATTCTACAAGGCAAGGAAGATAAAACACTGCATCACTCAAAGATGCAACAACATCATTGGAGCCATTCACTATTGCTACACTGAGTTTTTCCAGTGAAGGAAAATAAAGTTCTCTGGCAGCCCTGCCTGGAAAGCTTCCCTGCTTCCTGCTGTACAAGTTACTGTCCATTTACTATTCACATATCCTTCCACTGAATACACATGAAGGAGGGAGAGGAATCAAATACATGCGTATTTAATAATGATTGGCTGGTGAAGCCTGATTTCACCCTTGGAAGGGGGGGAGGGGGCAAGAGAAAAACATCTATAGTGGAGAAGCATAATAATAATCAAGTACAAAATAAACAAGCAGTATGCTGCTATACTGCACATTAGCTTGGATTACACGTTTACTGTGTGCTGCTTAATGTACAGTAGATTAATACTACTGTACATTAGCTTATTAGCATGGGTTTTGCCATATGTGCTAATTCTCAGTAGAATTAGTTTACTGTGCATTAAATGTCTCGTGTAGACATGCTCATATTTCATCAACCTTTCTTAACTACGAAAGAGACATGTGAAGTCAGTAGCATGAAAAAAATGTAATTCTATAATTAAACATATTTACCGAATTGGAGGATTGAAATACTCCTTGTCCTACAACACTTTCCACAGAAAATATTTTGTTTACCCTTCTCCATATTATTTACACTCTAATTAAAAAATGGGGAAGCTAAGCAGCAGAAGCAACCAAAATTTTACCGAGAAACCTTCCCTCAGTGTAATGTTAAATAATGGAAGAAAATAAGGCCATACATACTGCTGGTATTTCAATTTGCCTAAAGTATTCTTTTTGTAACAATTTTGTCCTATGTGATAGAATTACTGAATTTCATCTGGAGATGTTAGCTGTTGATAATTGCTATAATTTTATTTTTAAGAATGAATAGATTTAATTATTAGGATTTTATTTCTTTGTATTCCTTTATCACATCTCTTTCTTGTACACTAGTAGAGCTTTTTTCATGTTATTTTGATGGATAAAGCTATAAAATGCTTATTCTTTGGATATATATTTTTCTTCCTTACCTATTTATCATCTTCTCCTCTTTCCAAGATTTTTTTTCATTTTAAGTACTACCACTTTTAAAAAACTGAATACATAAAACACAATAAAAATATTGTCTCATGCAGAGTACACATAGGGGTTCCAGTCTATTACAACCTATGATACAATAATTACACTGTGAATCCACCTTAGGAAGCTTTGCTGTTAACAGCAATATAGAGTGACTATGCCAAAATCATTTAATTCCACCAGTGATTTTTTAGAAGAATAAGTACAATGCCTGTTTGTGCATCAGTATTATAATTTTAATTAACTGTTGTGCATCAGCTGTATGATCTTTCTAGCTGAATTATTTATCTCCCTGGGAATGGATTTTTAGCTAGATTGCTGCTCTTGCCTTTTCTGGATGAAACTTGGAATAGAAATGCCTTGGACTAACACAGTTATTAAATGATGCATTATTAAATTTAAAATTCAGGCTTTAGAGTACTAAACACACCATGCAATAAATTGTGTCCATTTTGTCAAAAAAACCCACATTTTAAAGTTTCAATTGAAACATTCTTCTTTTGTTTTAGAGGGTTAATTTCTTGTTTAACTGTGATCTTTTTTTAACAATACAATCCAGTATAAACAATGTTTTAAAATAGTTACCTGTCTTAGTAATCTGGACATCTATAATATCACAATGTAAATGGTGAAAAGAATAGCAGAGTCTGCTTAGTTAGGCTAGCTGTGCCTATGATGCTTTCACATATGTGACCACAGTGCCCTGTATGGATACCTGAACTAACTTGGATACCAACAGCAGCTTCATTATGGCAAGTCTTCTAATTGGTTCAAGTATAATTTACATCCAGGATGGCACCCTACAGACCACCATTATATAAAAAAGCCATGGATCACCATATTTATGTCCATAAAACCAGAAATCATCCCAAACACAACAAAACTACTTTAATCTACAGTAAGGTTCTTAGACACCACCACATCTTTTCTGAGAAGAATAGTACTGGCACCTACCTTGCCAACCTAAAATTTGCCATTATGCAACATTCTTCATCAGAACACAATGAAAAATACCTTGCAATTGAAAGCTTGTCTAAGTTTATCCCAACCATCCAGTTGGTTCAGTACAAGATATCACCCACAAAAATCCCTTTCTTTCATTTAATTCCTAGACCATCACAACTACGATATAACTCTGACCCTACCTTTCTACAAGAAGGACACTCCAGTAGAGAAATATACTTTGTCTTTGAGAACATCATGCAAATACCCTTCAGTAACCTGCTACAATAAAAAATGCCCCTGTGACCACACAGTCCTGATAGCTACCTAATACCCCACATTTGAACCTATTAGAAGAATCATACAACTACAGCCAATACTCAATAATGATTAGACCTTGAGAGAAAGAGTTCCTTCCATCAACTGCTGGCTTTCAAATAACTCCCTAACCTTGCCCAACTCATCAGAATCAAACTGCACACAGTTTCATAGACATCAAAGGGGTGCAGCCCTACCTTAGCAATAGATGCAAAATCTGTAAACACATCTCCACTGCTACAACAGTCAACACCCCCCTACAATAAACTCATCAGAATCCTTAGATCCAACACGTGCCTTTCCCTGAGAGTGACATGTTTGATCCAGTGCATGAAATGCCCTCATTGTGGGTGGGTGTGGGTGAAACTAGACAGAAACTGTGCATCAGAATGAACTCTCACAGAAAAAATGTAAAAGACAGAGACACAAGAAGCACAGTTTTCACAGATTGAACGGGTTTCCCTTTTTGACCTTCCTATCCTCATGCTCAAGGGAAATTTGCAAAAGACCTTCAAAGGTGAGCCTGGGAACAAAAATTCATATTCTAGCTGGACACTAAGATCCAAAGACTAAACACTGATATTGGTTTTATGACACATTATAACCTACCTGATCCCTGAATTCTCCTCACACATAAAAGATGAGAAGGACCCTCTTCCCTTTTCATAGACTTTGCTATCCAAGTAATCAACTTCTTTTCTTCTGCTTATTGTGTGGACTATGGAGCTGTGTGGGCTGACACTGCCCAGACATAATGAATAATATTTTGCATTCAAAAGCTTGTCTAACTCTATCCCATATATGCAGTTGGTCCAAAAAAAAAAAAAAGATGTTGCCTTAAGAAATCCTTTACTCTTGTATAATTCCTGGATCATCATGGTTACAACATCATTTTAACAACAATAACTAATAGAATATATTTTCTATTGTTAGGGTAATGTTTATGGCATACTATATTCTACCTGATTTCTGAAACTCTTTCTTCACACTACAGGTGACAAAGACCTTCTTCCCCTTTGGAAGGTCTTGATGCTCCACTAGTCAAGCTATATTTTCTTCTGTTGTTTTCAGCTACCCCTGAAAATGTCTTTCTTCAGTTCACAGCCTTTTGGACTCTTTTTAAATCATCACTGTGCCTGCTTCATTCCTGGGCCCTGAAGAAGAATACTTCATATTCAAAAGTGTCAGGACCCTAGCAGGCAGCCCAGCCTGGGCTAATTGCTTTGGGACCCTGGCTGATAAGATTTACCCCACATAGTTAACTGGCTAGTTTCCTGATTAGCTGCAAGGAGCTCACTCTTCTCATTTAGTCTCAGCAGTGGCGCAGCCTCCAGTTGTGACCCCAGTCTGATTTGGCAAGTTTCCTGGTCTCTGTGTTCTCTGGTTTTCTTGGTTTCTGGCCCTGGTTTTGGCTCTGTTTCTGGGTTCTGGCTTTAGATTTCCCCATGGATTTGCTTGGCTCTGTTCCCCACAGATTTCCCCACGGATCCTGCTTGGCTCTGTTCTCAGACTTTGGCCTTTGGATTATTCCTTAGACTTGGTAAATAATCCCAGGACCCTGATCCTGGCCAGTGTTGTGGACTCTTCCCCTGAATTTCCCTTCAGATCTGGTAATTTGGCTCCTGAATGTTGATATAGCCTCTGGCCTATAAAATATGTCATTCATAAAAATCCTTGCTTCTTGCGTAACTTCTGGACCATCACAACTACAACAGCACTCCAACAGTACTATAAATATAAGCTGTCTCTTCCAACAGTACTGTAAATATAAGTTGTCTCTTTTTATTTATTATCCTACATTAGAAATTGCGTCTAACAAGAAGAGTATTATCTATATGTCAGGCTGTACTTGGATTCTTACATGTAGACCAAGCTATTTTTAAATAGTTAAGTAATACGATGGATTCCTCTCAAAGTCTGCAAAAGGCCATGTGCCTCTGAAGATGTAGTCCCAATCTAGGACTTCATTCTTTTGCTTTCATAAAAACTAAAAATTTACTTAACATGTCAATTGCTATAAACTAACAAAGAACAAGACCAATGTCACTTCCTTACTGTGCTGCAGAGTATCTTTCCCCACTTTTCTATCCAACTGAATTAAACTAACTGACAATATACCCAGAATATTCAGCAGTACTATATATACATCTATGTACATCTTACATAAAGGTTTTGTATATTGATTTTTTTTCTCAAGGATTAGTTTTTATTTGTCAAGAACAGTTAATCAATTAAGTAAGTAGTCAACCCTTTTGCCTCTTTTTAGCCACAGAGTAGTTGAAATTAAGTAGGCCAAAGTTTAATATAGGGAGTTATTTCGATTACCCCTGAGGAAGTGTTAATCTGAAGATGTGCTAAGCAGATGAGTTGTATCTGTAATACTAGCATAAACAAATCTCAAGGACAAGGACAGGAAAATCCAGTACTGAAGACGTAACAAAACCTCTGGAATTTTCAGGACATATATTTCACTAATTTTTAAAATTAATTGTGTGAAACATTTTTCTCTGACTTAACTTTGCTTCCCTAAAAGTAATTTAGTAGAATGAAATGTTAGTAGTATGAAATGTATTGTTACTGTAACTGAAAGGAAACCTGGCTATACAAATATTGAAAGTCATACCTTTTTAATGTAATTTTTGCCTGCTTCTCAGGCTACTGGGGAAATAAACATAATATACAGCAGCTCAGAACTTTATTTTGGCGAAACAATAGAAATAAAACCTCAAAGGTTTTGACTTAGTTTCTAAACATAAATAAATCTAACACATTTCAAATGGATTCCTAATATGGGAAAACTAGCTCTGCTATCAGTATATTGAGAATATAGGAATACATTTCCTTCTTCCTGGCTCCCTTTTCATTCCCTAGAAGGGAGTCCTTTGGCAATGAGGAATCCTCACTGTGCAGAGGCAGCAACTATGTTCCCCTCTATATAGTCCCAGTGCAAGGTGCAGGGCAGAATGTGTCAGAGGCCAAGAAGTGCTAAAGATTAGACTTGGGGAGAGCCTGTCCTGCTCCATCTTTGCTCAGCTGGTAACTTATCTTTTGGGAACTACTACTATCTAGCATATGCTAGGTCAGCTCCATGGTTAGGGAGAGCCATAGGATCAGGCTGGATCCCTGACAGTTCCTTTTCTCTGCAGTGCACAGCAGAAGCTGAATGTTGAGAGTCTGGCTCATATTCTGCTCTGTCTTCTGACTGGACAAAAAGCCAACTAGAGAATTTTTATACTATTGTTAGCCAAAATTACCAGTGTACTGAAACTTGTGCCCTAGCATTTGAGAATATTGTACTGGTGAAAGAATATTTCTTTTGCATGACATAATGCACTTACCTCTATGGAGCCCAAACCTTCTCCAATTGAATCTAATGCTAAAGCTATTGATGGTTATGTATGGGGTCCTACTCCTCTCATCCTTATTTGGTACTTTAAGATTGCTGCTGGAATAATATAAAAGGGTCCTTGACATTTTTAATAAGTGAAAACTGAGATGTTTGGTGTTCTACAAGATGTGCTACTTGGGCCAAGACAGTATTTCAAGGGAAAGTGAACAGAAGGAGAAAAGTAAGTGGAACAAGGAAAATGACAGACAAAATGGTTCTGAATAGACAGAAAAGTCTTGTATTGGGTCAAAGATGACCAACAATATGCCATGTTGCTGACAAGCCATCCTGAGCATTTTGCACTGGTTGGATTCTAGGACCAATAGGTTCCTGACAGAGTATAACAGGTGAAAGAATATTTCAGAATTCAAATTACTTTGAGCAACTGGTATATCCAGCTTCGCCATATTCATTGGTGACCCTACAGAAGATGGAGCTGGTAAAAATAAAAGCTGTATAATAGCTCTTGCTTTCAAAGAAGTGTGCCTTATTTAAAGTTGTTGAAACTGCCTTAATTTTGAAGCATTTAAAAAAATTGAAACAATATTTTTTCATTATCAAAAAGTTTGCAAAAGGCCACAAAAGCACTTTCCCCCCCTTTATATCTGCCCTAGAAGATAGTTAGGGATGCTACCTATGAGTAACCATATGATCTAGAGGAAGGAAGGAAGAGCTGAGAGTTAAATATGCCTCTGTGCCACCAATCAAGTAGATATAAATTAAACACTATTCTAAACTTATATGAAGAGATTTCTTTTCTTTGGAGGCTGAACACAGACAGCTTAGCGTCATCTAAAGTATTTTAGGGCCTTGTTACATGTTAACTTTAGGAAGCTCCTTTAGCTCTTAACCCCTAGATTGTCCACACATTAACACCTGAAACTACTTTTAAGCATACTTTAGGTGGTTTAAAGTTACACCACTCCAAGGCAGGTTTCTCTCTGATCCATGTTACCCAGCTCATGTTCCATTAATGTGTGGCCACTACCCACAGATGAGTCACCCAAAGTGAAGTCCTCCAGCTTCCCAGGATGCAGTGTCCCCTCTCCCACATTTCAGTTCTGTATGGAAAAACTTTCCATCCCCTGGCAGATGTGACATCAAACCAACTCCTCCTCCCACCCCTGGGAGTGTGATCTTCCCCTGTGGTGCAACCCTGTGTAAACAGCCTGTAGACCAGCTAGCCAGATTGCAGGGCATGGACGGGTCTGGGAGTAGGGTGAAACAAAGTAGAGGACCAGATCAGGTCCCCATGAGCTGGGAAATTCCTTCCAAGGGCAGGGGAAGTAGCTCCACAAAAAATGCTTTCTCTCCCTGCTTCTAGCTCCCAGCCACCCTAGAAGAACTACCAGCACTCCCCCTCCCCAATCCCAATTTCAATCCTGATTACAATCCCAATGTATTAAAATATGAAACCTTTTTAATTTGCTTCCTCTATTTCTTTTTAACCTCTTGGGGGGGGATTATTTATTTATTTTTTTTATTTTACCCTTCAGTGGCAGGCTTCCTTCATTTCACCAACCTTCCCCCACCCCCATCCCATTAACCCTCTGCCTCCCAGCTTCAAGTTCCTGCCCAGCTCCCAATCCATCTCTCACACACCTCCACCTAGAGCAGGGATAGAAGCTTATCAGTTCTCTATGGCAACTCACAGGTATAGCCCCTAGTTAAGACCCTGTTCATTAGCCCTCTAGTGGCAAATCATAGCTGTGCAGATCAGGGATAGTCAGGATGCATCTACATGTGCCACTAAGGCATTGTGATAACTCCATCATATTTCGCACCCAAGTCAGCTCTTCCTAGGTGCAGTATCTACATATGCACGTAGGACCACAGCAGTTTGAACTGGGGTTGGAGCAGCTGTGGGCTGGCATGTACTATCTTACTGCAGAGTTAATTAATTTACTGTGCCCTAATACTGGCATATGTGTAGATGGTGATGCTTTGCTATGGTGCTAATTAGTCTACTCTGCAGTAAAGTGTACAAGTAGATGTATCCTCAGAGAGGACTTTTAGCCTTAAGGTGCGACTGCTCCAAACCCAAGCTAGCACTAATACTGATACATTTCAGTGACTGCAAGTGCAATGTGTAACAAAGGCTCTTAGAGAGATTTCAGCTAAGGTGACCTGTCTGTTTAGTACTAAGGTTTCTACAGCATTTTTACCTCTGCAAAACAAAATTAAAGGCTAATGTCCAAACCTAATTCCCAATGCTTGAAGATTCCATATAAATGACCGACACGTAAAGATAGTTTTGTCAGGAACAAACACCAAATGTATAGGTCTAGAAGCTTTGCTTTGGAATTGCTTACCTGTTTTTACAGCTTTCTGTTTAAACAAGTAAAATTACCCCTCCATTTTCAGTTGCACTAAATTGACCAAAATAGTTTCAATTACATTTTGTATAAGGTAACAATAATATTACAAATTCAGACACAACATTCACCAAATTCTACCTTCAGGCTACAAAGGCAGCCAAATGTTGCAGAAGTTATTTACTTTGTTGAGCTGTAATTTCAGTTAGGATTGAAGTTGTGTGTCAGAAATTATATATCTGTACAAAAATCAAAACAGTTATATAAATGATTGGTAATTCAGGAGATGAATAAATTCATTTTTACACTGGAAAGACTGATGTTGTCCTTCTGTAACACAGCTACCGATCTATATTCTGCTTCCAGTACTCTTGCTGTGATCTGGAATAGCTCAATTAAAATCAATGGTGATACTCTAGGTTCATTCCAACTTGAAGGCAGTTAGCTCTTGGCAATGAGAGTTTAGCAGCTTGTAGAACTGGGCCCTAATGGACAGCAGAATTTGACCCATTCCCTGCATTGGCACTGAGCTTTTAGTTCATTCCTCTGACAGATTTATAAAATGAAAAAATATTTAGTAAACTGATGCTAGAGTTATTTTTCTATTACTGCTGGAAAAATTCACTGGTGCATATGCCATTAATTAAAAACCTACTGGGTGCGTCTACATGAGACAGTTAACTTCTCATTAGCATAGTTTGCTGTAAAGTAAGGATGTACACATGCTTACAACACAGTAAATCTCCCTAATCCTAAGTAAATTTACTACCTGAAAATGCAAGTGGATAATTTACTCAAGATTAGTAACAGTGCTGTAGTGCTCATGTAGATTGCTGACTGGGAGCAAAATCTGTTCCAGGTCAACTGTCCACCAGGGTGTGGGAGATGCTGCCTGCTGCCAGTGAAGGTCCAACACAGGAACCCAGGTGGGAGCTATGTTCCCTTGGACATCACAATTTAGGAGCAGGGGCTTGGGAGAACCTTATTTCCCAGCCCTAGCTATGGAAATCAGGGATCCAGGCATTGGTGATGCATAGGGGGTGCAATTGGGTGCATGTGCACCTGCTGAGCTTGGTGGTGTGAAAAGTGCTGCTGATGCTGCATCTCAAAGTCTTGAAAGCAAAACTCAAGTCATTTGTAGATGTGCAGGCACAGGGGAGTGAAAACAGCAGGCATGGTAGTGTGAAGGGGCCACTCTGCATTGGCTGCCCGCTTCACAGGGGATCCCCGGTGGGAGAGGAATGAGCCGTCCTCACTGCACCTCCGCCAGTCTCTCCTGCCACGACTTTGATGGAAAATTGGGGTTCACCATTTTGTGGTGCGTGCAGTCCAGAAGCGGCATTCCATCTCCGCTAAGTCCAGGGGGGGTCCTGAGGGCTCCTTCCTCCCCTACACCCTCGCCAGGTCCTCCGGTTAGTGGTCGCCTCCCAGGGGCAGACCACCCTACAGGGCGTTAGCCCCAACCATGTTCATATAGGTGAAAGAAACAGAAAAAAATACAACGTCCAACACAAAGTTCTTGGCCGGAGAGGCCCAGGGCCAGGGTTTCCTGACCCGTGTTGACTCCTTCCTGAGTCGGGTTGGGACCTTCTGCCTTCAGCCCCGGGGCTCCCTTCCGCCCCTTAGCCTGCCCGCGAACCACAGGCGTGGTGGTTTTTCCCGCCTGTGATTGCCCCTCTTTTGCAGTACTTACGGTACCCGGCTCCTGCCGGGTGCCGCTGCCTCCCGCGGTGCTACGCCGCTCGTCCCTCTGACGCTGGTCAGTCGGGCCCTCCTGCTGTGCAGGGGCTTACCTCCACCCCAGAAGTTCTGGCCATGTCGCCAGGCGGCTTGCACCCGCTCCAGGGTGGATTCCCCACCACTGGCTCTCTTCCTGCTCGCCTCCGGATCCGCCGCCTCTGCCTCCGGATCCGCTGGGCTCCTTTTATCCATCTGGGTAGGCCTCGACCCAGATGCGTCCGAGTTCCTGGAAGGGGGAAACTTAAGTGCCGGGCTTCCCACCCGGACCCAGAAGTCGGGCCAGTTTCCGCCGCCGTCGGCATTGCTCTCGCCCAGCACCTTCTCAGCCCCCTCACAGGTAGCCCCTGCTGAGGCCACAAAGCCTGCCAAGTTTCAAGGAGATAGGTGCAAGGGTTTCTGGGTGACTGCACCTCAAGTTGCTGACAGCAAAACTCACATCACATGTGTATTTTAAGGCACACCATGGTAAAAACTGCAGACAAGGTAACCCCTTCTGAGGCCATGAAGTTTGCCAGATTTCAAGGAGATAGGTGCAGAGGTTCCTGGGGAACTGCACCTCAGGCTGCTGACAAGCAAAACTCGTGACATGCATGACTGTGTGTGTTAAGGTGCACCCTCACTAGAGCTGGAGCCTCTACATGACACAGTAGTGTGTACCAATAAGGTCTCCTCCTCCCCTAAAACCTCAGACTGGTCCACCACTTTAAATGACAACAGTTAATAACTTACTAAGCAGCACAGTAGCACCAGCAGCATCTCAGGCAGCCAAAGTCACAGTCAATGTCAGAGCAGTCCTTCCCCCCACTTCCCCTTCCCTTTACTTACTTTCTGCTTCCCTGCAGGCAAACCCAGTTTCAGCTTCAAAACTTGAAACATTTCTGCCCTCTTTTCATTTTGAGGATGTTTCATAGCCCTTTGTTTGATTTCAGTCTCACTGTTTTGAGCTCAAAATGAGTCAAAACAGCATCAAAACAAAACAGCAGGCAAAATTTTGCACAGCCCTTATGCTTATTCCCCAGCAGCAGCTCTGCAACTATGGGGCCACTCCCAGCAGTAGCTTCACAACTGGATAAGTATCTCCCAGCAGCAGCTTCACAATTGGAGCCAGTGCTGGGAGCTCCCTGGTGGCTGTGACTAGGGAACCTGTTCCCTACCCAGCTTTGTGGGTACAGAACTGGAGGGAGGGGGGTGAGAAGATCCCCAGCCAGTTCTCCTCTGAGCTCTGTGCTCACAGAGCTGGGGGGCAGGCGGGGGGAGGAAACATGCTCCCCAGTGGGTCCCCCTCCCACCCCAGCGCTGCATTCATGGACCTGAGCCAGAAACAAACTCTCTATCCCCAACCCATCATGTGGTGCAAGACCTGAGAATTGTCTTGGTAAAGGACAGGTCCCGGTCCCAGCCCCAGCCCCAGCCCCAGCTTGGGTGATTAAGGCATGGGGCTTGGAAAGACCTGCAGGGGTGGGGTAGGTCCCAGCCCCTACCCCAATATGCTGGTAGGGCAGCTAGCTCATTGCCCCACTGGTGGATTGGGGCAGGAGGCTGGGACCTGTCCCTCCTCTGGAGCTCTTTTCAGGTCCCCTTCCCCTAATTGGGGAGCCAGGGCCAGGAGCTCCCTACTGCCAGGGTGGGGGATATTGTCCCTGCCTCTGCAGCAGGCAGCCCCCTGGGGCCAGGAGCCATCCTAGTGCTCCCTGCCACCCCTGAGCTAGCACCCAGGGGAGCCTGGAGCTCCCCCTGGTGGTGGCAGAGGCCCATTATGGAGCTGCAGGAAACTTGGCGCAAAGAGCAGCAAATCTTCTCCCTAATTCCTGCATTTGTAGATGCCTGCCTGAAAATGCTTTGTGCTGGAGTAAATGCATATCTAGATGCACCCACAGAGAACTGAAAAGTGAGTTTGCCACAATAAATGCAAACCTGAAAAAATAAAGATGTAGGTGCTAATTTCCAACACTTGAAGAGTCCATATAAATGACTAAAACCTAAAGATAAACTCAAATTCATGCCAGGGGCATACATATGTAAGGGCATTTATACACATACCTTTTTGTCCCATGATGTGCTGGAGATCTGGTGGGTCAGAGCAGATTAAATTAACTTATTAATAAAGCCTGCTCTGCACCTGAGCTGATGCCCACTGTGCTGCTGCACATGCAGTTGTATAAGCAGCAAAATACACAACAGCATGTAGAAAATGGCGGCAGTGCACTTTTGAACTAAAGCATCTTCATTGTGCTTTAATTAACTGGGGGGGTTACTACAGAAGGTGTAGGAGAAGCCTGAGAACAGAGAGATGGACAGCAGAAAATCACAGGAAAAGCAGCAGGAGAGACTGAAAGGCAGTAGGGGCAGTGGGAAAGCATAGAAAGGCAGCAGAAAGTCACAAGGAAAAGGCAGCAGGAGCATGGGAAGCAGGGGGACAGCAGAAAATCTCAGGAAAAGTGGCAAGAGAGACTGAAAGGCAGCAGGGACAACAGGAAACCAGGAGAGGATGAGAAGTGGCAGAAAAGAGGAGATGGAAATTAGCGGGGGGTGGGGGCTGGAGCTGAGAGAAAGAACGAAGCTGGAATTTAAGATAGGGAAGGGACTAGAATTCAGTAAAACATGACCCAACTCGGGGTTGAAAATGACAGTGGTTTTATTGAACAGGGGAGATGATGACACAATGTCCTATTGGTTCCCTTGCACCCTCCCACTCACACACACGCACACAAAAACACACAATGGCAGCAGGGGTTAGAGAGGCTTGGTGCAGGGGCTGAAGTCCACTGAAGTCCAGGAGGAGAGAGACAGAGAGTCCAAATTGTAGGAGGAGGTATGCAGGTAATATCTACCTATCCAGGCTGGAAAGGGGTCCTCTTCCAGTAGGTGTTGTCCAGAGGGGGGTCGCTGGCAGGGCCTCTGGGTGGATAGGTGGTGTGGCATGGTGCTGGTCGAGATGGAGAGGGCGTCCCACTGGGTTTGTCTTCACTGTCCTTTTTTATAGGGGCAGACCTTGTGTGACCCTAGTGACAGGAGTCATGCCCAGGCAAGGGTCAGCCCCTGGCATACTGAGCATGAGTGCTCCATGCAGGGATGTGCAGTTTTGGGTGTCCGCAATGGTGAGAGTTGCTGGTTCTGCAGGGTCTTTTGTCTTTCAAATGCTGGTCTTATCTCTGTTCCTGGGTGAGGTCCGTGGTTCCTGGATGAATCAAATGCGAGGTGATGGCCCAGTGATTACAGGACATTTAGTAGAGGCCTGCTACCATTGTATGCCAATCATTCCTAATCATTGACATTCATCGGGGAACCAATTTACATGGGAGGGTGTAGCAGGACACTAAGGTGCCTGCTACTGATAAACAGTAGAAGGCTCAGCTGCCAGTCACCTACAGGTGCTGGTCGCTGGGGCAACTGGTAAAACCAGCTGACCGGAAGGGGGCAGGGCCTGGCCTATATAAATAGCCAGGCTGAGACTGGAAAGTCAGTTCCCCTCTGGCAGTAGAGGAAGAGGGAGCTCTGTTGGAGCAAGCAGGGCGAAACGTAGCAGAGAAGCCTGATGGCCGGAGAAGCGTCTGCTTGATGATACTGGGTAGAGGAAACCCTGATAAGGGTATGTGTGAAGGATAGCCAGGTAGGCTTGGAATTTATGTTGGAACCCAGGAGTGGGAGTTTTCTGTTTTGTTGTTGTGTAAGACCGGAAGACCGAGTGAGGCTATAAGGGGTTGGAGGAGGCCTCATAGGAGCTCCCCAGTAGCGTGGGGGTTCCTGGTGCCAGAGAGAGCACAGTAATCAGGTGCCGGAGAGGGCACAGCAGTTTGGGGGCCAGGCATGGCTAAGGCCACCTGAGCCCCAATTGAGAGAAGCCCCAGAGAGGGCAAGTGCACAGAGAGAAGCCCCAGAGAGGGCACAAGACCCGGACAGGGGGTCTGGAGGCTGAGGCCACCTGAGCCCAATTGTGGGAAGCCCCAGTGGGGCGCAAGACCCAGAAAAGGGGTCTGGGGGCCAGGTAAGGCCGAGGCCACCTGAGCCCAATTGTGGGAGGCCCCAGTGCGGGCATGAGCGTGAGCAAGGCCCCAGTGCAGGTGTGAGCGTGAGCAAGGCCCCAGTGCGGGCGTGAGCACGAGCAAGGCCCCAGTGGGCAGTATTGTGAGGGAAAAGCCCCAGTGAGGGCGATTGTATAAAGGCAAGCCCCAGGAAGGCGATTGTACCCAGATTGTGGGGAAAAGGCCCAGGGTGGGCAGCAGCTGCAGGAGAAGTTAGGCGAATAGCCCAAG
The DNA here is from genome assembly GCF_001723895.1 of Crocodylus porosus. Classification (NCBI taxonomy): domain Eukaryota; kingdom Metazoa; phylum Chordata; order Crocodylia; family Crocodylidae; genus Crocodylus; species Crocodylus porosus. Next base: position 57,133,283 of record NW_017728906.1, on the reverse strand, counting down.
GGCGCACCAGAATAGAAGCCCAGTGAGGGCATGCGGGAATAACAGGCCCCGGAGAGGGCGCGAGTACGGCGAGAGGCTGCGGAGAGGGTGTGAGTATTGAGAGAGAATAAGAGGCCCTGGAGAGGGCATGAGTATTGGGAGAGGCCCTGGAGAGGGCGAGCGCGCAGAGGCAGGCTCCAGAGAGGGTGAGCACGCAGAGGCAGGCCCCGGTATTGGGAGAGGCCCTGGAGAGGGCGAGCGCGCAGAGGCAGGCCCCAGAGAGGGCAAGCGCGAGGGCGTGGGCAATGGTAGTTTGACTTAACAACGTCTGGTACACCTGAGAGGCTTGGGGCATGGTATTAGGAGTGGTAGGAGCCACGCACAAACTATGAGGCTGGGTGCACCAAAATCAATCTATGTGAAACAGGGACATCTCAAGACCCCGTGCCAAAGAGGGGAGAAAGGCAGCCTCCCTTTAACAATATACCATCAAAGACATGGCGGGCGAGATAGTGAGGGTGCGTTGAACCCGATTTGGCATGGTAGGTAGGGGGTGCTAGGGGAGTTCATGGCACCCCTAGGTTGCATCCTGCCACAGAGGGGTACCATGAATCATTGTTGCAACATGGGATGCCCAGGCAGAGGACACAAGATGGAGTTTGGACATATAAAATGGAAACTTGACATGACTTTGGTTTACTTACAAACACAGGCCTAAACCATACAATATCCACATGAAACAAAAAAAATACAAAAATGA
>NW_017728906.1:57124302-57132439 GCF_001723895.1 Crocodylus porosus | reverse complement strand
TGCCACAATTGTATCAGCAGTGACACCCATTTTGCTGCTTATAGAACCGTATGCATCCCAGTGCTTTTAAAAGTACCCAGAACTATAGCATAAGCATATGTACAAATACCCTATAGTCCTAAAAGATTTGTTTTGGATTTGCTTGCCTGTTTTTACAGGTTTCTGTTCCTGTAGATTGCCTGCCTACTTACACTTTATTGTCTGCAGTCTAATGTGTTGCATATGAGTAAGTTTCCTGCCTACTGTAAGGAACTGACAACAATTGAGTTGCTTAATGATAACAAAATGTGCCTTCAGATTTGTTCTCAATTGTTTATTCTATATAGTTTTCAAATCTTTATTTAAAATTTAATCTCTCTTAAGCATGAAAGACTACAATATAAAAGTGGAAGAAATGTGTCTGAAATAGGTCTGACCCTGCTGAAACCAATAGGAATTTGTGAATCTATGGAAGAGGTGAGGAATTTGTGAAGAGTTGGGAGGGAGACACTGGCTTTATAGATTGTGCTACCAGCGAGCCAGCCATTACACATTTTTTTCTGAGCTCATATGAGAGAGTTGTTGAGTCCTCAAGAGACATGTCAGCCTTTCTCAAGATCAGGTTCTCATAAAGCAGACTCTTGGAGGCTAAGAGAGTGTAGTAATTAAGAAGTGAGGAGTAAAGCTCATGGCCGTGAATTTGCATACTTAAGGTATTCCCCTTCACTGATAAGGGTTAGGTGGTTAGTGACTAGCACTTTCCCATCTCACTTAGAAGCTGTGGGAACTGGCTTCTGGTGCCAAGATGAGCGCAGTGAGTAGGGGGAAAATGTTTGGAATCAGGAGAGGCTAAGAGCCAAACTAGTGCAAGATTCACAATGTCCCCTAAATAACATTTGGAGATTAGGTAACGGGCCTTCTCTTTGATGAAGGACTCTTGGGGAAGATGTGACTAGGGGCAACTGGAGATGCTTGGGATCAAAGCCAACTTTGCTGGGGGAATTGGAGAAGAGGTCTCTTTGCTTCATGTTAGGGGACAAAAAAGCATCTAGACAGAATGAAAAGAGCTACATCTCACAGCTACAGCTTCCCTAATAAAGCCTAACAAATCTTACAAGAAGATCCATGGAATCCTGGGTCTTTTGAGTTGATACAGGAAAATTAAGCCAGAAAGTTGCATGGTTGGAAGAAAAGAAACTCTTTTTTTTTCTCCAGGCATTTGAGCAACATTAGCCCTATCTGTCAATTTTTTTACAAGCAAGGATTAAAGTTTAACAATGCATACTTTCATAAGCACAGCTTGAGGGAGTCTGAGATTCAATAAAAATATCATGCATTTCTAGTTATTAGCCAGAGTGATAGGAATACTTGTTTAAATATAATGTAAGTTGACCAAGCTGTTGTTCACATTGAACTTTGTTTTATCTTATCAGTTTCAACATTTTACAGTACTAAGTAATTCAACTCTGAGCCTCTGAATAAGTTGTGATGATTTTGTACAAATCAGATGCTGTGACACAAAGTCTACCCTCATGTGTATATATCTCAAGCCCCATTAACTGTAATGGGAAAGCTACAAGCATATATTTAATGACAAAAATGAATATGAATCACTGATATATATTAATGGATAGTTTGTCCTCTCTCTGTTGAAATCTTTAAGAGTCATCCATTCAGATTTTCTATATTGCTTCTGTTTCTTGGATCATTTTTAGACTGAGGAAATCCAGGACTGGTATTAATATCCTTGAAAGCAGTGCTGCGTTTTTGACTCAGCGCTACATATTGAACATGCACAACATTCTGTGTTCATCACTGTTTGAAAAAAAAAACCCCCTCTACTAACCTAGTTAGCACAAGTTTTTCAAATTTATTTTAATGGAAAACTGAATAAAGATCAGCCTTAAACCATATATTAGAATATCAATGAATATAACTAGTTAAGTTGTTTTTCTGAGTCTACATATTTAAATATCGTCCATTTCCATAGCTTGCTTCAACCTAGTTCTGAATGAAAGAGGCTTTTCAAGCAAATAATATCCAGACTTATAAGGTGAAATCTTTGTCCCATTGAACTCAATTGCAACACTCTGATCACTTCCAAAGAGCCAGGGTTTCAACCACACCATTAGTTTTAGAGGTGGATGGGTTTTGAAAGATAAAGCTTCCTGAATATTTTATTAGTTATTTTATAGGGACCTAAACTATCTTTGAATTCTGCTACGGATGCCACACGTAGAAATATTAGTAATTTGTCAATCTGTCTATTAAACTTCTTGTTTGGCATTCTGCAACAAATAACCTGTCTTTGTTGAAAAAGTCTGAAGTCTGACATATTAAAATATTAGCAATCATTCTATATCCACTCTTCAGATATGCTTTTAAAATGCACTTTTTATATATATATATCTTACCCATAATGATGACAGTCTAAGCATGCATCCTTTCACAAGAACAATACAATTGTTTTCTTAAAGCATGACTGTTAGTACCAGAAGTCTTAGATATTCAAAAGGATTAAAGTTCTCTCTGTCTCTCTTTTACAGTATAACCTCATTGTGACAGGGGGCAAACTCAAGGCCAGATCACAAGTTGGCCCACCCACCTACCTAGGGCAGTCCACCGTAACTTGTCTGCCAAGACTTGAATGTTAATATGATAATATGAGGGAGGCTGCCCCTACACTACCCTGATGCCAGGGGGCACTATCCACAGCTCCCCTACGCCATAGCCCACAGCTTGTAGATGGCATCTGGATTGTGATTGCTCCCCGGTCTGAGGCCAGGGCAAATTCAGTCCATCATTGGGCTCTATGCAAGTGCACACTTACTCTACCCCCACCCACAGGGGGCCTCTTGCACTCTGCTCCCCCTCTCACAGGGGCCTCTAACATACCACCCATTACTGGGCCACACTCCACCACCCCTGCTTACCTCAAGCAGCCCCTTGGGGCTATCCACTTTCACTACTTGCAATCCGGTAGGACTCACGCCACACTTCAGTTCCCTCAAGGTGCCCTACTCTACATGGCCTGGCCTTACATCAAATACTGGGCTGACCTTGCCCTGGGCCCCTCACCAGGCCCCTTGACTCCATTCTCCCTTATGGGGGTTGGCCTATTTACTGTCCTTCAGGCTTCTCTTGCAGCCCTACTCAGTAACCCCCTGGTGCAGCCTTTCAAGCCTCCCTCAGAAGCCCTACTCTGCACCCCACCCACACAGTCCTTCAAGTGCCCCTTTTGCACCCTACTCTGTGTGGGCCCTCACCATAACTCTCCCCAACAACACTGCCCCCTCCAGGGCCTCTGGGACCCTTTGTCCCTGCTGGGCTCAGGTGCCTACTAATGGATGCGCCTCGTTGCATTACTCCCACAGCTCTCACAACTACCCACCAGATGGTGGTGGCCAGGTTAAGGTGCCTTTACCTGCCTGTCACCAGTGGGAGTAATTGGTTTGGTATTTCTTTAGGGCTGTCCCACCACAGACAGCCCTGCCAGACCCCCCTTACCTGGCAGGGTGAAGTTTTAGGTCATGCCCAGGACCAGGAACCTCCAAGCCTTCCCCCTAGCTCCTGCCTTTACCTCCAGGATGTTCCTGAGCTGTAGCTTAGCGAGCTGATGTTTCTCTCATGGCAGTTGGAAGCAAACTGCTGCCTTTCCGTATATAAGCTGGATCCTAAGATGGCAGTCCTAATCAGGCACCCGCCGGTTGCCTGCCTCCAGCTCTTAAAGTGACAAACACCCAAAGGTGTGCTGTCACACTCATAAATCCAGATATGGCCACCACTCCCTCCAGGATGCAGAGGGGAAAAGCGTTCATGTGGCAGCTGCCACCATCATTCACCACTCCACGCCACTGCTCCATGTATGGCTGCTGTTCTGGGACCAGCTGCCGCAACCCCCCTTCCCCCATGCCCACTCTGCTCTGCAACCAGCTGCTGCACCAGTTTAAAAAATCCAGCATTTTCAAATTTCTGGCACATGCATGGTCCCAAGCATGCCAGATTTATGAGGTTATACTGTATTTGATTTTTACATTTAAGCATGGAACGTCACATTTTTTCAGGTTTTCTCTATGTTAAAATAATCTATTTGTTTAATAGTGTCTGCAAGTCTCATGGATTCATTTTATTAGGTATTCTTTATTGTAAGAAATGGTCTAAAAGAAAAAAAGCATCTTTTTTCCCCCACTGAGTATGAAATTCTGGACCCAGTGAAGCTGATTTGTGTTCTGCCGTTGACTTTATGGGGCCGAGATTTTACTCTTGTGTCTTCTAATGCAGATACCTTAGTTAACATAAACCACATTTATTATCCAAACAGTGCTTGCAAGGTGAGTCTCATCCATTGTTTAAAATGTATCTTCTTCACTATGAAAAATACTGCTTTGCACATTGAAGAGCTTCAGAGCTTACTTTCTTATGTGCTGCCCAGGAAGTCTACCCATTACAAAATCACAGAACATCTACTGTATCACTTCTGTTTCTATTTTTTTAGAACTCCCCACAACTTTGTAGCTGACCAACAGAGTTAAGATATCTGGAAAACAGGCCTGCCTTGCTATGCAAAAAGTTTATGACAACCTAGATGTTGCTTTGCAGAACTCAATGGATAGTCTTATGGTCCACTGAAATTCCATTCTTGTTCTCTCTGTTCATTAAGCTCTGCTTTTGTACTTAAGCTGGGATGGAGACTGAAGAAGTCCAATTAGGTTTATTTTTGTCATTTTTAGGGTTTTTGCATTTCTCCCCTGTTACAACCAGAGCAGAGGCTGAAACATCCTTGAGAAAAAAAAATCCTCATATTTCCAGATGAGTTGTGAGAAGGAAATAATGGAAATTATGTGAGAGATTCTAGTTTCTTTAGCTATATAGTATGAGACTGTCAGTCAGGGTGGTTCAAATAAACAACTGATGTTTTGCTTGCATAGTCAATCTACAATGAAATAGACCTGCAAAACTTGGAGCATCTTTATTTCTAATATACTTGGAGAATTTCTTGTTCTTTTTATATGCATGAACACACGTGTGTGTGTGAGAGAGAGAGAGAACAAGTTAGCTATTTACTTTTGGAAATCCATTTTTCATTTTTCTGTTTCCCTCTTGCATATTATCTACGTAAATTCATGCTCCTGTTCCTGACTACTCTAGGGTTAGATTTTTAAATTTTTAAAGATTTGTTTGGCTCAAATACTATCAAATTTTGCTATTTAGCCGGACTTATTTGTGCATTATATTTCTGTTTTCCCATTTTCTTCATCAGTATATATTAGGCCTATCTGAAGCTTTGGTCCCTGATTCAGTTTGATAGAGATTCAGCCCAATTCAGTGGCCAACTCTCCAAATCTGAGTTGAATCAGGGGACCTTTTAATCTCTCTGAATTGAATTGGAAGCCTCTGAATTGATTCAGAGAGATTCGGAAAGATTTGGCAATTGGATATAGGCACAGCTTTAAATGTTTTTTCTATGTACCTCAAGGTAGCAGGAGGCTCGTGAATGCTGTGATTGTGGGGTGCATGGAGTGTTCCACAGGGATGTGGGGGGGTCCCCAGCACGCTTGGCAGCAGACTCGGAAGTGGAGTCTGGGGACAGTACTATCTTATGGTGGAATACTTTGTCAAAATGCATGTGTAGATGGTGAAAGGGGCTGGGTGGGCCACAAGGGTGATAGAGTGTGGAGGCTGCCTACTGCCTATCCTCACACTTTAACACCATCATGCCCCAGCCTGCCACCTGATGCTGCCACCTAGATCCCGCGACTGACTCCCCAGTACCCCTTGCCAGCCTGGGGCTGCTTTGGCCCCGCTCAAACTGTTATGGTCCTGGGTGCACATGTAGATGCCACACCTGGGAGCTGCTGACTCCAGTGCAAATTGTGCCATAGTTTATCACATTGATTTAATGGCATGTGAAGATTCACCCTTTATGTCCAAAATAAAATGTCAGCCTATTTCTTGGACATAGTCCCAAAAATAGCTAGCTGATACCTTCAGCATGACATGGCTAAAACAGAGTTTTTACTCTTTTCCCTAACTCTCGATGCCTACCTTCTCTCTGCAGACTAGAGTAAGCAGACTATGCTCCTAACTGCCGAGCAGGTCCACAGCATAGGGACTGTTTATTACTCAGTCTTTTCTTTATATCCTCACACCCAGGCAACATATACATTTTGTATTCTTTTTGTATAACATCTAATTGATTGCCTGTCCTGTCCATTTACGCACTGTCTTCATAACACAACTTGATTACAATATCCTTTCCCCTAGTCTTGACAAATACAATCTCGACTCACTCATATCAACTTCCTTGCCTTTCACTTCAAGTACCTCCACTGTTTCCCCTTTATCTGTCACAAACAAAAGCTGCTTGCCTTATTTCCATAGCTCTTCATATTGAAATGACAGCTTCTGCCTGTAATAGCCCATGATACCCACTTCCAAAGTTCACTTTCAAACAGTACTTTTGTGTTTTTTTCTCTAGTACCCATTATGCTACAGAACAGCTTGCTATAAACATCCTCAGAGTTCTCATTAAACTTCCAATATCTCCTTAAAACTCTTTTCTATCATGATGCCTTCAGAAAACTTGACTACAATTAGGCTAGTGGTATGGTGGGATCACTATCATACTGATAACTGGTTCTTCATATACCTATTCTTCTATACCCACCTGTTTTGATGCCTTGAAATTAGACTGAGATCCTGGGGTAAAAGATCTTTTTTCCCCTATGTTTATACAGTACCTACATTAGTGGGGTCTTTGCCCATACCTATGATTCCTACTACAAAGCAAATAATAACAGCAACAACAACAAGAATCATCATCATCCAGCAGTAGTAATGAATAGCAGTTACATATTAAAAACAGTTAACTGAATTCCTATAGCCAATAGGCCTTTTTTTTCCTTCGTTCAGATTTAGTCTAACTCTATTCAAGACCAGTATATTAAACTAAATTCAGATTAGTAAATTTACATTAAGTACACAGATTAACTAAGAAATACTCAACCATTCCTCTAAACAACAGATCTTCCTGCTGAATCTTTGAGAGTCTATTCAACTTTAAGGCCACCTCTTGTTTATTTTACAACAAATGAATGAATCAGTCACAGACAAAGTCTCAGCACTCTGGATCCTGGCTGTTAATAATAATTCATTCTTTCCAGAAGAAATAATTGAAAACCACTTGTTATAAATTAAACTGCAATTACGTTCGCATTGTTACATCAGAATCATTCTCGGATAATGATAGTTTCCTGAAGGTGTAATTTCAACTACTAATTTTAATTTTAATAAACTACTTGATACAGAGACCAAATGCTGTTTTGCTGGAAACTAACTTGGATTGTGCAGGATTTGCATTTTTTTAAAATTATTTTCAAAGGTTCATGGAAAGTACCAGAATGTTATGAGATAGTTTAAAGTAGGCACTCTGACAACTCCATTGTCTAGACTGTCATTGTAGGTACATAAAATATGATTCCTTACAATATAGGAATAAGTCATGGGAAAACCACCTGCAAGACCCAAAGCTTCTCTGAGGTTTGTGAAAAATCCTAATGGATAAAAGTGACTTCTTCACCTTTGCATCCTTGCTATGTCTGACAAAGTTCCAAACATGCCAATCTCCAACCCAGTTGTCTCAAGCTGCCCTTTCCATCTTAAATAGCTATACCAACCATAGAAGAAAATGTGTGGGAAAAGAAATTTGCTCTCATTCTATATTATGTTTTCTGGCCAGTCTTGGTGAGAATTGCAATGGGCATATAATTTTGTCAATATAACTGTATAGCAAATATGCCACAAAGTCACTGCGGAGACATGTATGCACATCTGTCCTCCTCATACAAAGAGGGCATGGTAGTTCCTGCCAAGTAGTTCCTGTCATGTTTTCTCCCTTCATAAACAATGAAGTAAATTCTTTTGCTTTTTCATTCTCTCACCTGATCCCATAAGTAGGAACCTACCAAAATCATGATTATGCATTTTTTGCAGAAAACATGAAATTGGGTTAGCTCCACGAAAAATGGAGAGCTCTTCAAAAAAATGGTGAGTTCACTGCAAAACCTTCCCCCAGCCCTCCCTAAAAAACCCCTGTTACTGAAAAGCAGTGAAAAGTATGGGAAGCCCTGCAATCTTGGAGCATGGGGTGGGATGGCAT
>NW_017728906.1:57093851-57124202 GCF_001723895.1 Crocodylus porosus | reverse complement strand
GGGCTGCTCACAGCAGGAAGCAGGGAGGATGCAAGTAGCTTCACTGGGGTAAGCTAAGATATAGGATAAGCTTTAACATTTTATTTTAGGCAGTAAGTGTTATTTTTCTCTCCCCTCTTTCCAGATAAGTGCCTTGCTATTTTGATATAGATACCTACTGTTTTATAAGTGATAATATTAAGTTTGTACTGCTTTTATGTTGTGTGATTACTGTTTTAGGCCTATATACACCACACCCTCCTGTCTAACAGTGTAATATTGAGATCCTAAGATTTGGCCTGACCCCACAGGGCAGCAGGATGAGCCTCAATAGTCACTCCATGATATCTAGGATTTGGTCTCTGGGCAAGCAGAAGACCTCCCAAGACAACAGGTTAGGTCAGCAGATGGATCACTCCCCTGCAGAAGGGAGTTTCGACCCAGCACCACCCACCACTTCTTTTTGATGATGGTCATCTCAGTCCTTTACACCTTGGGGAGGCCTGGCCTGTCTTCGTCCACCAATGGAACATGGTCCTCCCTCTCTGCTGATAGGGCTACATATCTGTTCTCCAGATGAATGACTGCAGGTGGAGGTGCACATCTGTGCTTGCTGCCAGGAGTCACAAGCCTCCAGCTTCCACCCTCTTGGGTGTCCGTGTCCTCTCTCTTCTCTAACACTGCGTCTGGGATTTCTTTCTCCACAGTCCCAGGGGTATCCTCCAGCAACTAATCGATGAATGTCTTATGGAAGAGGATCCTTTGGAGTCTTACCACCTCCTTCTGTAGTTCTCTTGCTTGTCCCCTGAGAGACACCATCAGGAGGCACCACTCACACTGCCAGCACTCCCTGACCTGGTCGTCATTGGAAGGAACCTGCAAGCTGCAGTCCCCACAACATCAAACCTAGACCTGGGTGGAAGCATTGATGGTGAATGGTCCTGCCTAGACAGAAGCCCCACAAGTGCAAGTAGAGCCAGTGGCTCTGGCATTGCAATGTCCTGCAGCCATTTCCCTGGGTCTCTTAATTTGCTTTCTCTCTCTTACTGCTCTTCTTCCAAGCACACCTTCTCTAGCAAACTCTCCTGGAACTGGCTTGTTTATTTCTCATTGGCCCCAGAGGTTCCTCCCCACCCCGCCTTCCTCATGCCAAGCTGAAAGACTTGTCCCTCAAAAAAATGGGGGGAGGGCCCACCAACTGGCCTAGGAACTTGCCTGCAAACTGTTTGCAAGCTGCTTAGCCTGTTTGCAGCTCCTGTTTGCTGGCTCCCTGGTCACTGAGTTTTCAGAATAGAACCTCCTCCCATTGTGACAATCCTTTTAAAATAAAATATATTTCAAACAAAATGAATGTGAGTCTAGCATTACATGACTGAGTACCAAGCAAACATCTCATTAGAAATTTGCCCAAGGTCTCATCTCAAACTAAATGTAATTTAGAATGCACAATGGGAATCACTATATCAGGAAATAACTATGCCAAATCAGAAAAATAGTCCCTTGTAAATAGGTACAGCTCCAACCTTGAACAGAATAAAAACTGTATATAGTTTTGGGATAATAACAGAGGCAAACCTCAAGGTGGGAGTAAGTCAAATAAGAGAAGTATAAAGCTCCAGTAAAGTCCCTTTCTTAAGTTAACTATTCCTAGAGGTTTCCAGATCATACAATTCATTTTGTCTCAATGCCCTCTTAGGGTAATCAGTTCCACAACTTCCATTTTGTGCAGTAATAAAGAACTTCCTTCTATCAACCTTATATGTGATGCCTTTCAAAAATAAATGGTCAAGAAATTCCTCTAATGCTTTTTTTTTAGTGTTCACCCAATTGTGTAGCTGACTGAATAGTATCCACAAAATATCACCCCAAGTATTATTATAATGCAGCTGAAGCACCCAAATGAGGTAGGAAATGTATTGTGCTATGCCTTATATGCAGACTAAAAAGACACAGTGGGGGAGGCTGGGCTTTTTCAAAGCATTTAAGAGCAAAAGTCCTTTGACTCTGACAGAGATTTGTGTTCCTAAAGTACCTGGGAATTTTTGAACATCCTACCAAATTACAGTCCCCTAGAGGCTGACACCATTAAAATGGGAGAAGGGAAATATCCTTATTTTACAGACAAACATAGAAAAAAATAAGTAGTTTACCCAATGGCATGCACACAGCTGATAACTGAACTCAGATCCTTAACATCCTAAGGCAATGTCTTAACCCAAAGCCAACCTTATTCTTGAATACTCTATCCGCTATTCTGCAAGCTTTATGACTTGAACACAATGCAAAAGGATAGTCTATTCTGACAGGGAAGCCCCTTCCCAAACAAAACAACACATTTTATATAACTGATCTGAATCTGTAAGGAAGGAAATCCTAAGGTCCTGAAATGTGCATTTGGAAGTGGGACATGGGACTGTGTAATAAGTACTAAGTGATTTTTATTGTGCACTTTCATTTGCATAAAGTTGCTTTATGCTTCAAGAAATAAGAACCTTATGTTGAATTTTACTAGACTAGTATTAGGTTTATGACCTGCAGACATGGGCCCATCTGTTGAGTAAAATAACTTTCAGTCAAGGAAACAAAGGGAATGCAGACATAAATGAGTATATTTTAAATAACCTACTTTCCTTAGCCTAAAATTATCTTTCTCTTGTAGTTGCTATGCAAATTTATGAAAGCATAGAACTCCCCGCCCCGCCTTAATCCCAGAAAATCACTCTCAAAAGCATTCACTAAAATTTGTTGTTCCATCAGTTTAGAAATGACTGTAAATGAAGATTTAAAGGCATTCACAGAATGTTAAATTGAACACAAGTTTATTAACAAAATCCTGGACATAAAATGAGTCACTGAAAAGGCTATTTTGGGAAGATATTTACTTTCCATATTTTGTTCAGCATTCGTATTCAAAGTGGGCAGCACAGCCTGAGTAACCATGGTGTAGTGCCAGAATGGCCATTCTGAGCTGGAGGCCCATCAAGCAGCTTGTGCAGGAAGGCACCCCATGTGTGTGGCTCCACATTTATAAAGATGGAGCCAAATTCATTTTTATATTTGCATCATTACAAAGCCAAGGCCGCTGCCCTTACCCCTTAATTTTTGTTCTGTTGCAAGTAATATCTTTATTTTATTTTTATGAAAAAGGCAATGTGCCAAATCCTAATTTCATCAAAATCAATCGTGAAGTCTTTATTACACCCTTTGTTGGAAGCAGAATCAATCCAATCAAAGCATTAAGTTTGGTGTTGTTTATATTGCTTCAAAATAAATGTCTCCCTTATTTTATATTAAATATCAGCCTCCACCAAAGGCTAGTCCTATAGTAGGACTTCATTAATTTGCACATAGTACTGGAAGTCTCATTTAAAGCTTTTTGTTTGTTTGTTTGTTTGGTTGGTTGGTTGTTTATCAATTTGATGGTCAATCTCAGTTTGGAAAAAATCACAGCTGGCTATGTTCATTTATTTTGTCCATTGTAGTTTCATTTAATTGTCCATGAGTAAATTTATATGAGATGTGTACTGCGGAGTTGCCTAATTAGCTCTGCAGTAAAGCATCAATGTCTACATGGGCAGTCCTATTAGAATGGAGTAAATCAATTAATTCCACCATAGGACAGTACAACCCAACACAAATACTATTGTATGGTGGAATTATTTACTCCTCTACAACATGTGTAGGTGGTGATTGGGGCTGGCTGGTGCATGAGTGTAGGGCTGCCTGCTGACTATCCCTGTACTATAGCACTCTTGTGCCCCAGTAAGCCCTTCTGCAGCATGTTGAGTGAGGCAGGAGCAGCCACGGGTTGGCAGGCTGATCCCCTGGGCCCCCTGCCCATTGGAGCTGCACTGCCCTGGTTCAATGTGCTGTGGTCCAGGTGCACATGTAAATTCTGTGCCTAGGAGTCCAGAGGAGAGCAACTCATATGATCCAAGGCCTGGAGAGAAGGTCATATGAGGAGAGGCTGAGGGACTTGTGACTCTGCCCAAGTCTGGAGAAGAGGAGACTCAGGGGGGAATTGGTGGCAGCCAACAATTACATAAAAGGGGTACATCAGGACTTGAGAGAACAGCTGTTCACTAGAGCTTCCCAAGGGATAACAAGGTCTAATGGCCATAAACTCCAGGAAGGCTGACATAGACTAGACATAAGAAAAAAGTTCTTTATGGTGTGTGTCCAGGGTCTGGAACAAATTCCTGCCAGAAGTGGTGCAAGCACCTACTCTGGACTCCTTCAAAAAACAGGTGGATATATTTCTTGCTGGGGCATTTGATCCCAGCTGACTTCCCACCTATGGCAAGGGGGCTTGACCCGATGGTCTCATGAGGTCTCTTCCAGGCCCTAATGTCCATGAAAATTATGAAATCTATAAACTCTGAAGTGAACTGCACTGGAGTTTATTGTATTGCATTAATATTCATGTATAAATGCACCCCATAATAGCACCTGTTAAAATTAAATAGAAAATGCATAGTCAGAATGACTTGAAATTACCTCCTAGGACTATCACAGTAGTTAGCAGCTTGCCTGTTGGGTAGCCAGAGTTAGGGTTACCTATGCTTTCAGGCTTCCTAGTTCTAAGGCAGCCCAGAAAATGGGGATCTGGAACTGGAAATTTTTGGACAATTCTCTATTTTTCCATTTTCTGAAACTATCACTGTAATGTTTGATTATCTGTTTTTCCTTCTAATTCAAACACTTATAAAAATTATGTCATCTACAGAGCAGAAATTCTGATCATACATAACTTTTTTCATCTATATTATGAAAACAGGAGAATATCCATTGAGTATCAATTTGTTCTGAATTTCTTTAAGGTGATCTCTGTGCCTGATGGAAACAGTCAACTCCTATTTGCATGGGGCAATATCCCTAGATTTATAGTGACTCTGAGAAACAGTCAGCACAATGAACTTCAGGTTCAGCATAAATAACCAGAACAAGTAGCTATGATGAGGAAAAAAAAGAGACTAAAGCAGATTGCCAGCTATTTGTAAGTTGTCAGGGCCATAAAGTCATCATAGTTGTGACAGTTTATACCAGCTAAGTATCTATCGTCCTATATTTAAACAGTTGTCATTCTAACTCAAGTGAAATCTCTTTTGCATCTCCATTTCTTCACTTCCCCTCCCTGTTTCCTTTTCAGCAGAGCCATGAATTACCACAGAGTAATTAAGATTCAACGTCTGCCCATAGGGCTCACGGGACTGCAAAACTGGTGAGAGATGAGTCACACAACATCTTCAGACAACATGAGGAAATGTTACAGTTGTTTCTACTGGGTCACTGATTATTCACAATTACACACTGAATTAATTTCTTAGATGTTAAAAATTCAGCCAGTCATATGGAAAGGTCTTATATTTATTTTGATTCATTGTGCTTTGAATTAGCTGAGAATTTATGAATTATTTTTCCCTTTTCTCCTTGAAGAGTATTTATAACTGCCCAATATTCCTGCTTTTTTTAATGGCAAGCACCACCAAGATGCAAAAGAAGTCCTTTTCTCCTGTCTTTCTTATTTTTGCTTTACAGCTAGTGGCTTGTGCAATTAGTATTAATGAACAAATTAAAAGGTATCCCAGTGGGCGACTCTGGAGTTAAATTTTTATTCTATCCTGATGACATCTTGTTACAGCTAATAGAATGGGAAAGCTCAATTAAATCATTTCTTGAACTAGTGTACAATTTTCCCTATTTTCTCTATGAAACAAATTGCTTGAAATCATAGACATTCTTCCTAAAGTAGTCCCTTCCCTTCATTATGTTTCAGCCCTCAGAACCTGATGTGCCCTCATCTGTATTCTCACATCTGATCATAAGCATGTAATTGATCATAGCTTAGACCCTGATGTTTAACATATGGTTCTCTGACTGAATCTATTCTGGAAAACTGGGTTACCTAGCTTGTGGAGCTTTTTACTGCAGCTGCCAGCAACCAACAAGTTAATGCCACTACCACTCAACTCCATTGCTATAGCTGCCAAAGTTGTAATGTCTGTGGGGCCAGTACTCAAGGGGTGGAGGCTGCCATAGAATTTAATGTTTTCTGTCACCATTGATAACTAAAATTGGTGGCATTCACCCCAAGACTGCTGGCCACCCTAGGCCTGCAGTTTTGGCAGCCATGCTTTATGGAGTGGCAGTAACTCCTTGGCTGTTGGCATGATACCTTCAGAAATCCCATCATCCTAGTCAAGCCTGTAAGGAGCCCTACCATTCTAATCTGCCCCACTGCACCAAATGAGTTTGATACCCACAGCTAATGTTTACTCAATATAATGGCAAGATTAACTATTTGTTATTAAGTGCATTTTAGCAACATTTTCTGCTCTAGAACTTCCTCCTATGGATGAAGATAATGTGGGGCATGGTTAGGAGCATTAGTGAAGGTTCCTTAGACAAAGTCGCTGTCCATCCAGTCAAGTGAGAACAGCAATACTGATGTTTATGGGAGCAAAATGTATTACTTATGCTGTGCTAGTCTGAAACATTGGTATTAAGGCCACTTATCATTATAATCTCCTGAAAATTACCTAAGGACCTTAGCAGATATTACATTTATGGGCCAATTAATGTGTTAATCATGCTACAAATGGTTACATGCCACACATTCAGCCAATTTGTGGTTCTATAAAATGGCAAACCAGCCACAAAGATATTCCACATATAATGTATAATATATTTGTGGCTGGTTTGTATAGTGCCTTAAATTAAAGGTGTGTCATGCCCTGTCCCCATGTTGAGAATCAGATGATTGTTAGTATTAGGCAAGCGGTAGCCCTGGCTTGGTTCAAACATTGTAATTCCTCAGTTCTAATGTTAATAATCAACTGATTGTTGAAATAGGGAAAGGGCAGCCAGAACCAGGTCAGGGGTCTGAAAGTGCTTGTCAGGAAGAGCTGTTCAGCTTAATTTCTCCCCCTGCCACAAGCCAGCATTTTCAGAGGTGTGTTCCCAGCAGCCCTGCATGTACTTGCTCGGTGGGAAGAACCAAATGGCTTCTCTCTGCTTGAGATGCACCCTGCCCACTTCTCAATTTGCTAGTGTATATGGATCCTGGGATTACAGTCTTAGGTTCTACATGTACTGACAAGTTGAAACTTCACTCTTGGTTGTGCCAATAAAGAATGATTGGGATCTGATTCCTGATCCCCAAAGTCCCATGCTCTGTCATGGCAGGATGTTCAATTGTTGGGATCTGGGATCATATCCTTATAATTAAATTCATGTCCTGCAGAGGCCCAGGAAATAAAAACTACCATGGCTCTGCATGACTGAAGAGCTCCCTGCTAAGCTAGGCTGGTGTTCTGCCATACTTACTAGTCTTGCTGCACATTGGGGTGTTGTTTTTTTTTCTGTTCTCACAATAAGGCTTCCTTAAAATACAGACAGCTCTCCTGGACTCCCCTCCCCCTCAGTCTGGCTTCTCAGAGGATCCTGCCCATGAGTTCCTTGAGTGAGTCAAAGTCTGCTTTTCTGAAATCAAGGATCCCTACTTTGTTGCTCTCCATCCTTCCTTTCCTCGGGATCCTGAACACAATCATCTTGTGGTTACTGCTGCCCAAGTTGCCATCCACTACTACATTCCCCACCAATTTTCCTTGTTTGCGTGCAGCATGTCAAGAAAAGCATGGCCCCTAGTTAGCCGCTGTAGCACTTGTACCAAGAAATTGCCCCCAACACTGTCCAAAATCTTCCTGGATTGCCTGTACACTGATGTATTGCCCCCTCAGTAAGTGTCAGGGTGATTCAAGACCTCCCTGAGAACCAGGGCTTGTGACTGGGAAACTTACACTATGCTGTGGGTATTTCCCATGTTTCTAGGTTTTGATGTTTGCCACATGGGGTTGGGAAATAAATTTCTCCCCTCCTTTTGCTATATAAGGGGTTTTTGTTTTTGGTGGGGTTTTTTTCCATTTTCTTCAGCAACCTTGGGTGTCAGCTTCAGCCAAAGCTTCAGTTTTACAAAGCTGGATTTTGAGTGCTCCTGCTGGAACTTATTAAACTTAGACATTTCTGGGTGGAGTATGCCCCTCTGCTCAGGGTCTGACTGATGACCATATTTGGGGTCAGGAAGGAATATTACCCCTTGGTCAGACTGGCACAGATTGTGGTGATTTTTGTCTTCCTCTGTAGCCAAGGGCATGGCCCTCTCCCACGGATCTCTCAAGTGTATTTTGACAATGCTTGCAGCAGTACGACACTGATTACTGTTGTCCCCTTGCTTTATCTGTGGCAAGTTAGATAGTGACAGGCTGATTGTGCAGTTCTAGTAATAGATTAGACAAAAAAACTCTCTGGGATATTTTAGATAGGAATGATTCTGCTTCAGGCAGGGTATTGGACTAGATGACCTCCAGATGACAGGCCAATAGATAACAAAAAGGTTGCAATATAGCTGTCTGCATTTTGAATTTTTATTAAATGAACATTATGCCTTTTATAAGATCTCCTCTTTCTGTATCTTGTTTCTCATTATTCACATTTTTTAAAAGCCTATCAGTAAGAGTTTGAGACGCCATGGTTACTGCTTACTTTAGTTTTCCATACAGAAAATGAACACTAAAAGTAGCCATTGAGATAGATGAACCACAGTGGTAATCAAGCATCTCAGAACTGCAGCTTTCTCTCTTCTAGAATCAGTCCTTAGCCAATTACACTAGTAGAAAAGGAAACTTAAAAGACTAAGTTCAGATGGAAAACATAAGAGTGAAGATATTAGTGCCTCCTTTTTATTCCTGCACCATAGTTTCAGAAATTCTTTTTCACATCATCCTTGATTTCTTCACTCCCCAACAAAATTTGATTAACCATCTCCTATTCCTCAGAGTCTATATTCACTTTTCCATAGAAATGTTTTCAGTTTTACAATGATAGTCCTAAACGTTTTGTCAAGAGAAATTTCAGAGAAGCACCAAAATGGTGAAATGGTGTATACATGCATTTTTATTATTTGTATTAAAAAGAAAAACATTCTAGAGGCATAATGAAGGGAACGTGAAGGCTTCTATTCTCAAGAAGACCATAAATAGTTATCAAAATATTTACATTATTATTAAAAAGTGGATAAGGCTTGCTGACACAACTCCTAAATTACCACAGGCTTTACAAAGAATCAAACCATAGTCCAGTACTTTAGGTTATAGAAAGCCAATTTCTGTGAAATCCTCAGGCAAGCTGCCATAATCTTACTTTGACTTTGGAATGATCAGCAGCAAATGAAAGCTGGTGCCACTTAGGTTCAGTAAATTATTGCTAGCACACACTGTCCAATAATTGTGTAATTCTTAAAAGCATTCTTCCGAAGCTTTGAAGATATTTTAAATTGTGTAGGCATGACACTCTCCATGCAGAAAAAATATACTCAAGAATTTTCAGTGACCTTTTGCTTCTTCCTCCTTTTATTGCTAAACCAAAACCATAGCAACCTATCAATGAGTTATTCATTTCTTTTGCTGCAATTTTGTTTTGTTCGAATTAGCTCCAGCAGCTTTTTCTCCTTTCAGACATAAGGAATCCTCAGTAAAGAGATCCCATGTTTTAATAGCACCTCATTCTATGATCCTTGTGGCACATTTTAAAAGATAGGTTTTTAGTGTTGTCCATATTGTTATGGTTTGACAGCCAAGTTGCATGTCAAGAGATGGTGAAAAACAGTCAATTGTAGCTAAATTCCAAATTCCACATACATAAATAAACCTCTGTAGTAATGCTTCTCAACATTCAGTTACAGCATTTTATTTGCTGCTATATCCTGAAGACTAAAGAAGAGCCATGCAATTAAAATCTCTAGCATGGATCAGTGATTCAGTTCAGATGCAATTTGAACCAAAGTAGAGATGATGTGGATTGCATCTCTATTGCAGCATGTCAGCTGTGCTGAACAGGAAAAATGATTTTATTTAGTCAGATGTCAGTTTAATCTGATTGGGTTATTTTTGTAGCTACACTAACTCGGCTAAATAAAAACAAGGAAGACAGGGATTTCTATCATCATGAAAATCAGGACATTTTCCCAGCAGTGTCTTTTCCAGAAAAGGGGAAAAGATATGCTTCAGAAACATACTTTGTTTACAACATGTCTGGTGGATTCAGGATCATTCTATATATATAAAGGGTTTAGCCTGTCTGTCTGTGTATCTGTCTGTGTGTCCATAACACTTATGGGGGAGTGGATCCCAGCAAGGCATGGCTCTTGCCATTGCTGCATCAAGAATGCCCATCAAGAATGACAGGCCGGGCATGGCTACAGTGGAGTGGGCCAGGCAGAGCGGGTCAGGTGGATGAGGAGAAGGAAGGGAGAAGAGGGTGGCACAGGGCCGGACACAGAATTGGGGGTTGGGGGGGAGGGTTGTGCAAGGCCCAACACAGACCAGTGGCAGTGTGGGGTGGTGGGTGGAAGCAGTGGCTGCCACGTACAAGCTTCCTCCCACTGCTGGAAGGTAGCAGCACTGGGGGGGGGGTGGCAGTGCTCCACCCCCGCCTGCCCTCCCTGTCATTCTTGATAAGCAATCCATTAGTACTGCCATCTTAACCCTTGCAATTGAAACTCTCCATTAACACCACATTTCTGACACAAGCCACTTCAATTCTGTTTTCCCTTTTCTACCTTTGCATACCACAAGATATACACGACGCATGTATTCACCTTCAGTTCATCATTGTTTCTTCAAAATTGCTGGAAACATCTCATGCGATTGTCAGATTTCAACCCATATAGTAATGCTGAGAGCATTACATTTCAAGGAACCAATAGATCAACAGTCTTTGATTAGTAAGGCCATTTCTTCTTAAACAGGTAACAAACAAATCCATTATTTTAGCTAGGTTTCACAAGTGTAGACAGCTGGGGGTGGTTGGGGAGAGGGTGGAGAGAGAGAGAAAAAAAGAAAGGGAATCTTGTTAGGTGAGGAAAAAGTAAAAAATGTGAAAAGAGTAACTCAGGCTTTGTACAGTACAGTCAATTTGCTCAGATCTTATACTCTACTTAATGTGCTTCATATTTTACAAAGCCAGGAGATCTAGCAGAGAGCTTCTGCCTAGGAGTTTCTTTGTCAATACCATGAGTAGGGGGAAAAAGTCCAAAACCTGGCTAGATCCATATGAGGGATTCTGTGCTCTTTCCAAGTTAGGATAATTATGACTGAAAAGAAACTGAACCTTACTAATTTCCTCTCTTGAACTTTAAAGTGGCTGGTGCTTTTTAAATATATTTTCATTTTACTGAGCTAAATGATGTATTTGGGTACTGAATAAATCAAAACCCAAAAGTCTGTTTTTTCCCTTCTAACTGAATCTTTTAAAATATTGTTATAAGAAGCACATGCCATAATTCATGCTAAAATACATGCTTGTGGTCAACAGAGTGATAACATAGATTCTAACATGGTGTAAGGATACATTGGGTTCTTGGTTGCCCATCAAACAGGATTTGGAACAGTTCCCACATCTACAAAATAGAAATGCTACTCAGAAGTTTGTAATGGATTATTTATGTAAACATGCTATACTGCTGTGTATTGAAATAACTTTCACATTTAGTGTTGTCTCTGAAGCCCTCCTTTTAGTAAAAATGTCCTTATACAAGGGCAAAACTGGAGGGTTGCAGAGTGTGGTCACACTTCATTTGTTTCCTGCTGCTGGTGCAGAGAAGAGGGGAGGTGGGGAGGGAGCTAGCACAACTCTCCTTGGTTCTCTCTGACTCAGTGCTGGCCGTACAGAGATACTTCCACTGTCTGGGCAGAGTGGAGTCGGGCTGAGGGTGGAATATTTTGTGGACTGCCTGAGAGCTTTGGTAGCAGCTGCCATGTTACCTGAAACAGCTTGGGCTCCCTGCACTCCAGATGCTGTTGCTGTGGTGCGGCTCCTGTGCTGTTGATGTGATGCTGATGCTAGCAAAGCTAGGGGAGGCAAGCAGGTCTGAGCTCCAGGAGCTGGTTTAAAGGGGGCTTCAGACTGGGGGGCCCTAGGAAGCACAACTGAGGGGGCTGGGTTTTTCAAGCATGGTATCGAGAGCCTGTCCCCACCTGTAGCAGCCAGAGCCCGCACCCACCCTAGCTGTTCAACAGCAGCAGCTTGGTTGTTGGGAGCTCAAGTGGTGTCAGGTAAGACTGCTGTCACTGACATTAGGCCCTTGTGATATTGTGCCCAAAGTGCACCAGAAGGGCTGTTCAGGGCGCAGACACAGGAAGGGGGAATATATCTGCCCTTGCCACTCTTCCCTGTTGCCAGAGAGGACTGCAAAGATACTCACATCCTGCTTAGCTGGGACACTGTCAGTGGCAGCATATAGGTTCCCTCTTCCTAGGGTGACCACATGTCCCTATTTATCCAGGAGAATCCCAGATTTCAGATACTGGTCCTGGCCAGCTGTTGAGAATTATAATGGGTATCCCAAAAATGCAGGGGCACAGGGTGCAGTCTGGCTGGGAGTTGAAGAAGCACACAGTGCCTTGAAGGCCTGAAGCCCTGTCTCCACCAGCTTGTGAGGGCCTAGGGTCGGGGAGATGGGGGAAGGGCCACATCCCCGATTTCCCAGATGATGTCCTGAATATATAGGATTTCTATATGGTCAGCCTACTTCTTCCTGTCCCTAATCCTGGCTGATGGGGACAGGATGGGGTAGGGTGGAGGTGTTGGCAGGGAGCAGGGACAGGAAGAGGGAACATGCCTGATGTTCTCTGTTAAACCTCTGCTGAACCATGTAGCCACTTCCTGTAGCCGGAGACCCAGGGAAACACCAAGGGGTTGGGCAGGGACCAGGAAGAAGGGACCACCCTGCACTATGCCTTGCTGAGCCAGGAGAGCCCCAGAGTTGCTCCTGCCCTGCTCCAGCCACAGGCTGCAGGGAACATCTGTGCAGGTGCCAGTCTCAATTGGGGACAGGAGCAGTGGCAGCTGCAGTGGGTGAGTCCCTCTTTTGCCAGTGATCTGTGCCTGGCCTCCCCTCCTTTAGGTGTCTCTGGCCAGCCCAGGAGCTCCAGGAATTCCTTGCCCCCACCTCTGCATGGCCTGAGGGTATCTCACCCTCCTTTTCCAAATCCTGGATCTGCCTATGCCCTTATACATATTTGTGTATAATTTCATAGTTTTAAACAGTACTGTTGAATACAATGAAATTATATGGTGCCCTTAACTACAGGATAAATAAAATCATTTTACATTAATTGCTTTACAAACATTCTCCTCCCTCCTTGACCAGAGCCATTTCTACAAAAAGAATACTTAATAGAACAAGAAATCCTTTGAAAATGCATTTATTTTGAAACATTTAAAATCTTTTTTACCATCAAAAGGTCTAGAAATGATTACCATAATTTCTATATAGGGTGAGGAGAGGACACAAGACAATTCAGGCTTCATAATAAGCCTGAATCATTGATTATGTATTTGTAAAATTTTATGTGTGTGGAAGCTGAGTCTTACCAGTTGATTCCAAATTGGCTGGGTTTTTTGGCAGGTGCTCACTCAAACCCATTTCAGAATTTTCCTTAATTTGTCCAGACTGTTTGGATGAAATCAGCATAGCACTGTGTTACCCTCTGGTACTTGGAATCAGTTCAAATATATGATGGGTTAGGTGCAACAGCTTGAGCAGTCTGTTATACGTCTCAGGGCAATACATTGTGAAACAGTGTGTATATGTGTTAGCGTAAAAAAAAGGGAATTCCAGTGCAAAAAAACCCTACCATATTATTACTTGATTGCTTAACTAGAAAGAAATCTTTGCTGAAGAACATTATTGTACTCCTATCCTAAGGCATCTCATAGATACTTGAATCCCAGAATAACAGGGAGGTTTTTAGCATACAGTTTGCATATGTATTCCACGGCACTCTGTTTTAATACTTTTTACAGTTCTATATTGTCCAAAATGGATGACAGAACTATTTTATGCAATCTGTTTTTACTACTAACAACAGTGGCAGTTTGTTCTAGTTCCTTCTTTTTTCTTCTGCTTCTTTTCTGGTGTGGTAAAATCATCATTGCATTGTGACTATTATGGCCCACTTCTGATAATTGAACACTGATCTTTTTTTTTAAACCATATTTATTAATATACAAGAATACCCCATTATGCATGGGTAGCATTTCATGCATAATATATATAATACAGAATCCCAAAAGAAAGGGAAGAAAGCTAAGCCATCTAACCCTACATTTTTCCTCCACCAAGAGATGCACATTTCTACTAAAACAATGACTGAACTCCAAAACCACATTTCAACCTTTCCTTTGCTTCAGTTCACATGCTCATCTGCCAGAAAACATTTCACCACAATATCCAAACAAGATAAAATTTCCCTCAGGTTTCTTCATCATTTTTCAGAATTCTAAACCAAAGAAAAAGAAAAAAGAAAGAAAATTGCACGTTTGCCATGTGTCAGAGGTCCAAAAATGGCTGAATAATTTTACAAAGGATTCTGGGTTTTGGTGAAACAGCAATTATGACTATAGAAATCCAGGCCACTGTAAATTTTGGTCTGTGTTGGATATGCCAGCACCACACAGTGATGGTGAATGGAAATGTAGGGGGTTTTTTTTCCCCTTTTAGTTAATTAGAAACCATATGTAGTTACCTAAGTCCATCCATCCATTGTATTTTTTTTATTTCAGAAGCAAAGAAGGAATACAGGATACTGATTTAACTACTATTTCATAATACATTCATTCCAGCACAGTTACAGATATGCAGCAACACATTACACTTATGCAGGTAAAAAGAGTAAGAATCCAGGTCAGAATGTATAGTTCATAAATATAGGGTATGCAATCATCTGCAGAGACTATCTTTCATATAAATTTTTTCAGCACACTATTATAACAAACAAAATGCATCCCTCTTGTATGTTTTTTCTGCTGTCTAGCTCATCTTGTCTAACTTCAACTTATTCTTCTGATCCTGTCTTTCTTCCTTATTTTACCTGGAGTATTCCATTTCTCCTAATTCCCATACTGGTACCATTTCTCCTCTTCTCTCCCATCTGTCAAATTTGCTCTGACTTCACAGTAGCCCTGAATATTTATCTTCCTGTTACTTATCTCCCTCAGTCCCTCTGAGTACTTTCTCTTCCCTCCAGAGTTACTCTTTGTCCCCCTGACTTCTGGAACTACTTGTCAAAACAACCATATCATCTGGGCAGTTTAGAGAAAATTATGCAAACATTTCCTCTGAAAAAATAGGTGAAAATAACTTCAGAAATCCCTCTTCACCGTGTGGGGTAGGTCCAGCAAATGAGAATCCTGTATCAACAAAAAATGGCAAAAGGGGTCAACAATAGTCAAGCAGTCAGTTCATATAGAAATATGAAAAATGATTTTTAAAAATGTTGCATGCTCTTCACAATCTTAACATCACTCCCAAAAATGCTGATTTTTTCAATGTTACAAACTTACTTGATTTTTACAAACTTAGGAAGAGGCAGCTTTTAACATAAAATTTTTATTTGTTATGACTATTTCTTAATTACTTTCATAAGCCTGAGAACAATTCTAATTGAACAACATTGTGCCAGCTTGTATGCGTACATCTGAAATAAAGTGAATTTCACATCTGTTTCATAGCAAAAGTTTCACATAGCTCTAATTTTGGATTTCTCTATCATAAAGTCTGAAATGATGTATTCTAAACCAATGTATCCTATTACAGTAAACCTATAAATAAATCAGACAACTGCTTATTTACATCCACTAACATAGCATAACCTTTAAATTATAAATCATAAGCCCTGTAAGATCAGAATAATTGAACTTGACATTTAGTCACTACCTTTTTTTCAGTTATTTTGACTGCAGATTTGCAATGTCTGCATCCCTCTAGCTCTGCTTTCCCCGGGTAAAACTGTCCTAGCACTTTGTGGATCCAGAAAGTTCATTTTGTTCTATATAAGTGCATTTACATTTACTTTCTTCTCCCTGACTGATACTTGGCAAAAAAAGGAGGGGGGGACATGAAAGATGGAGCCAATTTTGTCAATTGTATATAAAATAAACAAAAGTAGTAGATCTGCTGGAAAGCTGACACCCTTGGGGACTCATAAAATGTCTAGTAGGTGTGCATCTGTGCCTGTTATCTGCAAGCAAAATTCAAAGGTTTCCTTAGGGACAAGATAATGTATAGTTTGAATTACTTGTTAGTTTGTGTATTCTGATGGCAAACACCACTAGACTCTATAATGCAGCAACTTCTTCAATTGACCCAAACTGCTGACTAGCCAATTTTCTTCTCAACTAATATTCAATTCACACATAGGAATTATCTGATAAAAAGTATTGATGGAGTGTACATTTTGATAAAATAGAGCTAAAATTTCAGTGAAAACTGATCAAGGAAGTTGAGGGACTGGCATCCAAATTCTCCACATAGAAATTCACTTTTTTGTTTTTTATACAAACCACATAATGGCTGAACCAAAGAATGAGAGCTTTGTGAAATAAAGAAAAGAATATATTTGTCAAAATAACTGAGGCTCAGAGAGAAAAGCAAGAGGTATGTTCCACAGCAGGTGGCAAAAGTATATCTTCCATTCACTTTCAAGTGAAGGAATTTGGATTTCAGTGCACTCTTACCCAAAGTCCAGGCTCACTAGCTGAGATGTGGGAATCCAAGTGGTGCATAGCTGTTTCAGAACCAGGAAGATGATAAAGGTACAAAGAAACAGCTGTAGCTGTAGGCCAAAATAGAAGAATGTTCCCCAAATCAAAACTGTTTACACCAGGGGCGGGAAAACATGACCTGAGGGCTGGATATTGCCCACTAGGGGTGTGTGTACATGGAACAATATTTCCTGTTTATGTCAGCGCAACGCCAGAGACTCCAAAGACTTCTAATTAATCCTCTTTACCACGAGGGGGGGCTGAGTTCTGGCCTTTAGTCAGTAGACGCCACTGTGTGTTCTTTTTTATCCTCCTTCACTCCTTATCCCTCCATCCTCCCTCACAGTACACAGTTCAGGTTAGGATGGGTCTGCTCAGACCAATTATTATTTTAAAATGGGGGAGACAAATAATCCCTTAATTTTGTACCCTGTCCTAATTCTTCTACCCCCCCAATGGTGTATGTCCTCCCACCCCCTCCCATGTACCCTTCACCTGTGACCCCCGCACCCTCCGTTGTGTGCTGCCACTGCAGTGGACATAGCTCCCAATGACAGCTGCATCAGCACTGTAATGGTAAGTTTTTTACAAGTAGTTTGAAGCTTTGGAGTGAGTGGTTACATGGCTTCCTTCAATATTGCAAAACTTCTGAACTTCATCACATTCCATTTCAAACCCATGGTCAAAAGTACAGAGGCAGGATGCTGCCTGCCAAACCTGATGCCTGGGATATGAAGCATCCTGGGTGATAGTTAAGTAATATGTCCCACCGACCTTGTGTATGTGTGTGTGTGGGGGGGGTAGGAGTGTGTGTGGGGGGGCAAAAGTCCATTTTTTTGACTGAGTGCCAACCCCCCCATCTCTTCCTCTTCTTCCTTTTTCCCCCTCCTCACAGAAAACTTTCACAGGCAGCACTTGCCAGGAGCAGCAACCAACCCACAGCCCAGTGATGAGGAGAGTAGAGTAAAGATAGTGAAGAGGAGTAGAGTGAAAATATCCTCAGATTTTTATTTTTTTTACTTTTGGTATATATTCCATATTGTTAAGTTGTATATAGTTATTGATAAAGCTGAAGCATTTTCAGTAAAGTGTTTTACTTTTGCTCTATATATGTGTCATGTTTTCTTTGGGGTAGGTGTGTGCTTGGGTTGGTTTTTGGAGACTACATCCACCTCAGTGTGGGGGGAATGCTGTCCTTGGGGGTGTTTTATGGAGTCATGGCATTACTGGAAAAAGTTGCAGGGTGCACTGTTATTGGAGGAAGGTTGAATACTTGTTAAGTGCTAGCTAGGGTGCAGTGCAGCCAGCATATCTTGTAAGAAAAAAAGACTAAACAACCCCACCCACCCTCAGCAGCAAGCAGGAAATCTGAAAAATTTCTCCATGAATTGATCTCCTAGGGCCTTTAGACTTTAGCAAGTCCTTAAAGACTTTGGTAAGTCTTTAATGCATTATAATGCATTTCATATGCATGGTCGCTGAGGAGGGTGGGAGGTTGGGGTTAACGCCTGCTGCCACAGCTCCAAAACAGCTTCTTTTTTTCCTCAGTTTTTTCTTTGCAGGCTGTACTGTTATGGGAGGTGCCATGCAAAGTTTTTTTAATGATTTCTTTGCAATCCAATGTTTTCTTTACAAAATTCTGTGTGCAGTACCTTCTGGAGCTAGGTTTGCAGACTGTGCCCCCCCCCGGCTGGTCAGCTGCAACCTGCTCCCCACCTGGAGAGAACTTATCAGATTTTGTTGCACTCCCAATATAGTCAAGGGTAGTTTCTTCAGCTACCTCTAGGTCTCTGCAGAATCAAGTTTATTCAAAGAAAACATCATTGTGGGAGAAATTCTTTTCATCTAAATTCAAGACATTTGTAGTACCTTCTCCTACACTAGGTATTGACATGTCCTCATCAGATGGGTCTCAGCTAAGCAGGGAGCAGCTAATTAGCCAGGGCCAGGGTTTCAAAAAGCACTCTGCTCCCTATATAGAGGTCAGAGGTGTTATGCAGAAGATGGCTATCCCCAGACATTATTGAGGTGGCTGGAGGAGAGGCCAGCCATTCTAAATACAGGACCTGACCAGCTTTTTGTCCAGCCTGTGAAGCTACTGCACTCCTGCACCTGACTGGTTGCAAACCACTCCTCTGATCCCAGGTCCATCCCCTGAAATCAAGCAAGAGCAAGTAAAAATCAGAATTTGTTTTTTCTCATCTTTTTTTTCCATAATAAATTGAATTGCAATGAATTCAATTGAGAAATCACAATAAAGCTAAAACACCATAGACATTTTTATTTTTACTCAGGAATGCTGTTGGTAGTCAACTGGTGAAAACATTTTTTTACAGTACAGCCATTGCCAGCAAATGCAATACAATAGGATAAAACACCAATTCACAATATACTCCCATGTTCCCTTGAGTAATCCTTTGATATGATATGGATGGATGGGGGGCTATATGGTGAGATGGAGAGAGGAAGGGAGGCAAGCAGGCAGCCATCCTGATTACTGGCCCTTTCTGTGCAACTTTTATGGAGTCATAACATTACTGGAAAGTTGCATGGTGGACTGTTTTTGAATGAAGGGAGGTCAAATGCTTGGCCAGTGCTAAGGTGCAGCCAACATTTTCTTGCAAGAAGACTAAACAAACCCACCCACAAAGCATGGTCCCTTATGAGCTCCCTCAGGTGGAGCTGTATGGCCTGACTCAACTGACTAGTTGAGTCAGGGAAAGGGATGGAGGGAGGCACCCTGCATCTCCTTCCTGGTTACTGAACATGTCCCAGAAAGAAGATGGCTGGGTCAAGGGGGAGGCCCAGGCATGGTCTCAAAGGGGCCACCTCAGGTGGAGATGAATGGCTCGACTCAGCTGGCTGGCTGAGTCAGGCCATGCTACTCTCTCTTACATTGTAATATGAGAATCTTTGCTGGCCACAAAGCTTAGGGAGGGATGGAGGGAGAGCCCCCCCGCACCCCTCGGGTGGGGAGGGACTTTCACTTTGTTATCTTTTTTTATTTAAAATCTTCCTTCCTTCAGCAAGTCAGAGAAGAAACTGAAGGAGACATAAACCTCAAGGAGACAGAGTGGTGGGTGGGTGTCAGAAGACATGTACCCCAGTCTGAATTTGCTGGGACATGGCCAGTAACCAGGAGGATGAGAAAACTATGAAATGGGCCTGCAGAACTTTTGCAAATTGAGCTGATGCTCAGAGCAAAGCCAGTGAAGAAAGCTCAGATTAGCTTCCTTTGTTGCCAGCAATGATTCAAAAGTTACTAGGGTGCAATGGAGAGGTGTAAGGCAGAGGTAGGCCAGTGGGGTGAAGATCCCACAGGCCTGGGCCTACTACCTGGACCTCGGAGATCTTGGTCAGCAACCAAAAAGAAGTCCTCCACAATTCAGAAAAGAAACTCAAGCCTCAGGTTCCTTAGTAGAAGGCTCCACCTGTGACCTGAGCCCTCTGCCACTGCAGTGGTCAGAGCTCCTGAGCACAGCTTGCTTTGTGGCCAGCAATGATTCTAATGTTCCAAGAGTGCAACAGAGAGGTGTAAGGCAGAGGGCAAGTGGGGTGAAGAGCCTACTAACCAGACCATGGAGGTCTTGGCCAGGAATCAAGAAGAAGGCCTCCACAATTCAGTAAAGAAACTCAAGCCTCAGCTTCCTTAGAGGAATACCACACCTGAGCCCTCTGCAGCAATGAATGAAATGAGCTCGCAGAACCTGTCCAGCTGCAGGACATGGCCAGTAACCAGGAGGAGGGTGAGAAGATTATATGAAGTGGGCTTGCAGAACTCATGCAAATCAAGTTGATGCTTGGGTCAAAGTCAGTGAAGAAGCCTCAGTGTTCATAGGTCAGTAGCACAGGTTCCTTTGTGGCCAGCAATGATTCAAAAGTTGCAAGGGTGCAACTGAGAAGTGAAGAGATGAGCAAGGGTGGGGTGGGGTGGGGTGGGGTGGGGAAGAGCCTACAGGCCTGGGCCTACTACTCAGACCCCTGGAGGAAATTTGCCACAGACCTTGGCCAGCAAACAAGGAGAAAGCCTCTGCATTTGTGGCCAGCAACAATCCTCTAATTACAATTCCATAATACGCTCATTAACAAACAGGGCCTGCAACCAAGAGAAGGACTAGAATAATATGAAATGGATCTACCAAACTTGTGCAACTCCTACCATACTTGAACAAAACAACATGATGACCCACCTCTCCCCTACCTCCCCTCCCCCGCCCCAAACCCAACCAGCACGAACCCGGGCATTGCCTGGCAATGGCAGAAGGCACATTACAAGAGACTTACCAGATCCAGCATGTTCTTGGGTCTCAGTAACAGTAGATGATGTATCGGCCACATGGGTTTCTTCCTGACCCTCCACCTCCTCCACTTCATCATCTGTACTAGTCCATGGAATAGGGCTAAGTGGCACTAAGCGTATGGTGACCAATGGTTTTTCCTGCCACTCATGGTCATCAGGGAGCAGGGAGGAGTCTCCATACAGCTGAGACACGCTTATGGTTTCACCCTCAAGAGGGGCTGCGGCCACCTCCTCCTGCCCAACCCCGGTGCTGAAAGTCTCCATACTCAGGTTGTCACCCACATTCTTGGAGATAATGATGGACAGCTTGTCATAGAAGGGGGGAATTGTGCGACCTGCCCCAGAATGAGAGTTCTATTATATCGTCTTGATGCTGGGGTCCCATATCATGAGGTAGGGCACTAACATGTGTTAGGCCACCCCACCAGACAAGAGGGTTGCAATAGCCATTATGAAACTGGCCAGCTCATCCAGCCTCTTTTACATCATGAACCAGTTTGGCATGGCTGCCTGCACAGTCAGGCTGGCAACTTGTGAGGTACGCCAGCTGCTTAAGAAGATTGATGCAAGCAAAATTATCTGCCTGGCAAATCTACAGCAAGTCATAGATGGCTTTAATGAGAAGAGGTTCCCGAATGGTGTGGGAGCTTTAGACAGCACTCACATCCCAGTGCTGTGCCCTGCAGGAAGAGGGAGGATTTTCACAAACAGGGAAGGATATGCCTCCATGATCCTGCAAGCTGTAGTGGACCACTGGAGCCAGTTCGTGAACATTTATACCAGGTATGCCAGCAACGTGCATGATGCACACATGTTCAGAAACTCCCCTCTGCCTGCCCTCATGGAGAAAGGACACTGTGCACTCAGTGTGGAGGAGAGTGTGATCTGCAGTGTCACCATTCCCATGGTTATATTAGTGGATGCTGCCTACCCCCTAAAGCCCTGGCTCATGAAGCTTTATGGAGGGAGTGTCACTGACCTGTAGAAGCTGTTTATAACTACCATCTGAGCAGTTGCAGGATGTCCGTGGAGTGTGGGTTTGGCCTACTGAAAGGATGATGGAGGTCGCTTATGGGCTGGCTAGAGATGGAGCAATAAAATATCATGGCATTTGCAGTGGCAGCCTGCATGCTGCACAATATCTGTGAGAGCCACAGAGAGGTTTTCAAGGAGCCATGGGAAGAAGCAGCACAACAGGCAGTGGCCAGACAACAGAGACCTGTCTGGGCAGCAGCAGAAGCACAGGGACTGAGGAGATATCCTCAAGGAGAGGCTGGTCGGGTGGCCCTTGTGTGTGATTGTCTGGCAGGATAGATTGCTGACAACAACACATAGGAGTGCTTTGTTCTTTCTCTTGGTTATGTTAAAATAAATTCATTTACACTTTAAAT
Organism: Crocodylus porosus; assembly: GCF_001723895.1. NCBI lineage: Eukaryota > Metazoa > Chordata > Crocodylia > Crocodylidae > Crocodylus > Crocodylus porosus. Next base: position 57,101,930 of record NW_017728906.1, on the reverse strand, counting down.
CTGTGTCTGTCTACAGGGGCATGTGGTGTTGTGGATGGGGGGATGGAAAGGAGGACAATCAGAGGAAGGGGGAGAAAATCTGGATTGGGCTAGGGGTTTGCTGCTTCCAGACTGTGAGTAGTTTGGGGGAGGGGGGCATCACGCACTGTCACCCACACCTGAATAATCTCCCCCCTTAATGTCGGTGAGAAGATTAATTATAGCTCTTGGCAGGCTAGGCATGGGGGGGAGAGACCAAGTTGAACAGCAACCCACATTTTCAAAAATATTCCAAAAACATTTATAAAACAAGTCACAACATAGCTCCAAAAGCCTTCCGTGGCACTACACAAACAGACTGATGATGTACCTGGGCAGGCAATGGGAGAGTCCCAATGGGAGCCCCCACTGGAAACTTTATGAAAATCAGTGAGCTCAGGAATGCTGGGAAATGTAGTCCAAAAAAACAAGGAAAAAAAGACAGAAGAGCTCACCACCAGTGACATCAATTACAGCAATTACCAATCAACTGAGCGGCAACAAATACCCACCCACCCACCTGCTAGTCTAAATCCTGAATATTTTATGATATCATAGCAGTTATCATAGCAGCTATAGTAAATGAAAGAAAAAAACATATTTGTAACATGGTGGGATGGGAAGGGAAAGGAACGGGAGGGGAGGATTCAAGTGGCTTGGCTTTGGGATTGAGATGGTGTCTTTGGGATCCCGTACTGATGGAGACAGACCAGATTGACCAAGCATAGGTGGATGCAAGTGAAAGGGATTTTGGGGTGACCATGACTGTGCCCAGGGAAGACTCCAATGAGAGTCAGGACTGCCCAGTGGGAGTCTGGGGGTGGAGACTGGGGAGCCCAGGTAGTTTACATGTGCCTCCTGCTGTAATACATTAGGAAAGACATTACAGGGGGTAAATTGGTATTTGATTTCCCCTACTGAAATCTGCGGGGAATAACACGAGGCTTAATTCGCTGGAAAACACCATTCATGTGAACACAAACACAATGTTGTGCAAACAAAAATGCACTGCACAAAAAAAAAGCTGCATTAAAATTTCAGACACTCTACATTAATGCCCAGGTCATCTACACACACCCCAGGTGACTGGATCTGGCCTGCAGCTTCTCCTGCAGTGCTCTGTATGGCCAAGCCCCACTCACTTGTGCCAGGGCAGCCCATATGGAGCTCCTGCCAGTGTCCACAGCCCAGCCCCAGCCAGCAAGGAAAGCTTCTAGTGGGGCTGTTCCCAGTGTGGCTGCAGCCTGATGCTGCTCTGTTCCCCCTGCCTCCAGTGGTGTCTGCTGCTCCTAATCTTTCCCCTGCCATGCTGTGCCACCCTGCTTTAGGTAAGCAGGCTGGCAGCTTCAGTTGGATGGCTCCTGCTCCAGCATGTGGGGCTCTGGCTCCAGTTCCTGGTCACCTTCTAGAAGCTGGCCAGGAGCTGGAGTCAGAGACCTGTGCACTAGGGCAGAAGCCACCAAGATGAAGCTGCCTGCCCAGCCAGAGTGGCACAGTGCAGCAGGGACAAGATCAGAAGCAGGAGTCACTGCTGGAGTTAGGTGTGTGAGGGGGGTGAGCTGAGGGCAGAGCAGCACTCAGTTGACTTCAGTTGCACCAGGAACAGTCCCATCAGAAGCTGCTCAGTGTGATGTGGCAGGTCAGGGGCAGGAGCAGGAGCAGGAGCTGGCACTGGAGGTCGGGGGAGCAGAATAGTCCCTGGCCTGGATGGGCTGTGGGCACCAGCAGGTACATGGTGCAGGCTTTGCAAAGTACCGGGGAGGCAGCATGGACAGCACCACCTGGATGAGCTCTGCTAAACATACCCCATCTCCTTCCCTTCACCCATGAGAGGATCCTGGGACCTCGGACCTAGTGTCCGGGCAGCACCCTGCCAATATACAACCCCCCCTACACTCCTTGTCTCACACACCCAGCACCCTCCTCCATCCCCAAAGGGCAGGGGCATGCAGCGAACAGGCCCTGGGCCCCAGCGCAGAGGTGTCACTGTCCCATGACCCAGCCCTATGATCCCAGCCTGCCCACCTCTTCCACTCCTGAATGCTGCTCTCCACCCACCCACAGTCCCATAGGGTCTTTTGGTGAGTTGTTTTGGCCAGGGCGAGGGTACTGACCTGGCCCATAGCAGCTCATTAAAATTTACGTGGCCCTTGGGCCCATATAGCTTTACACCAAATGTTATTCTTTTATCAATATAATCTAAAGAGAAAAGAAAAAAAAATAATGTACAGGCAGTATATTCCTTTCAAGGTTTTGAGAGATTAGTTTTCAGTGGAATTGTAAGAACTGTGAAATAGGGTTTCTAATGTCTCATAGCATTCCCCACATTATCTTCCAGTTACAATGGAAAATTGAAAATACAGGTAAGGGAAAAGTTTTCATTAAATACATGGGCCAAACAGGATTGGACTGGGTTGATGGTAATTCATTTGAATTCTTAGTAAAGTGGACAATGCCTTTGAATAAAATATAAGTTGTACAGAAGAAAGATGGCTATGATCTGCAATCCTACATCCTCAGAGTGCTTTGTATAGAAATAGCAAGCAATTTGCTACAAAAGATAATCAATGAGTCCTCATGACCTATTGCCTTCATTTCCTGAGTCCTCACCTTAGCTTTGGGGAGCTGCCAAAAATGTCTGTATAGTTGTTTTCTCAAGGTAATACTAGCGCATTTAAACAAAATGAAAGGGATCCATGATCCTAAAAAACAAAAATCAACTCCTTCAGATTCTTTATGGTTCATTTAATTAATTGTTGAGGGGTAGAATGTAAGCCTTACAGACATGAATGACAGGTGCCTTCAGCGGCTGGGGGGGCACGGCAGTGCTGGTGGCGGAGGCAGCAGTAAGCAGGGAGCTCCCTCAGACACTGCTAATGCTGTCAGTGGTGGGGGGTGGGAGTGGCGAGTGGTGACCAGGGGTCAGTGACCAAGCACAGACGCTGCTGGCAGCATCAGCCACCAGTGATCACTGATCACCTGCAGATGTCACTGGCGGTGTCAGCGGTGGGGGGGAGGGGTAGCGAGTGGTGACCGCCTGCAAGCACTGCTGATACTGTTGACGGCACCTTTTTGTAGGGGGTGCACCACCACACTCAGGGAGTGCACATGTACCCACGTGCGCCCCTCACATGTTGCCAATGCTTAGAGACAGCCTTGAGCATTATATAATACTTCTCCTGTGCCATCCCAAGAAAAGATCCAAGAAGACACTGTATTCCACAGACTCATCCGCAGAGGTGTAATATCTCCAGAGCTTCTCACTGCTACCAGCAGAAAATAATGGATCAACACATTACAAGCTCCAGCATCTTTTCCTGCATTTTCTCTGTATCCTGCAAGCTTTTTATTAGCTTGTGTGAGGCAACAGAGCATGGTGAGCTATCCCCTAACCAATTTTTTACTCTTGAGGACTATTGGGCACATTCTCTACCTTTTCCTCATGCTTGAAACTGTAATTCCATTTTTCCCTCCATGACTGTGCCAGGGGTTTTAGGCAACATTATTTCTCTATTCATTTACTTAGCTGTACTGGAAAAGACACAAAGTAGCTTTAGATACCATTTTTTTTCAGTTTAAGCTCCCATGTAGCAGTTAGCTTACAATAATGGTCCTTACAGAATGGTAATATTGTAATATTCAATATTTTCAGTCTCTTGTATTACATTTATATCTTGTGAAAATGTAATACAGATTGAAGGATATCCCAGAACTGGCCCTGTGTCTGTGGAGCTGGCTCTGGGAGAGGAGCATCTCCTAGGTTGGGTCCTGCTACCCTGGGGCTATGGCTGGGAGAGAAGAATCTCCTAGCTCTGTCCCTGTGACCACAGAGCCAGTGCTGGGAGATAAGGATCTCCAAGCCTACACCCCACAATCATGGAGGCTGAGAGCTCCCTGCTGCCAGGGCAGGGGGACATTGTTTCTGCCCAGGCTTGGGAGATAGCTGTCTCCTGGCCTATAGGCTAGCACCCAAGCTGATCCTAGAGTCTTCCCTAGCTGCTACAGGGGCTTATTGCACAGCTGCAGAGGGTGGGAGCAGTCTGCTGTTAGGAGAAGCAAATCTGCACTTGTGTCCCTGCATCTGTAGACAAGTGCACAGGAGAGTTTATCCTTGAGTAGATTACATGAGAATAAACTGCTCCGAAATTATTTGAACATGTAGATGTTTCTACTGTGTGGGCAATTTAGCTTTGGGGATAAAATAGCTTTCTGAAATAGCATTTTTTTCTATGTTCTTTGTTGTGGAATTGTTAACCCTGTCCTCTTTTTTAGTCAGCCTTGTCAGTTAGGATCAAGAGACTAACTCTAGAAATTAATGGTTATGGGTATTAATGTATCATTGTAATATATGTTGCAGAATGTAGCAGACTAAATTTGTCTCTGTCCCCTTGTGCGTTGTTAGTCTACCACTCCTTCAGAAAATTTGTTTTCAGCTGAGACAGCTAAACAACCAACCTAAAATGCACAGCTTAGTACAAGTTATTCAGAATGTTCCAATAATCAAGCACAAATGCAGGACTCATACACTTCAGAGAGAATACAGAAGGACTGCAAGTCATAACAGATCACAGTGCATGATAAAATTTGAGCAACAACTAGCCTTCTAAAACAAAGTCTGATGGACACTGTTTTTTGTAGATGCTGAACTTAGCTGTATATAGGTTGACTATGACTAATGGAAAATGACAATCTGTCATCCAAGAATAAGTTCTTCCCAGCAGAACTCTGAGTCTGCATCTCTTTTTATATACTTCTATTGTTCTACATCTTTGAAAACACAATGGTATTACACTACTTTCCTTTTCCTACCATTATTTTTTTCATAATGTAAAATTCAGTTTTTAAACTTAGCTCATTCAAGTACCACTATCAGCCAACATGCATTCAGTGTGCGTCTCTTCAGATCCATCTAGTTTATGAAATATGTCCTCAGTTTTGCTAAACAGGTTCAGAATCTAAGGCTGAACTAATTAGGTTTAAGATAGCTTGGTAGTAGTCAGTGATATTTCACAGGCAGCAGGTTTCAAGGAAAAGCAGGTTGGTTTGTTTAATGGCATGAAGGGATGAAATGCCTTCTCAGTGCTTGCTGAGAGCTCTCATTATACACTATTACCAGCTCTGCCAGCTAGTAAAGGGCCCCCTGAGGATTTATTACAGAATAACTCCCTGGGGAAGTCTAACACCAGTTAAAATGTAAACATGAAACACCCCCAAATATGATGAGGACAGAGGTGGTAGAATAGGGCAGAAAAGTAGGTTTACTATCTCCATGGAAAAAGCAGCAAATGAACAAGTGGGTATGCTGAAGCACCATGACTTGTCTGCCTGCCAGTGACAGACATTTTGGGAGGTTTCCAGGTGGCCCAGTATTGAATTGCTGCTGGTCTGTCAGCAGAGAGGAAAGCAACCCAAATGTTGTATTAGCAGAGTTGGCATGAATGAAAATTGAGTAGGCATGGTCCAGATTGGTACTTAGATGGGAAAGTGCCAATAAACATCTAGGCACTGCAGGAAGTAGAGCTGGTGATTCCATTAACTGACACTTCTCTCTACAAGTCAGTATTGAACCTATGCTGCAAAAGAGGTTTCAGGGAACACACAAGTGCTGGTAATGCTATCCTTAATGTTAAATGTCAAAGAGAAGCATGTATCCCTTGTGATCTTTTAAAGAGATTCTATAGAATATTTTCCAAGCATGAGAATGTTAACTCTCAGAGTCCTGGCCACATCTGATCTGTTAGGTTTCATTCCCTTCCCAAAAATGCCCTTAGTGTAAGTTGATTGTTGGATTCACTGCCTATTCTTATTTGGGGATGCCTGGAAATAGCTTCAGTGGAGCAGTCCAGATTTCTTGGCAAGAAATGTAACCCCTAGATAGTATATTCCTTCTCCATACCCCACTTAAGTTGGGTTTTTTTACAGAATTGTTTGAAAAGCAGATATTCCAGATATAGGTAGCTGTATGTTGTAACATCTAGTAAAAGTTTGACATGTGCCAGTCATAAATCCTCCAGTCCAGGAACAAACATTTTCTGGCAGGTGGTAAAACACTCACTCAGGGTATAGAAATCCACATCTTCCACTTTCCAAGAGAGGCCTCTAACAATCAAGTTATTGCATATTCCTGGCAGAAAAAGGAAAGGGATGGCAGTTTGCCTCTTGTGCGGTTTCACTTTGTATAAATTATTTTTCGCAGGCAGGGGTAGATCTAGGGGGAAGTCCAGTGGTGTGGGTCCAGCCTCCCCTTTCACCACTCCTGACCCTATGTCCTTTCCTGCCCCACTCCACCTGTGGGTTGTGGCTGTGCAGGGAGCTGGGCTCAGCAAGGGAAAATGACAGCAGTGAGGTGTTCCTCATTCAGTACCTGCTCCCTGCTGCACCTCTGCAGGGTTCTCCCACTGACTGGCAGCAAACACTGAAAGGAGGAACCACCTCTGCTACTGTCCTCAGCTGATGCAAGCATGGGGGGAGCCCAGAGTCATTCCTGTCCTGCTTCAGCCACAGGGTGCAGGGAACTGCTGTTTAGGGGAGCTCAACTTGACAGAAACAGTGGCAGCAGTACTTGGGCTCCTCCTTCCAGTGCCTGCTCCCCTGGCAAGCAGGGGAAACCCGGGGCAGGGGTGCAGGATGGGAGCAGGTGCTGAAAGCAGGAATTTATATGGGGCCACCACTATGTCTGGCTGAGCCCATCACCCTACATAGCTACTCCCCACAGCTCATGGATGGAGCGAGATAGTATCAGCAGTGGTCAGCAGAAGGCAGGTCCCCTGTCTTTGTGCACTTGTTCTCTGCCTAGCTTGCTAGTGTCCCCTGCTGGCCTGGGGACTGCAACAGTACTTCATCCCATCCTTCCATGGTCTGAGGGGCTGTGTGCCACACCCCTCTTTAGGAAATCCTGGATCCATCCTTGCTCACAGATGAGTGTCCTAACCACCAGGATAAAATAAAGCTTTTCTTATTTTATTTTTCCTGTGTCTCATTCATTGCTCCTCTTTAAGTGGCACATGCTGAACACAAAGGATTGAGGAAGCCTTACCTTAAAATACCAACTACATATGGTTAGGTCAGTCCTCAAGGAGGTAGGAAACCCAGTTTAACTCCGATTAAGCGCTTCAGGGAATATGAATGTGGATCCTCCACATTCTACCTAATCATTAGGCAACTGTGGTTAGCCACTGACACACTGGCTAAATCCAGTCAAAAAACCCCAACACTGAATTTATTCACTCTTCACAGGTTAGTCTAAGCTGTGTAGATTGAACTGATAAGCAAATGAACAGACATTCACTTTTTATTCCAGAAATGCAGCCACATGCCTTCAGTGGCCCAAGCCAGAAGCCAAGGGGTGTTAGTGCATGCTACCCTGCTCGGCTAGAGCAGACAATAGAGTAGACGCCACCCAAGCAAGACAGGTGACAAAGACAAGGAGTGCTAAAGGAAGGAATGGGGGGTCCAGACAGTCTCCCTAAACGGGGGGGTGGCACACACAGTCTTGCGAGGCCTTAAATGCCTATATACCAATGCTCGCAGTATGGGGAATAAACAGGAGGAACTCACCCTCAGAATAGCTAGTTCAAACCCAGATGTCATAGGGCTAACAGAAATGTGGTGGGATTCATCCCATGACTGGGCAGTTAGCATTAGGGGCTATAGGCTTTATAGGCGGGATAGAGAAGGAAGGAAAGGTGGGGGTGTGGCACTCTATGTCAAGGAGCACTACATATCTTCTGCCAGCAGAATGGGGTCAGAGGAAGGGCAGGCTGAAGTGCTCTGGGTCAAGATTCAAGGGGACTGTGGGGAGAGCAATTTGACGGTAGGGGTCTACTACAGACTCCCCAACCAAGGGGAGGAGCTGGACCGGGAGTTTTCCGGCGAGCTTGAAGAGGCACTTAAGGCAAGGGATGTAGTTGTCATGGGTTATTTTAATTACCCGGACATCTGCTGGGAGGAACAGTCAGCCAGGACAGACCGTACCAGGAGGTTCCTAGCTGAGATACAGGACCTCCACTTAATCCAGGAGGTGCACGGTCCCACCAGAGGAAATGCCCTGTTGGACCTGGT
>NW_017728906.1:57091490-57093840 GCF_001723895.1 Crocodylus porosus | reverse complement strand
CTTCACAGTTAGGGCGGCTAGGAGCTGGAACCAACTTCCTAGGGAAGTGGTGCTGGCTCCTACTCTGGGGATCTTTAAGAAGAGGCTTGATGACTACCTGGCTGGACTCATTTGAGTCCAGTTTTTTTTGTTTTGTTTTTTTCTCCCGCCCAGGTGGGGGGGTCGGACTTGAAGATCTACATGGTCCCTTCCGACCCTACTTCTATGATTTTATGACAGCTGGGGCCAAGGCTAACCTGCTCACCCTTCAAGGTGGGGAGCAGTTTGCGGGAGGTACAAAGCATCCTGAGATGCTGGGAGACTGTGGGTCAACTTGAGTCTGGAGGGGATCTGGAGTAGAAGTTCAATAAACTGATTTAACCTAAACTAGTTAAGCCTGATACTACATCCATCCCGTTTATCTTAAATTGATTTTGGCCATTTTGAAAGCAGTTTATCTGCACTGAACTTCTGTTGTGCAACTTATACCAGTTAATATGCAACTTCTGTCCCCAGCCTTGTTTAATTTAGCCCATCATTTTCCTTAATTATTGTATTTTGGACTTTAAAGAGAATGCGATTTTTTGTCTGTTATTTTGAGAAGAAAAAAAATATTAATTAAAAAAAATGGGTTCAGTAACCAAAGTGAAAAAATGAATTATTTGTACATGTCTTTCCTTAGCTCCTTAATTTCAATGACAAAATGTACCTTAACCTGAATGGGGCTAGAAATACATCCTACATGCTCATCCTTCACTGATATTATTGCACTGGGGAAACAGAACATTTGGTATCTTTTCACAAGTAAATGTATTGCTTAAAAAAACTCAAGCATATTATTGGAAACTTTACAATGATTTGCAGGGTTCTTCTCTAACTCATAAACAAACAGTGATAAAAGAGAAGCACCAGTGATGGACTAAGGCAGTTGTAATGAACTGCAGAGTCAAACTGCTGATAACACCAGGAGTTTAATATCAGCCATTAGCCTCGACAGCATCCCTGCAATCAGCCTGAAACCAGCTCTTAGAAAGGGTTATATTATCAGGCTGCCTATCATCAATATGCAGTTCTCAGGTTGTCCTGCTAAAGACTGCCCCTGGAAAAGAAGAATGAATTATTAACACATTTCCTTTTTTAATTTAAACTTAACAAAGAGAAAATAATCTGGTTTTGAGATCAACTAAAGATAATCTACATATATACAAATTTTTACAACTGTTCTTGTGGAATACCAGTTCTGGCACAGAGATATGAGGGTGCCTGCAGAGACTGAAGACAACCCTAATTATAGCAACAATGGGATCTATACAGTAGGAGGCAGAAAAAGACTTGCTTTCTAAAGCTTAGAGCAAACTGTGATTCCTGTACCATCTAACACTTAAAGACAAAATCTTCATATCTTGCAAGAGAAAGAAAATAAAAGAAAAAACACATATCTGATATCTAGAAACATTTTGTCTTCAAGGCTCAGCCTGTATTATCACTGAACTATCCATAGATGTCTATACCTCAGCTATGCCCTGATACTTTTTTGTGTCCAACTTGCAGTTCTGAAAATCATCCAATTCAAGTATAAATGGATTTACTCCTCTCTGTGCACATAAGTATAAATTCCCCAGAAAAACTCATTGTTTTCTAATTCAAGTTCTGATGAATTTAATCTTTAGTATATTGTGCCTTGTGATCACAGAATCATAGAGAAGTAGGGTGGGAAGGGAGCTCCATAAGTCATCTAGTCCAACACTGTGCCTGAGTCAAAATCATCCTTAGCCAAACCATCCTATAAAATCTAATTGTCTAACCTCTTAGCTACACAGTCAACACTTGTATAACACCAGATATAATGCCTTAACTTGCCACAGGTAAAGCAGGGGTACCACAGCAGCCAACATCCTGTTGCTGTAAAGGATGTTTTAGCCTGGAAAAGCGCAGGCTCAAGGATGACCTGATGGGCACCTATAAGTTTATCAGAGGTGACCACCAGAATCTGGGGGAACGTTTGTTCACCAGAGCGTCCCAAGGGATGACAAGGTCAAATGGTTATTAACTACTGCAAGACTGTCTCAGGCTGGACATAAGGAAGAATTTCTTTACTGTCCGAGCCCCCAAGGTCTGAAATAGCCTGCCAGCAGAGGTAGTTCAAGCACCTACATTGAACACCTTCAAGAGAAATTTGGATGCTCATCTTGCTGGCATCCTATGACCCCAGCTGACTTCCTGCCCCTTGGGCAGGGGACTGGACTTGATGATGTCCCGAGGTCCCTTCCAGCCCTGATTCATAGATTCATAGATTCATAGATGCTAGGGTCGGAAGGGACCTCAATAGATCATCGAGTCCGACCCCCTGCATAAGCAGGAAAGAGTGCTG
>NW_017728906.1:57061426-57091479 GCF_001723895.1 Crocodylus porosus | reverse complement strand
TGCCGATTCCTCTGCTGCTGCTGCTGCCGCCGCCGCCGCTGCCTCGGGTCAAAAGTTAGTCATGGGGCACACGTGCGTGCGGGACACACGTGTGCCTAACTCCTCTCCTTCCCGCTGCTGCTTCCCGAGTGATGTCTATGAAATCTATGAAATGTTAATATATGTTCAAGAAATTTTAGGAAGAGGGCTACATACCTCCCTTATATAGCTTCCTTAGGCAAAAACTCCCACAATCTATACCAGTCTGATATGAAATAAGAATTCTTCCTGATGCCAAATATGGTAATTGGTTTGACCCTGAGCAGAGAGGGAAGACCCTTTACCAAGAACTTCAGGGTTTAAGTTCCAGCAGAATCACTGGCACACCTCAGTCAAAATCTCCATTCTTGGCTTGAGCCAATATCCAATACCTCTGAGGAAGGCTTAAAAAATGACACATTGCAGCAAGAGAGAGGTGTGTGTGTGTGTGTGTGTGTGCGTGTGCGCGCGTGTTTGTGTGTGTGCATGTGTGCAGAGGGGGGTGGGGGCTTGCAGAATTCTCTCCCAGCCCTATGAGGCAACCAGCAAAACCCAGAAGCGTTAGATATACCTGTAGGCATAGTCAGACCCCCCTACTAGTGGCTATCATATCTCTTCTTGAACACCACCAGTGATGGAGATTCTACAACTTCCCTAAGCAGCCTATTCTACTGCCTCACTGTTCTAACTGTGAAGAAGTTTTTCCCAATATCCAATTTAAACCTACTTTGCTGTATCTTCAAGCCATTGGTCTGCATCCTACTCTGCAGCAAGAGAAAAAAAGGTGTTTTCCTCTTCTTTATGTCAGTCCTTCAAGGAGTTGAAGATTGCAAGGTGCAGCACCTTGCATTTGTCAGCATTGAATTTCATCCTGTTAGCTCCAGCCCAATGTTCCTTTCTTTTGACATCCTTCTGAATTGTACACCCAGCCTCTACTGTGTTCGTAGTCCTTCTTGGTATTGTTTTATGTGCACACTTGCTCAAGAATATTTTTATGCCAGCATCCAAATAATTAATTAACCCTCTAGACCCAGGACAGATCCTTGTGGGGCTCCTGACATGGATCTATTTATAATTACCTACCATTCCCTTGCGGCTATTGAGCCAGTTGTCTATCCAGCTTACAGTAGTTTTTCCTAGCCCGCATTTCTCCAATTTGTCTATGAGAAGCTCATGAAGGGCCTTGTCAAAACCTTGCTGAAATCCAGACACGCTATATCCTCAGCATTCCCTTCATCCACCCAACTAGTTACACTTGATTCCCACATCTTCTGACCATAACATTCTTCCAAGTGATCACAATGGATTGAACTGCTCTCAATCTTCCTTTTAATCCATTTGGTCCTAAAATCAAAGTTCTGTATAAAACGGAAGCCATTTCTAGAAAATAGTGGTAGAACTTTCATGTCTTCAAGGTATTTGATTGGTTTAGTCTCTTGGGGCTGAAAAATTGAAGTAACATCCTAAATGCCCCTCAGAATACCCCATAAGTTGCATCCACATGACCAGGGGAGTTTGCTTGCAGCAGCACAAATACTAGCAGCACAAATTTATACTGCTACTCTGTGCTACAATGCACACCCCAGCCTGTGCGCTTTGCAGGAGGACACATTGTCCCACTGCTCCATGTGCTGCAAGGGGGAGCAGGGAGGGAGAGGTTAGCTGGAAGGCATCCCTCACACTGAAGCATCTTGTGCCCCATCCAGCTGGGGATTGACATGTGGAGGCCCCTTGTTGCAGAGCCATTGTGCCAAGGCACAGGGAGATGAGAAGTAGGCAGCCCTGGGCTGGCTGCTCCTTTGTCTCCCCATGCCTGAGCATGGGGACTCTGTGATGGCCAGAACAAAAGGGGTTAATGAGTAACTTATAACAAAAAAGATTTGCTTCTGGAAAGCATCTAGCAATGGCATATAGTTAATATTAGCTAAGGCAAAGTTTGCAAGATTGTTTCCTGCAGATGTATCCTGTCTGTCATAAGTATAACCGTAATGTTAAAATTAACTGTCTGCACCAATCGCAAGACTAGCATGGGCCTCAAGAAGAGGAACTAGAAAACAAAACTGCAAACTTTAGCTGACCTATCTAAATTTTTGCTTAGAAGTCAGTAAAATTTACAAACCTAACCACAAAGTATAATTAACACATTTCAAAAAAGTCCAAGTGGGTTTAACTTAGGCGGGGAAAAATGCTAATCTCAGACCACAGAGTGATGTGGTTTAATACGCTTATTGGGTAAACCCAAGTTTAGGCAGTAATCTTTTATGATAATTTCTAACACCCTTTAACCCCATAGGGTAACAGCTGTAGAGTAAGATTTTGAGTGGCTCTAAAGCCAACAGATTAGCATAGGACAAGATATAAAGGGACATGCACATCAGATGATCAGTAGGAAGGATCAGAATGGTCATTGCTGTTCCAAGCCTGGACTCCAGACTGCAAGTGTGAGCAAGGACCAGATCTTGACTGAGGGACCTTCCCTGGTGGTCCCTCTGACAGCGTCAGTCGGGGACTCCAGACTTCACTGGATCAACTTGACGTGTACCTGGCACTGAAGGACCATTGATAAGTTGCCAACCTAGTGTGAACTTTTTGTCAATTTGTCTGTCTGTTTTTATTATCACTGCCAATTTTTAACTTTTATTGCTATATTGTTTAGTAGCTTAACCTTTTTATTAACTGTTATATGTGTAAACCATATTTTGCTGTTAAAACATATTTTTGTTGCTATTTTGCTGTTATAAGTAAAATTTATCTTTACTGTTATAAGTGAAACTTGTCTTTGCTTCACTCCCAACTCCGCCTCCTCGATCCGGAACCAAACAGCCCAGTGGCTGATACGTTTGCAGTGCTCAGTTGGCCTGCAGCCAAATTGATACATTCACAGTGTCCAGTTGGCCTGTGACAGGGCTCCACTGTTGAGCTACTGTACCAAGGCACACAGAACCTGTCATGAGACACACTGTGCCCCAGTCAGCTGGGAAACGGTTGGGGCACAGGGTGCCCCACAACACACATCCAAGAATGTTTTGTAGTCTCTGCTGCCTTCCTCCAGGCAGTAGCCCAGGGCATAGGTCAGGGTAAATCCCTTCCCTACACCACCTCCTTTCTCCCTCAGCTTTCAGACAGGAGACCCAGAAAGGATCTGCTGTTTTGTCAAGCTAGTCAATTTGCCCTTTAGAGATGAATACAGACAAGTTTTCAGTGTCACAGACCACACAGTCCAGTGTTCTCTGTGTTGCAAGGGTGTGCTGCCAAAACGTATGCTGTGCCAAGTTTTTTTTCCTGTGGGTTTAAAAAAAAAAAACTGCAGAAAAAAATTTAAAAACTGGAACAGTGCACACTCAGCCATTGCATGCTGCTGAAAAATGGAGCCAGGTTGGCCCAAGCTGCACTCCGCTGCCAGCTACACTCCACTTGGCAGAATTGCGATAACTGCATCCCTGGGAGGCCCCCAGAACCCCAGGAAAGGTTGTTGGGGCCAGCACAGTGCCGGTCCTATCCTCCCCAACCCCACCTGGGGCAACTTGCTGAGTGCCAAAGCATGTGTGGCATAGGCATTCCCCAGGGACAACTAGCAGTCGCACAAGGTGCACCACTGTTACTTGTCCCTGGGGAACCAAACATCCACACAAGTCTGGATGTACCCTAGTAGTCTGATGGATGCTTCATCCTTACATCTTTGGTGCCAGCTGTCTGTTCCATCACAGACTGAAAAGAAACATCTTCACTCTTCATCCATCCAGCCCTATAGATAGAGTCCATGGGGAAGATCAGTCAATGTTGGGAGGGTGTCAGGGGGTTACAGTCCCTATGGGGCTGATAGTGTCCATGCTGGGGGTAAGTCAGGGGTCCCTGGTTTGGAGGCAGGATTGTCAGTGTTTGCATAGGAAGGGGGTGAAAACTGGCAGACCTAGCCCCACCTTGATTGCACCCAGATCTGCCATACATCACCCCCTCTGGTACTCAGACTGCTCTGATCCCACCCTTTTCAGGAATAGGGACCTCTGAACACCCCATTTCCCCTACACAGATAGAACTTGAATGGACTTATAGGGCCTGGGGAGGGAATAATGGGGGGGGCAGGCCATTCCAGCGATCCCTAGGATGGTGAGGGTAGGGGAGGCTCCATCATTGTTTGTGCAGGGTAGGAAGTGGGAGAATCAGGGGTCTCTGGGATGGGAAACCAGTACTGGGTGGTGGTGGTGGTAGGGGGGTCATGAGTCACTACTCTAGTTGGGGAGTAGGAGTGGGGCTTTCCTTGTGGGCAGGTGAAACTTCCCCCAGCCACTATGGTTAAAGCTATGATAAGCACATGGGTGGGGAGGGGGTTTTCCACTGGGCTTCTCCCTGGCCACTGTGGCTTTAACTGCAAAGGGGAACGTTCTTTACAGGCAGCTGGGTCTGGGAGAGGGACTGGACTTTTCTTGCACCTTATCTGTCAGGAGAGGGGCTTTCTGTGACTTGGGCTGTTTTGGTAGTACACCCATATTTCTCCCTACACATCCTGCTTTCTTCTTTGATCTCACTCTTGTTGGCAACTGCACTTCCTTCCTTTTAGCCCCTGTTATCTGGAACAGACGGCCTGATTCACCAAGTGTCATATTCATTTGCTAAGTATATCTTTTTTTCTTTTTTGCTTCTCTTCATGTACCCCTTTAAGTATTTTTTTTAAATGTAACCCTGAAAAATGTTTGGGGACAGAATCAATATGACAGATACTATATAAAAGAATATTAGAGGTAGTATTGCTTTTACAGTTGTAACCTCTTGCCTTGAAAATTCCCATTAGGGACTGAATGGTTGTAGTTAAAGATCTTAAATTCCTCCTGGCCATTAATGACCAAGAAGTGTAGTTCTGGTCTATGGGTTAAGGGAAAAATAATGCTAAGCAATATAGAACCTCTGAAAAACAATATTGAAAAAATACCAGTGCACAAAAAACTGTTTGTGCCTCCTGTGGCATGTTACACATTTGAAATAGCTTATAAAAGAAAAGGAAAACACTGGCTATGCAATTTCATTTGTAACTTAGGGTCCTATTACCACTTTCCATTTTAGTGCCTTTTTATTGAGGTTTCAAAATGTGATTCTTGTTGGAAAAACATACCAACTCCAACAGAAAATTCCTCAAAATAGGATAGCATAAAAAAGGAAAAAGAAACAAGGAGGAAAACATGTTTCCATAATAAGGTATCTAGATTTATGCTTCCCATAGAATAACTTAGTTCATGTGCTTTATGACTAGTTCATGAAAGAAAAGTCTACACACTCAACTTGTAAATGAATTCCAGCACCACACTCTGCAAACCCTGTAACTGTTTCCCAACCACTTAGGCTACGGACAGGCATTTAAAAAGCCAGAGCCTGAATTGATTCAAACTTTGCAGGTTACTATAACCTGGCTAGGCTTGGTTAAATCGGTTTTGGCTAGACTAAATCAGTTTTGTAACCAGACAGACACCCCAGAAATGCAGGCACATGCCTGCAGTGGCTCAGGCTAGAAGCTGGGGTGTGGGGAGCAGATTCTTCCTGTCAATTCAGCAGGGACCATAGCCAGCATGTGGTCTGCTAGCTAATACACAGATTCCTCTTCAGCAAGGCAAAGGGGAGGGGGGAAGTCATTCTTAGCAGGGAGTGGTGAGGGGGAGAGGGGTTAGCAGCCTGCAGTCCTTACCAGAGTTGCAGCCAGGGAGAGGGGGGAGGGGTCAGTCCTGCTGTGGAGGAGAGAGCCCCCAAAAAGCCCAGAGAGCATGCCAGGATGCTGGGGGAGTCTGCTTTATCTTAAACCTGCAAGGAGTCTGGGACAGACCTTGCATAAATTGGTTTGACCCAAATCAGTTAAGTCTGATACTACATTCAGCCAGGTGTACCTCAAACCAGTTTCAGCCATTTTCAAACTGATTTATATGCACCGAATATCTTTTCTGTTAAAGGTTTAAACCAGTTTCTGATCACTTAAACCAGTTTATGTGTAATGTCTGTCCCTAGCCTTAAGGTTTAGAATATTTTTCATGGTTGGCCATCAAACACCAGATCCTCTGCCTTGTAGACCAGGTCACTATACCTCCAGTGGAAATCCTTCTCTTTTCAAGCCCTTAACATAGCCCTTTCCAGGTGTCATGTTGATCAGTTTCTGGTCAATCTGTTTTAGGGGAAGGCAGTTTTTGTTTGTTTGTTAGTTGGTTAGAATCCTTTCTAAAGCTCAACCTTATCTTTCTTATCTTATGAAATGTAAGATTTATTGGCAGATCATAGTTTGCCACACAGATGTGTATGTGTATGGATATATATATCCACCATTGCAATTGTATTATATTCTGGCATGATATGTATAAATCTGCAAAATAGAAACACACATATGCATGCACAAAAACACACACACATACATATATACTTACATATGTAAGTCATTTTTTTTATTCTTCCCCAAGAAACAATGAAAACATCTTGTTAATGAGTAGTCCAGTGCTCAATGCTTTCAGTTAGCAAAATATGTAAGCTTATACACATCCAGAGCCTTCACTGCCCCCTCCCAAATTGTAAAATGGGAAAAAAATGAATGTAAGCAAAATGCTATAATTTATTCCCTGAATAGTGCTGAAGGCAGTGTTGTCAAACCCAAGAGTTTAACATCCAGATTCCAAAATTTCTTGAGATTAGTTTAAAAAACAAGAAGATTTTAATAAATAATAATTTTGGATTTCTCTTTATTTACTTTCTGTTTTAAGCCTTTAGGGTTCAAATTTTCCAACTTCTCAGAAAGCATGAGGGACTTAAAAAACAAATACATGCTGAAATTCTAACTCATCTTGAGACTTCAGGAGGTGAAACTTTGAGGAAAAGCACCAAGAATATAAATGAACATGAAAAAATTGCAAGAGCTGCCAACACTATATATGTGATGTATATGGCAATGGTTTATGAGTGAAATATTGCTGATTGATAAAGAATTGATACATGTCAATTAAATAAACATTACAAAAACCTTCCATCCTGAAAAATGATATATTCTCTTTAAAAATGCAGGATATTATAAGAATGATACAAATAAAAATCAGTTAGATGACAGACTCACGCAACAATGACAGAACAATAGTGAACATGAAACAAAACATTTTCAACTTTCCACATACTAAATTATTGTACATGCAGAAATTTCTGGTCTTAAAATTAATTGTTCCCAAAATATGTAATAAAGCTCTTTCCATTCTAATATTTTAATTATCACTGGATGTTTTATTACCCTTCTTTCAAAGAAATAAAAATCTACAAGCTCACTTCTTTGGTTGGGTAAAAACCCCCACAAAAACAAAACAAAACAACAGAATTTATTAAATTAAATTCACAACAGCAATTTACATTCAGTAGCTGAAATGTCATCAGTGAAAAAAAGGTCAATACAATTTTTAAAAATATTATAGAAAGTGAAGCAAACATCTGGGTTATCAGCTCTTGTCCATTCCATTCAAAATGAAAGGAAGTTACAACTCCTAATTATCCATGAATCTTTCAGTATATAAGAGCAAATTTTAACACAGAGGATATGTCTACATGAGACACTTTACTGAAAACTAGCATAGTTTACTGCACAGTAAGCATGTGCATCTACATGTGCCCATGCTTACTGTGCAGTAACCTCACTAATCATGAGTAGCTACTGTGCAGTGGTGCTTATGTAAATGCCTGATTAGGATCAAGTCTGCTCCCAGAGAGCAAGCCACCAGGGTGCAGGAGATTGCTCCTTTTCCCTGGGACCTGCCTGCTGCTGGGGTGAAGACTATGTTACCCTACCCCAGCAGCAGGGAGCTCCAAGTCCCCTGCTCTGAGATTGTGGAATCCCCATCCAGTAGGGGGCTTGCTGCTAGCTGCCCCATTAGTGGATTGGGGCAAGGGGCTGGAGTCCCCTGCCCTGATCAGGGAGCTGAGGCTGGGAGCTCCATGCTGCCAAAGCAAGGGGACATTGTCCCCACCCTGGCAGGAGGGACAGGGAACAGTGTCCCAGCCCCCACCAGGAGACAGCTCCTGATGCTCCCCACCAGCCCCTAGGCTAGCACTCAGGGAGGCCTAGAGCTCCTTCTGGTGGTGACAGGGGCCCATTGCAAGGCCCCGGGAAGTCAGAGCAGTTTTTTGCCATTAGCAGCAAATCTGCTTCCCTATATAGGTAGATGCCTGCCCAGGAGCAATAACTTGTGAATACTTTACACCTGAATAAACTGCTTCCAGGTCTAATACACATGTAGACACACACAGAAATTACAAATTTCTCCCATGACCCCAACTCTAGCTTATTTTTGCTATCCAATAATGTGTCTTTTACACTTTAAGATTAGCTTTACCAAAATTCATCTTGAGAAATTAAAAAACCAAAAAACTGTCTCGGTTGGTCCTTGCTATCAGAACATCTGCAAATATTTTGTAAGCAAAAGTGTACTAATTACTCATTTGTATTGTGGTAGTATGTAGAAGCTACTGCCTCACTGCACTTGGTGGTCTGTGTACATATAATTAATTAATAAGAAACATTAATCTGTGAGCCTTAAACAAACGTTATACAGCCAGGACCATGATTTTGATCCTTAGACCTGACCCACATGAGCATGTATTGTCAAGAGGGTTATGTGTAGGTGCAGGAATCTTTCAAAATGGAGCCAGCTGAAGAATCCAGGCCTGTTCATATTTTTGTGTGCCCCCTATCAATCCTGCTATTGCCAAGTGATACTGCTAATGCCTAAACACATTTATTTTGAAATAATGCTTTTCTGCCATCCTCTTCTTTTCTCCTTTCTTACCTCTTTCTTTTACAGTCTGTTTTCCCTGCCCTTTTCTTTTACCTTCTCCTTGTCTGACTTTTGCTTTCTTTCTCAAATGCAATGGTTTATAAACTCTTCCTGCAAGTCGCTACTACTTTTCAGCAGATGGCACTGTTATTTAGGCTAAATAATCTGGCAATGGGGCAGGGTAATTAACTTTAAAACACTTCTTAAAACAATAAAATATAGATTTCTTTTTATATAATACTTTTACACCAGTGTCTTATACAAAACAAAAAAAATTACTGAAATAAAATTTTAGTGAAATATTATAAAGACATGAATGTGCTAAACTTGCAGCATTCCAACTTTCAGAACACAGAGAAAAAATGTTCTAGAAAAATATAATGAACTGCCATAGTTTGCTTGCTTAGGAAAATACCAACATTATTTTGAGTTGAATGTAGAATGCATATAGTTTCAAACCTAAACATCATATTCTGGCTTAAGATGTAATTATTTTATGGAAACCTATCCCAATGCATAGAGCAACTTCAGGTCTTATGGTGCAAGCTGTGTACTTAATGGATCAAGGGGAGTATAATAAGTGCTCCAAACACTAGAACCTTTATATTCTTTGAGCATGGCAGATTCCTATTGAGGTTCCTCTTTAATCCCCAGGTACCCTTGAGAAAAAGCCAGATATTAGCTTTCACTCATTTTTTATTCTGAAAAAATAACAGAACTGTTTGTTGCAAAGAACTCACAAAAACCACAACAGGTCACTATGTTTTTGACACTATTGATTTCTTTGTGAATCATATGTAGGTGCTTGGATAGCACGTAATGGTGGCAATATTATGTGGCATGCTGTGGCACCCTTAAAAAGATCTCACTACACCCTGATTGAGAATCACTGCTATAAACAACTACAGCATATGATGAGTAACAAAAATTGCTTTTCTAGGTCATAAAACATGTTATTTTGCTGACCCAAGGGCTTACATTTCCAAACAAAAGATGAACCACCACTTGGCAACTCAGCTGCTAAGAATATTCCAGCACAGTGTAGCAAAACCTTGAGTTTTTCTTTTTTCTTTATTTTAAAATGCATTCCCTCCCCTTCCCCAACCATTTCTGACTTTTTCTCTCCCTCTCTATTCCCTATAGATAAGTATAAGTAAGCTAAGATGTAGGATAAGCTTTAACATTTTATTTTAGGTAGTAAGTTCTATTTTTCTCTCCCCTCTTTGCAAATAAGTTCCCTGCTATTTTGATATTGATAACCAGTTTTATAAGTTATAATTATAAATATATATTTATGTATGTACTGCTTTTATATTGTGTGATTACTGTTTTAGGCCTATATATGTAAGTTAGCGTAAGTCATGTCAAGTTTCCATTTTGTATGCCAAGCCTCCATCTTGTGTCCTCTGCCTGAGCATCCCCTGTGTTGCAACTGTATGATTCATGTACCCCTCCCATGTAAATTGGTTCCCAGATGAATGAGACTGATTGGAAATGATTGAAATACACTGGTAGCAGGCCTCTACAGAATGGCCTTTAATGACCAGGCTATCACCTCCCATTGATTCATCCAGGAACAGAGACAAGAACCCAGCATTTGAAAGACAAAAGACTCTGCAGAACCAGCAACTCTACCATTGTACCCCACCATTACAGACACCCGAAACTGCACATCCCTGCATGGAGCACACATGCTGAGTATGCCAGGGGCTGGCCCTTGCCTGGGCATGCCTCCTATCACTAGGGTCACACAAGGTCTACCCCTATAAAAAGGTCACCCCTCACCCCCTCTTCACCCAAGAACTTGGACTCTGCTTTTCTTGCCTACCTGGACTCCAGCCCTTCCACTGTGTCTCTCTCCTGCTGCCATTGTGAGTGCTTGTGTGTGTGTGAACCAATAAGTTCATGGGGCTGTGTAGTGTATTGTCTGTTTAATAAAACTGTTATTTGGACCCCTAGGTTGGGTTTTGCTTTACTATGGTTTGGCCCTGCTCCTATCTCTGCTTCTTGCCCCTCTAACTTCTGTCTCATTTCTCCCTCTTCTGCTTCTGGCTCACTGCCACCTCCAACACCTGTCCTGAGCTCCTCTCTGCCTCCAAGCGCCATGTTTCTTTGCCACTGTTTTATCCTTATTGCCTTTTCCTTTTCCCCTGAGTAACCAGGTTTCTGCCTCAGTTTCTTTCCTGGCTGTCTCCTTCTTGCCACCACTTATCTGCCACCCAATTATCTCAGCTGTCTGCCTCAGTTTCTATCCCCAGTCTACTGTAAGTAAATCCAAGCCTCAGTTCCTCAGCCAGCTTCTTTGTAGTCCACTGGTTTTAATCCCGGTTCTGGCTACTTTCACTCCCTACACTTTAACTATCTCTCTCTCACCTGAACCTTCCCCAAAGTATCCCAGGTACCCCAAGCACACATGTACACACTGTAACATCCAAGTTAGGAACTTACCTGTGTGTATGTGTAGGTGGGTTGTATGTGTGTGAGCTGGTGAGGGTGTGTGTGTGTGTATATATATGTCATTGTGTACAGGATATACAAATTAGTGATCTGTGTCTAACTTTTGGGGTGCATAGGCTATGTGCTTGAATTGGTGATAGGTATGCATGTGCCGAGGCTGGTTTGGATGTGTATGCACCTAACTGATTTGTGTGTTTGTATATGTGCAATTGCATCACACCCTCCTATCTAACAGTGCAATATTGAGATCCTGAGATTTGGCCTGACCCCACAGGGCAACAACAGAATTATGAATATGATCATTCTCCAAACCAGTATGCTGTATAATGAGTAATGTGGGTAACACCAGATAAAACCAGGATACCGTCTATGGAGCTGCAATGATTCTGTAAATTTGGATTACAACTTCCATAAACTTCCCAAGGATATGGGGAGGGGGGAAAAAGAAAAGGAAGCAAGCAGGTGAGGTATTTTGCAGCTGGTATCTGCCCACGGATACCAGTCAGCCCTACAAAAGAAGAATGTACAGTGGAGCTTGGGATACCAGTGCCTTGGACAACCAGGACTGGGTGGACTAAAGGGTCTAGACTCAGACTGAGAGGCAGCTTCAGAATACTGGTGTTTGAGAGCACTTAGACTGGAAACTTGATTGGGGATACCTTTGAAGATGTGGGGCAAATTAAGATATTGAGTGTATTACCACAGTTGTTGCTGTTTCATTATCTTTTACCTCTTCCTTCTCTTTGGCCTATTGGCTTGTGACCCTAACCCAGGCAAAGTTGGGCCTGTGGGCCAGATTGGGCCCGTGGTGGACTCCATTTTCCAGCAGTCCTTGCTCATATCATTGCAGCCAGTTTCCACAGAGACCTCAGTGGCAACACCATGACAGTGTGGGGCCAGTTTCCATGGAGATCAGCCCCAGCAGCACTAACAGGGCATGCAGCTGGGCAGAGAACTGCTCTGGAGCTGGGATCTTGCAGCACTGACACAATGGTCTGGAACCAGGGCAGAGCTATGATCCACTGCCTGCATATCCAGGCTAGGGTGTGCAGGTTGCGCTGTAACCACTATAAGACCCAGTCCTGGCTCCAGAGCAGCTCTCTCCCTATCTGTGCATCCTGCCAGCACTGCTGGGGCTGATTGTAATGGAAACTCTGGCCCCATGCTGTCATAGGGCTGCCATTGCTGGGGTCTCCATGGAAACCAGCCACAGTGATGTAGGCAGGGGCTGCTGAGAAATGGAGTCCAGCCCTGGTTAGATCCACTATTTTGTCCATCCTTGCCATAACCCCTATGATTTTCTATATGAAATTGGGAACTCCCCCCTATTTCTTGTGCCAGTTTCTGGGGCTGTGTGGTTGGCACACAGAGAAAGCCATGTGTCCAGAAGTGGTCAGCTACTGGACCTGCAAATCCCTTACCCAAAGTCTAGCTTTTTAGTAATTTTTTTCAACACAGCCCTTTAGTTTCAGCCACTCCCAAGGAACTCTATGTCATGGCTGTCATTGGCAACATTGACCCTACTAGAGATCTCAGCCTTGTAGCCATAGTTCCAAAGGCCTATGTTGTACAACCAATACACATCTTTACTGTGTCAGGCTGCTGCCTAGGCTCTGGCAGTTTTTTCACTTCTGGGTCAGAGCGGGCATTTACACGAGATGCTTAACACACAGTAGACTGATTCACTTCATGTTTGTGTCACAGCAAGAACAGTGCTATTAAGCTAATGCACACTAGTATTAGTCTACTGTGCATTAACCATCACAATAAAGCATGAGATCATGCTAATGTGCAGTAGGGAAGCCTACTGCATATTTATTTAGTACTTCCTTTTTCAAGTAGGCACTGTGCTTAATATATGTGTAGATGTGCCCAAAGTGCTTGACATTGAAATAAGAGTAAACTAGCAGAATCATTACATCATATTTTAGAAAAAAAATCATGTGTTTTTTGGCCATTTTACATCATGCCACTGATGATAAAGTAATGAAAATATCTAGTGAATTCAGCTGAAGAAGAACTGTGGCTGGTGAAGGGTCTCCTGAACAAATGAAAGAAGGCATGGGGCTTCCAGACAACACTAGTTACATTGGGATCCATTAACAGCTAGCTTAAGGTTGCTCTAAAATTACACAAGGACACTGGACCAGGACACACTAGTCTTCAGTCTTTTTGCTGTCCTTATATCACCACTAGCTCATATGTATAATAGTTCATATTTTGGACCAAATATTTAAAAAGTGTTGGACCCTTATCTATAAAATAATTCCTTATTTTGTACCAATTTGTAAATAAAAGTCAGTATTCTCCTGTCACCCATTTCAGAATCTGGTTTGTTTTCAGTTCTACTTTTGAATGTGAACACAGATTACGTAAAGGATCTTGAGATATTTTTAAGTCAAAACTTTACCTCTGTTCCTGGAACTGGAGGGAGCAACCTGATACAATGGTTCTAAAAATAGATCAAGATTATGATTTTCTAATATTTATCTTAGCAGACAACAGGTATTAAAGTGAACAGCACCTTATTGTGCCCTCCATTCAGTAAGATATCTTTGAAATTAAGAAACTTGTGAGTAGTCTCATTAAATTTAAGATACAATACATGACCGAAGTATAACTGATGTATAGATGTCTGGCTGAGTCTACCAGGAGCTTGAAGCAATTTACCTGAGAAGTGAGAACCAAGTGGGGTGTTAGTGCCATTGTTTGAGAGAAACATAACCCAGCTGGAGGACTGTGGGTAGCAGAGATAATATAGCTAATAGGGCTATGCGAATCTTCAGTCCCCGATTCAATTTGGGGGAGATTCAGCCTGATTCAGTGGCCGAATCTCTGAATCTGAATCGAATCAGAGGACCCTCTAATTTCTCTGAATCAGATTGGAACTCTCCAAATTGATTCAGAAAGATTCAGAGATTTGGACATAGAGACAGCTTTAAATGTTTTTTCTACATGCCTGTAGGTAGCAGAGGCTTGTGAGTGCTGTGATGCTGGTGCGCATCAAGTGTCCCAAAGAAGCACAGGGGCTTCCCCAGTGTGCTTGACAGCAGACCCAGTCCACTTCTGGGTCCACTGGGGAGTATGCTGAGGCCCCCCCATACCCCCGGCTCAGCAACTGGTGCTTCCTGGGTCTGGGGGGGGCACCTGGGGTCCACCTGTGGCCGATCTACGAGCTGAGGGAGTGCGAGCACACTCCCCGGCACACCTGAAAGTGAACTGGAAGTACTTCTGGTCCACTTACAGGTTCACTGCTGAGCATGTGGAGGGTCCACTGTACTCCTGTGGGATGCTCCATGTGCCCCAGTACTGCAGCAATCATAAGCTGCACCTGCCACCTCAAGGTATGTAGATAATTTTTTTCAAGCGATGCCTATGTCTGAATTGCTGATTCTCCAAATCAGCATTGAATCTTCAGATTCAGCCAAATCGAATGAGGTACAGTGATTTGAATCAATGAATTGAATCACTGTCCCTGATTCAGGCCAAATCCTAATGAATAGGGCTCACTTTGCACACCCCTAATAGCTAACATGGCTCAACTACCCAAGCAATAACTCTTGGGCTGCTGGACTGACTACTCCTAATTTTTGCCTCCCTGCAGAGATAAGATAACCCAGACTTTTGTCCCTGTTCTTTTTAAAGGAAAATGGAGGCACCTAATGGCATTCCCACTGTTTCCATCCCTTACAATTGTATTGCAAATCTCATGATGTTTGAGCTTTTCTTAAAGCTCCAGTTGCTGAGACTTTCATTTTCTTTTGAATTAGATTTTACCCCTCCTAAAGCATTTCACATTTTGAAACTAACCAATCAGAGGCATAACTGGTTAGGGTTGTGCCTGTCTGATGCAGCAGCCTCCAAATCTAGAAGCATCCATAAAGGTAAAGAGGTAGATAGAAGGGAGAAGGAAAACAGGCTTTCCATTTCCCTTTTGTCTACCTCTCTACATTTTTGGATGCTTCTAGATTTGGAGGCTGCTGCATCAGACAGCACATATTCTGGTATATTACCTCATATTGTTGCTGCTGAAAGCTAGGTAGTAATTCCACATGGGTGTCTGCAGCAAAAAAATGAGGTGACATCTCCCAACAGCAGTAATAAATTCCAGTTGATGCTCCAAAACTCTATTTCCCAGAATGCCCTTAACTTACTCATATGTGATCCTGTACGAGAACTATCACTTGTCATCTGGAACTGAAGCCAGACAGTTGCAGGAGGAGTGGGACTGGAGGACAGGAAGTTGAGGTACCCTCATCCCTTAGGCACTACCTTGGGTTCATGCCCCACTTGCCCACCCATCCTTATTCTACTAGCTCCAATACAATAGGCAAAGAGGAAGCGTCCCCATTTTATGTCGTGCTCATTATGTTTGATGCCTGGCTCACAATATTGGGAATGCTTTTTGTTGGCAACACTGCAGTCCCTGTGAGGACCCATACCTCTGCCAATACCTCAGTGAGATAATATGTCACCTTTGCCACTGTGCTTGAATTGGGTAGTGGGCCTGTGATACAGGAATAGGTGCATGGAGAATCCCATGCTACTGTTTGATTCAGCATCAAACCACACTATATCTAGCCCTGCTTCCCAGAGCACTGTCCTTCTTAGCCAGCCTCTGTTAAGTTTCTTTAGAACTTTGTTATTTCTGCCACCCTGCTCTCATACTTCCTTTAGGCATCCTTTATTACTGTTGCCAGTCACCTCATTTTTATGTTTTCCCTTGATACTGTCTCGACTCAACTATTTTTCTCCTTCCATGTCCACAGAATTGTAGGTGCTAACCTCCCCTCAAACCTGACCCTTTCATTGCTGCTCTTATTCCACCAAAATTTTCCTCCTCAAAGCTGTTTTTCCTTTTTTTCCATTCTACCAGTATTTTCCTCTTTGTTGCCTCTCTCCAAGTTCCTTTTGAGCAGCATCTTCTGACTTCATGCTCTTCCTTGCTGCTTTTCCTTTTATTTCTTGAACAGCCACTATTCAGCCTTCCCTCTGCACTATTCCAAACACTCCTTACTGCCATGGTATCCATATACCTTACAATTTGTAATACATTTATTCTCACATCTCTGTGTAGAGGGTGACTACTACTTATCTGTATAACGCAGATGGGGAAATAAGGCATAAGGACCCTTTCCCTGTGTATCCCTTTTTGTTGCCTTTTTTCAAAAATCTTTTCCCAAAACACATCATTTCCTTCCTTCCCTTCAATCTCTTCTTGCTATTATGCCTCCCTCTGCATCAACCTTATTGAGTCCTTTTGTTAGGCACTCCTCCCCTTCCCACCCCTGCACCTTATATGCAGATTGCTAAGAGATTGCTTTTCCAAGGTACCAAAATTTGCACCCTGTATCCTTCCTTAAATCTCCCCAACCTCTTTCTAATTTCTATTGTTCATCACTGAAGGCCCTGTTTCCTCATGCTTCCATTTCACATTCCCCTTACAACTCTTCCCTTTCTTTCCCTCATTTTCTCTGAAAGTTTTTGAAAGTTTGCAAGTTCCCATATTAATATTTAAGCTGCAACCTTGACACCCCTGTACAAGTCTTCCAATTTCCCCTCCTCCAAATATGTTTCCCTTTTTCATGTACTCATCCCACACCTGACACTGAAAATTCTGTAAGTGTGAGCC
The DNA here is from genome assembly GCF_001723895.1 of Crocodylus porosus. Taxonomy (NCBI): domain Eukaryota; kingdom Metazoa; phylum Chordata; order Crocodylia; family Crocodylidae; genus Crocodylus; species Crocodylus porosus. The sequence goes on along the minus strand of NW_017728906.1, from coordinate 57,074,595 downwards.
ACTACTGACTGCAAATCATTGACCGAAACCTCTGAAGACTCCAGCATCCCTGGTCACTCCAAATTCTGTGCTAAATACTTCCCAACGCTCCAAAAAAAATAAAGTTAAAACACTGCAGAGCTGCCATGTGGATCAAATTGGGGAGGGAGTGCGATATAGCACTGATTCTGGGAGCAGATGGTGGAGATGTGGGTGTGATGTAGAAAATATTAGAAGTTGGAGAAAATATATGAGTATTGGAAGCTTAATTCTGCTAATATTTTTATTTAAACTTCAGAATTCATTGGTAACATATGATAATATGAGCATCATGTTTTCACAAGGCTGTCATGCAAGGCAGTTACAAATGGAGCACCAAATTATGGGATGAAGTTGCTTTATGACTCAACATTTAGTGCCTATTAGATTGCTTTCCCAAGATGCCTCTCTGTCTTTTTAAATAAAAATTCTTTGCAACTTCCAGCCACTCTTAATTCAATATGCCTTTTTGGAGGGTTTTTTTTTTAATTTTTTTTTTTTTTTGGGTCATACTGAAGAAAAAAATAATTTGAGTAGGAGAGAAAGAAAGATGCAAAATATCTGGAAATGATATTAGAATATCATGCCTAAGTTCCAAATGATTTTCTGTTATATCAACAAACCAAAACGGCCTCAATAATAACTTCCTTTTAATTCAGGTTATAACTAGGCAGAAGACTTGGGAAACTCTTCATAAGAGAAATTAGATATTATTTGAAGCTGGTAAGATAAAAAGCATGAGAAGAAACTAGTATAATGATACCATGCCCACAAAAACACTTTGTGAATTCTAGATTAGTAGACTGGAAGGTAGAAAGGGTAATGCTTTCAAAAACTGAATGCAAACAATAGATACACTTTTAAAAATTTTACCCAGAGCTAAATCCTTGAGAATGAGAAGAGTGGTGTGGAACTACAATTTTAGTTCTTGTTAAAAAAGGAAAATCTAAAACTAGAAGGAACTTGCTTGTTTCATTTTGAAAGCCAAGCCACTGAAAGCTAAGGCTAAAGGGGAAACCTAAATTTAAGTTTGGTTCTCCTAGCAATACATTTCCTCCATTATTGTTCCTTTATTTTGGAAAAAATTATGAGTTGTGTCCAAATGTCAAGAAAAAAAAAGATCATTTAACAAGCAACCTATCCAAACACAAACCATTCTGCAACAGAAAAACTGCCTTTTTGTTGAAGTTCAGGAAATCCAGACTGAAATAAATTTTCCTACAAAAATCATTTCTGTCTATGAGCAACTTCTAGTTAAGATATTTTAATGAAAAAAAAATGTCTAACTCTACCTTTCAAAAAAAAAAAAAAAAGCTACCACTTACTGGGTGCATCTACATGTGCAAATAATCCAGGACCACTTTACTCTTGAGTAAACTACTCAGAAGTAAAGTAAACGCTCCTTGGCATGTGTCTACATGTGCAGGGGGTGGGGACAGATTTGCTGCTCCTAGCAGCAGAGTACTCCTGTGCCCTGCAGCAGCCAGGGTACAGTCTAGGCTTTATCAGAGTCTTTTGGGGGTTGACTCCACAGAGCCCTGCTACATTGTCAATCCTGGAGCCGCTGAGAACTTAAAGGCCTTTGAGCAAAAAGCCTCTTCAATTTCTGTCCATGCCACTGTCCAGGAGCAACCACAGGAGGGACAAGATAACTTTTTGGAGTCTCTTCTTTTCTTTGGGAACACCAGTTCAAGGGCTCATTACCTGTCTGCATGAGACCTTAAATAACACTGACAGTGACCTGCCCACCCTGGCAAAATGTCCCCTTATCCTCATAGCTAACTATTCCCTTGACAACTTGCCAACTGTTCCCCTCACCTCCACTCCAGCTGACCATCTTTTGGCTACTACCAGTGAGCAATCTCCCCCAGCTCTCTGTGACAACCAAGCTCTTTTCCTCCCAGCACCCAGGATCAAGCTGATTGGAAGCACAGTCAGGGTAGACAGACACACAACCTTCTGGTAACTTTCCTTCCCATCCTCAATATCAGCCCAGGGGATGAAGGTTCCTGCACTGTCAGTTAAGGGGGGCACAGGCCACAACAACAGGCCACCCCCAGAAAAAAAACAAAACGTTGCTCCGGAATTCATGAACCTGGGTGGCAGCTTTGCCTCCTTGGAGGTACTCTGGGGTGGGACTCCCATTGCAAATGCTGGTGGAGGTACAGGGTGCTAATCTAGGATGGGCTCAGCAATGGTGGTGGGGGGGTCACATGCTCAGATTTTGTGACAGGGGCTGGCAATTATTTTGGGCAGAGGGCCACTTACTGAGTTTTGGCAAGCCAGCAAAGGCCACATGACAGGCAGCCAGGAGCAGATAAATATTAATTTTCTAAAATTTTTAGGGGTCCTATGGGCCAGATAGAATGGCTTAGTAGGCTGCATCTGGCCCCCGGGCTGCATTATGCCCACCCCTGTGCTAATACAACATATTATGGTTCTTGTGGTGTGTCAGGTCTTGGTGTATCCACATGGAGCTGATCCCAGGGTGATTTACCCATGACTGTTATGATACAGAGCTTGCTAAAAAGGAAAGCAATTAAGTTCGGTTCTTGGGGAGACAATGGGAATCTCACTATAATGTTCTGTGGCTCATTCTAAAATGATGCTTTAGGGACTGCACTCCTGGTTCTCTGGTACTTTAACAATGAAGTGATTAACACTTAATTCAGTTCTTTAAGGGGTTAACAGTGATCATTCCCGTTCCTAGACTCCAGAACTGAGAAAGCCAAAGAGTATCTTCCCCCTCCAATCCAAGATCCCCATCATTTGCTGTGCAAAAAGGGATGAGGTATGCAGAGATCCTTTTGGGCTCAGTCCCACCATTCTCCCACTATTACTCATAGGTCAGCTTGGTTGACTGGGACCACTGGATCACTGAGCTCTCAATTTGGGCATGCCCAACGATGCCTCCCTGGTGTCACCAACTGGACACTCAGATGAACACAGGGTAAACAAAATGATATAGCAAAAGGCCCTCAGATAACCCCCTTTGAACCTGTCACCTGCTGGATTTTTTTTACAAGAATGCCTCTCACAAGGAAGTCACAACGCATCACCGGATCATAAGAAAGTAGAACTGGAAGAGACCTCATGAAGTCATCTAGATCAGCCCCTTACTCAAGGCAGGATCATCCCTGACTAAGCAATCCCAGTCAAGTGTCTGTCTACTGTCTAATCTACTTTTGAAAACTTCCAGGGATGGAGACTCAATAACTTCTCTAGGTAGCCTGTTCCAATGTTTAACCACTCTCATAATCAGATAGTTCTTTACCCCAACTAAATTTCCTCTGATACAATTTGAGGTGATCACTCCTAGTCCTGTCCCCTATAGCCACAAATAAAAGTCTATCTCTGTTCTCCTTATAATTACCCATGAAGTATTTGAACACTGTTATCAAAGCCTCAGTCTTCTCTCCTACAGACTAAATAATTGTAGTTATTTCAGCATCTCTTCATAAATCATGTTTACCAGGCTCCTCCCTAACCATTTTGTTACTGTCCGCTGGACTCTTTCCAATCTGTTCACATCTTTCATCAGAAGTAGCATCCAAAAGTGGACATAGTATGCCAGGTGAGGCCTAAGCAGTGCTAAATATTGTGGGAGATGACTTCCCTTGATTCACAACTGGTGCTCCTGTTAATACAACACAGAATGCTGTTGGCTTTTTTGCAACAAGAATGTATTGTTGCCTCATATTCAGCTTATGAGCCACAGTGACTCTAAGATCCTTTTCTGCAGTATTGCAGCCTAGACATTTATTCCCCAGTCTGCATTTGTACATGCCATTATTTTGAACTTTCCACTTGTCATTTCTGAATTTCATGCTTTACTAATACCTTACTTGATCATACGATTTCCCAGACTGGAACCCAGCATCACTGAAACTGACTTGGTATGGCTCTCTCCCACTGGTTATTGTACCACAGAAACTCATTCTTCAGTGGTGTGTAGCAGTCCCTTTTCATCCACATGTACTATCCTTTTACTGATACAATCCTAGATTTATTTTACAGTTGCATCATTCCTAGAGAAAACAGTTGCTCTGGAGAAGCATAAGGTTTGGAAAAACATGCCATTCTTCTCCTTACTTAGTGGGAAACCCAAGAAATACTCCATTTGTATAATTTTTATATCCATTCCTTTCATATTCCCCTTTCTTGCTGTAACATCTCATACTAAACTTAACTAAACTTGGCTAAAGAAAGATGTTATAATAATGAAGATCTGCAAATTTAAAATAGCTTTATTTGAAATAATAGAAATTTATTAAAATTCATCAATTTTCTTCTTCATTTTACTTTAATGGAGAATTGGTCAGAACCAAAAACACAGAGGACATTTAAAAGACTGATAATGCTTCATAATCAAATAGAATTATTTTAAATTGCTAAAGTTAATTTTTCATAAATATGAAGGATTTTGTTCTAGAAGTTTTCCCCTTGTTTTTGATGAATTAGAGGACATTAAATCTGAAGAAAAATATCTTTACCTGCAGGAGAACATTTGGCATGAAATGAATTACCATATCATTTAAAATTACTTTACTAAATGAGATATTTCCTATTAGAAAAAAAATTGCAGTGCCATTTCTTATATAACCAAGATAAATACTTTTTGAAAACAATTCCCTGTCATCTAAGAAGAACAATGATATTGCACTGATAACAACCATAAATACCAATGTATTTGAAAGGGGTTTTAATTAAAGGGGTTATACTTTTATTCACACATCAATAACCCTAGGAAAGGAAAGGACCCCAACTAAACGTGATGAAGATTCATTTAAAAAATTGTCTTTCCATACTAATTATGCCTGGACAACTGGTCCTTCCTCTGGGCAATAGACCAAAACATAGATGAAATGGAATATTCCAGAAGCCTTTTTTTTAACTAGACTATCAGCAGTTTTATTTTCATTCTGAAAATTAATTCCAATATTAAAAGGAATGGATTTTTAATTAGATGCCTGGAGAGTAACTCGTTTACTGATTTTTTTAAAATTACTGCTCAAGTATAATAGTGTAGTTAGATAAGGTATACTTTACTTAGTTCAGATATGCTAAATAAACTGGAAATCAGGGAAGGTACTGATTTGGATACAGGCACAGTTAACTGTACCTCAAATAAGAGGACTGTAAATTATTCACATGATCAAATATAAAAGTGAAAGCTTTTGCAAGACTATTAATAACTAATATTCCTAGATTTAAAAACTCTGAAGCAAGCATACAGCAAGGAATCTACTACATTAATTATAGTGACATCAGTTAAATCATTACTGCAAAGGATAATAACTATTGCAGAGTATTGTACCAGAGGCAAAGTATCTGCTCATAGCTATCGATTGTATTTTATAATGAGCTCTCTGAATGGCAGTGTGGGAATTTCAGAACTTGCTCCCTTTCTCTTTCAGGTTTAATTTTGTTTGGAGAGATTGTTAGTTGCAATTTAAGATCAAAAGGTAAAATACCTTGGAGTAGCAAATGCTTGAGGAGATTTATTGCAAGTTGACCAGGGTCCTTTGAGTCTTCAGTGAGATTTGGAGGATTTCACTATTAGTTTCATATTTGATGCATTTCCAAATGCCAGCAAGACAGGTAAGACCACATATGATATTGATGGATTGTCTGGGGATATGGGAACCAGTAAGTGTACAACATTTACTTCCTCCCAATGGATTTTATGAACAACAGTTTCTAGTACGCTGGCACTTTGCTATTAAGAATAGACAAGTATTTTGAATTAAATGTGAACATGCTTTACAAGGCAATAATATGGAGTGTTGGACAGTATATGGAAAGCAGTGATGTAACTACGGTGGGGCAACCAGGGCATCTGCACCAGATCCTGACTTATGGGAGAAGAGGGAGGAGGCAAGAAAATCGGCTGTCTGCCACAATCACACTGCTGGCACAGCAGCAACCTTAAGTTACTGCTGCCATTATATATGGCAGCTTTTCAGGTGCTCATCTGCATCATTGGACATGTAGATACGTGCTCTGGGGTGGAAGGGGGGCGCTTTAATTAAAGTGGCTCTGACAGTCACTCTAATTAAAAATGCCTGCAGCATCAGTGCCCAGCGCCACCATTTTTAAGTGCCCCCACCACCATTTTGAAGCATGGAGATATTGAATAGATGTGATGTGTAGACTTGATTAATCCAGCATGTACTCATTATGACCCAGAAGGAAGGCAATGAGAATCTGCAAATTTGCGATGAACAATTCTCAGTCCATAAAGAAAACTTCTCCTGTAAAAAATGCTTAGGGTTGTCACAACTCTGGGACACAGCCCTCTTCTAGATATTGGTTTCCCCCAATTTATGCTGTACGTGTGTTCCTGGAGAATGGCACATACATTGAATTTGCATAAAGCAAACCCACTTTATAACACAACATATAGGGATAGGTTCCCATGACAGGGAGGGAGGGAGGGAGGGAGGATGGGACTAGGGAAGGGTGCAGCACCCAGGGCTGCATAAAGCAGCAAACTAGAGGGAACAGAGCATCGCTCACCCATCCCTAGCTGCAGTGACCCTGCCTGTAGCTGCTGGGCTGCACCGTGCTCCACCTGTCCCCCTCACCTCTGTTCCTGGGCTGTGCTGTGCCCTGGTGCAGGCAGTTTGTGTCAGCTGCTCCTGGGGCCATTGCCATTGTGGCTGGGGTGAGTGGGGCCACGGACCTTTCCCCTCCCTCCACAGACTTACCTGCTTGGGTGGGGGGGGCATTTATGCAGATCAGATAAGAGTGAATTTACCTTGCATATAATGAATTACAGGTCTAAATATGCTCAATGCATAAGAGTGAATTTGCATATAAAGAACCCACATAAAAACTGAGTGAAATCGGTACATAACAAACTGCTTTGTTAGGTCCCAATGCTAAGCCAAAGTGCTTTCATGCTTCCTGTGCATGTGCAGTATCTGAACACTCTTCTGAATGTTGTTTTCTTGGAACACTTTCAGGCTGCATGTTCTTTGTCTAGTACACCATTTGAACACTTGAGACCTTGTAGTCTAGTGTGGCCCTTATAACCATGCCCATTAAAAGCTCAGCAAAGAGCTCCAACATCATAGGCCCAAAGTTTATCATTTATGTATCCAAGACTACATGACAGTTGAAGCCCATAACACAGGTTTTGCAAAGGTTTCTAGGACAATCTAAGCCAGATAGCATAATAAATAGTCAGATCTAGAAAGAAAAGCAGGCCTGTAGACAATCCTTCAGATTTCTAACAACTTGGAGATTTCTTTGTGATTTAGGTTAATGTTTTTGAGGAGTTCAGAACTATTCCTTTGCCTTGACTCATATACATTGTTTCTCTTCTTTGACTCTCTCACTCTCTAACTTGGTCAGTGAAAGAGGAACTTTCATTTATAACTTCCCCTGCCCTTTGCCAGGTGTCCCACTGACCAGTCTTATCAGGAAAACAAAGTCCCTCAGCCCATGATCTATTCTTAGTTAGCTCTGCTTTGAACACAGAGTTAAATATTGATTTGCTTTGGGAAGTACCCATCATTTTGTGTAACAGGACTTCCATATATTTATCAAGGAGTACTGAGATTTAGTAACTATGCAGCTTCAACATTATGCCATCAAACCTTAGAGTTACTGTAAAATAGGAATATAAAAGACAAAGAAGGCAGGCAGATACCAACTTCAAAATGGAATTCAGAATCTGACATGAAGCAATATAAAGAATCCCCAATACCAAAGAGAAATCAGAAGCTGTGTATAGACAAATAACCAAATTGTTACAAAGACATATAGCTGGAAGTATTAAAATATTAGTGTTTGCTACAGTCTGTTAGCAAGCATTCATTTAGTCATGGCTTAAGGTGAAATACAATAAAAATTCATTATAACAAAACCTGTCTACAACGAACTCCCTTTGTTATGATCCTGTCAGCAGGAGTTGATTTTTTCATTATTATTATGCAACATATTAACCAACCCTTTTTAGCAAATACCCTGGAACACTCCTTTTTTGACAGAAAAAAGTTTTTACACAATCAAGTCAAGAAGACGAACAAAGTATTTTCGTTCAGATTGGGTTGCCCTGAAATTGATTTGCTTTGACAAATCAAAATATGACAATGTCCTTATAGGCCAGTTGAACAGTATTTTGTGCCTGTTTGAGCTACCCTGTTATTTGGAAATAACAGAGTGCCAGTTTACTAAGGAATTGTAGTTCCTTGTGACCTTATGCTCCTATATACACTCAGCTCCCCCATGTTTATTACATTGCTGATGAAGCTGAACCAATCTTGAGCTAATAAATGCATCACAGAAGGCAAAAGCTCCAAAGTCTAAAAAACATTGGCTAAGTACAGACATTCAAAAAGCCCAAGGCAGGTTTCTCTAAATTGCATAGATTAGAGTAGGAGTGAACCGAACTCTTGTTCACTCTTTGGCTGTGAGAGGCAGGCACTGGATGAAGCCAGAAAGTGGAGGGAGCTCCCACAGGCTTCCCAGTGTCCCAGAGATTGCTGAGGGAAGCCAAATGCAGCCGACTAGTTGCATCATCCCTGATTGGCTGTCAGGCACATGCATCCCCCCTACTGCCCTGTCATCTTTCAGGAAGCTGGCAGCTGCAGCCAATCAGCAGAGGGAGGTATATTCACTCCCATTCAGCAACATGGGGATTTCAGGCCTTTGTCCTTTGCCTGGGTTGGGGGATGTGGGGGTCCACCTCAGGCAGGACAGAGGTGGGGAGGGAGTGGGGCTCGTGAGCTGCTGGGGGGTGGTAGTGCCACTGGCATACTCCACATTCCTCGCTGGGTTGGCAGGGCATAGCGTCCCTCCCCTGTTCTGAACCCCAGGACCCTGAGCTGGGACAGCTTCAGTGAGGACTTGCAGGATTTCCACCCTCCTCTCTCCACTCCCTCCTGGAGCCAGCACCAAGAACTCTGCACAGGAAACTGGGATGCCTGCAAATGGTGACTGACATTAATTTGTGAACAGACTTGGCACTGACATTAGTTCGATGAACTAATCTAACCAAGACTGAGTAAATCTGATACTGCATTGAGCCAGGTCTGTCTTAAATTGGGATCCTTCATTTTTAAGGAGGTCTGTGCCCGAATATGTGTTTCTAATATGCGTTATGCATATAGACTAGCTTCTGACCACCTAAAGCAGAAAAAGTCATATCTGCACCTAGCCATTGTGGCTTCAGATTCTGTTCAACAGCTTCTGAGCCATCCCAGCCTCCCTAATGTTGTATAGCCAGGAAACTGGGATTTCCATGTGTCTAGAGGGAAAACACAACCCAAATTATCTGAGCTGCCACTAACCAAATCCCCCACTGTGAAGCGGTAGTTACAAACAGGGAAACACTCTCACACGTAACTGTTAAGGCAGCAGAGCAGAAGCTCATTTTTTCTAGACTGAACAGCTAAGTGTATTAAGATAAGGAAAACACCACTACCTATTGCTGTGCTGTCTCCACTTCGCAGAACAGATTCTGCCTACAGCTTTCGCTCTCCTGCTCCATAATTAAAGGCACAGTACACACAGCAAATCAGAAAGTACTACTATATTTTTAGCAACATTTGCTTTAGAGGGATATCACTGAAATTAGCTAGGGATCATACAGTTGAAAATTACATCACCATGCCATATAAAACTCAAATGCATTGAAGGACCCTATATAGTGGGAGAGTATTATGTTGCCTGGACTGCATGGTCACCATGGCTGCTTGCAGAGGTGAAAGGGGGAAAAAAGGGTTTTACCAAAAGAAGTAGTGTTTCATTTCATCCCAGCTGTCATCAGGCACTTCAGTGGGGCTTTTTTAGCGCTTTTAGCTAAAGCTGATTCAATCAGCTATTAAAAAGAGTGCCAAAAAGCTCCACTAAAGTGCCTGATCTTTACCCATGTTGGCCAAGCTGGGTTGGAGTAATGTGATGCCTCTTCTGGGTATGCCTAGGGCTCCGCATGTGAATGCACTGAGTTTAAAGTAAAGCACAATTGTATTTATTTATTTATTTCTATGTCTGCAAGCACCCTACTTGACCAAAGTGAATTTTAAATTAACTGGCTCCACAGAAATTTATATACATGAAAAAGAAATCTGAGCCTAAGTCAGGTTTCAGATAAAGTCTCAGAGCAGAATAGGAAGCCTCAGTCAGTTAATCTGTCTGTTGGCACTGATATTACTAGAAATAGATATATATATATATTATAAACTGGGAGTTTATAAATAAACTCTTAATGAATATCTTTGAGGTTGAGACTGTTAATGTTATTTTTCAAATGTGAATAAATGTTTAGTTTTGAAAAAATTGTATTCTTTTCTTTCAAGAGTATATTTGGTTTGAGCCATGTCTGTTTTGAAGATTCATCATAAAAGGAGTGGCCTAAATTGAAGCAGACATAGCAAAATATCCTAAAATAACAATTCAGATATCGAATTCAGTTCAGCTGCAACTTACACCCCTGAAATAACAAAGCATTTAAGATACTCAGGATCAATAATGGTGGGTTCATTCTGAAATAGAAATGGATTTTAAAGTTGCTCTTTAACATTTTAAAATAATTACCTTAAATGTAGCTGGGCTATTTACAATTTCTCTTCCCAAATTTTGTTTAGCTTAATTTGCACAATATGCAAGGACCAGTACTGTACAGCTAAATAATTTCAAACTGGCCTGTAATTCTAGAAGCAAGCATGTGAACATGAGGCTATATATATACTTTTATTTCTAGGATGAAAAAACTTATTTAAAAGAAGCCTTCATTCCATATTTATGATGTAAATAAGGATTTTTCTATCTATTTTATAGATTAGCCATATAGGATATATGGAATTTTCTGTGTCTCTTTTTTGGTAAGAGGAAGAGATTCAGGCTCACACAGCTCATGCCTTAGTTACTGCATTGCCTTTTCCAGTTACATTTTATGCCACATCTCCATCAACTTCAAGGATAATTTCTTTAGGCACTTTGACCATGCTCTCCTTCTCTTTGCAGCCTTCTACTGACTTCACGTTCCCTAGGGAATCAAACTTCTCCTCACTTTCAAGGCCCTTCACAACCTGTCCCCTCTGAATTCACTGTTTGTCACACACAGTACAGAGAGGTCAGCTCTTCACTCCATTTAACTGACAAAGCCACCTTTGTTAAGTTTTCAACCACCATTGTACTTTTTCATTCTGTCCCTAATGCTCTGAAAAAAATATAAATTGTAACCACACAAATTCTGTCACCCACTGACAGTTTGGAGCTAATTAGTCACCTCACTTCACCATCTGCCAACTCAAGGCAGAACTGGATGTAGAACTTACTAGTTTCTAGTCAAGGCAAGAGACATTTTACAATCAATAGGAACAGACTTAGTCCTTCTAAATTTTTCACCTGAAGTCTATTTCCGTTTCCCTTATATAAATAACATTTATCACTAGCACAAGTGAATGCATTATTTATCATTTCAAACAGCCTTCTCAAGCTTAAATTTAAAAGATATTATATTTCCTTTTAACCCAATCTAAGTGCATAGTGAATTTTATGGCCCTGACTATGAGCTGTAGTGCAGCCCATACACACCAGTCCATGGGAGTAAGAGGTTGGAACCTAGGCGGATTCCTCTGCCTGTAACTTCCAGGACACGGAAATCATGTTTCCAGCCCCAGAGGTTTGCCTGGACTGCATTAAATCTAACTAGCACAGAGTCTTCTGAGCTGCTTAACACTTCTGTAGCTTAGTGCTGCAGCCATAAGATAGCCCATGGTGTTCCTCTAACTTAGAAGGCCGAAACAGTCCTCAGACAAATGTTAGGCAAAAAAAGATACAACACCTTTGCCCACCTCATTTCCGGATTAGACATCAAAACTGTCCTGTCTAGGGCAGAACTTAGTTTTACGTGTTGAGCTAACAGTCTTTATATCTATAAAAATACCATGCAACTGGAAATATAACACCCAGACACATTTAATTTAGATCAGTGCAGAACAATGTATGTTTGTAGGAAACAGATACATTGCCTCAGATTTTACACCTCCAGCTCTTTAAAGAAGTGCACTTTGTTGTGAATGCTTCATGATCCACAATTATATATTGTATTGAATTTGCAGGTGAGATGGAATTTTTACTGCCACAATTCAATTAAAACAAAATGTCAGGCAAAACAGGAGGCCCAACAGTTTACTTAGCACTTATGCATCTTCTTAATTTTGTGTGTATGCATCCATGCAACATTATCTATGCAAACTTTCTGTTTGTTACTAGGTTCTATGTGAGAAATGATTAAACTAGAAAAACCTAAACAGGCTGGTTTTCAGACATCTCAAAATTCTTAGATGATGCTACACTTTGAGAACAGATGTGACCATTTCTTTTTCTTTCCCACTTAATTGCTGTTTTTAAACTCCCCTTTGCTTTCTTAGGGAAGGATTGATAACAGGGTAGCCATCATACAGAACAGTTCAGTTGTCCTGTGTCCTCTATTAATATGAAACCTGACGCCTTTATAAGCTCTATTTTTCTCTTGAACATTGAACTTGAACTGAACATTGAACTTTTTTTCTCTTGAACTATTTGCCGAGAAGAGAAAAATAAAGTACATAAAGGCATCAGGTTTCATATTAATAGAGGACAGAGTAGCAGAAAACCAGAATGTGCTCTGTGATGGCCACCCTAATTGACAAATGTAGGCTTAACTTCCTTCCCAGAAGCATAACTAGCGTGGAATGACAGGGACAACTATCCTGGGTGCCAACAGGGATGGAGGGTGAAAACTCAGCTTTTGCCATTGCCATGCAACTATCATCACATTAGCAGTAGCAACCAGAAGTTGTTAATGCCTCCATGTGCAGCAGCCATCACAGGAACCCAGCTATATTCTTACAATTCTGTTCGTTCCCCTTTTTTCCAAAAATAGAGATCTGACAGCCTTCGGGCTTTCCCTGGCAGGGAAGTGATGAACTCTTAGAAAGGATTAAAAGGATAGTGGCTTTGTTAGAGTTAGCATAGGATTTGGAAAGAGCCAGTTTTCCTTTACCAGTATAGTGAACAAACAGTTGGCTAGAACAGTTGATAGGCACATTTTTATAAAAAAATAATATATGTAAATGTAAATGATAGTTTCATAGTTTCATAGTTTCTAGGGTCGGAAGGGACCTGAGCAGATCATCTAGTCCGACCCCCTGCCA
>NW_017728906.1:57053660-57061415 GCF_001723895.1 Crocodylus porosus | reverse complement strand
ACTGCCTTGTACTCTAACCCAAAGCACTTCAGAGTGCCCCTCCCCTGACTCCTTGCTAATTAACGAGGATGTGTATTCCCCCTTAATATAGAGCGCCACGCCCCCATCTCTCTTTCCTATCCTGTCCTTCCTGTACAGCCTATAGCCCTTGACATTCACCGCCCAATCATGCGTTGCATCCCACCACGTTTCTGTAATCCCCACTATGTCCGGATTGGTGTCAGCCAGCAGGAGGGTGACTTCCTCCTGCTTGTTGCCCATACTGCGAGCATTTGTGTAGAGGCATTTGAGGCCTCCTGTGGGTGTATGTACTGACCCCCTAGTCCCAGCGTTACCCTGGGCCCTATCTCTTACCTGTTTATTCGCTTCGCTCGTTGGTATGGGCTGGGCTGTAGTTGTGGGTGCTGTTTGGTCTGGCAGTCTGTTGTTTCCTCCGCCCTCATCTTCCCCTTCCCCTGACGAGCCTAGTTTAAAGCCCGCCGGAGGACGTCCGCCAACCTAGAAGAGAACACACACTTACACCTAGAAGAGAACACACGCTTAAGTTATAGCTCCTGTTTAACACGTATTTGAACGGCAACATTTTTTAAGCACATATGAAATTGGAAAGTTCTTATTAAGAGAAGCTTTATAATAAATACCTCCAAATGTATATATAATCATGGACACATTTTAAAAAATTTCTTAGTAGCAATGATAACAATAAATCATAAGACATGAGTGTCATGTTAAAAGACATGAGCGTCATTAGCCTACTAAGGCAGAGCTTAGCATGCTTTATTGTTAGAATATGGTTAATTCATCCCAAGCCTTCTTAAAAATACCTTTCCGTTTTTAAACCTGGGGTGCAACACTACCCATGCCCTGCTGGTGCTCCGGTTGTACCCGCTTTGTTATTCCACAGCATGGGGTTCCCCACAGGTCCAAAACTGCAGTGGCAGATGAGCAGTGGGGCAGTATTAATTGCTACAGGCCTCCCAGAGCTGTGGCAATTAATGCTGCCACTGCTCCATCACTACCAGATTTCCAGACCCCTGGGGAGCCCCATGGGTTGGATGCTTTTGGTTCATGGCCTACATCTGGCCTGTGTGCTGGTGGTTGAACACCCCTAAATTACACTGCAGATTTAGAAATGAAAAAAGATGAACTACTAGCATTCCCTAATAAGTGAAATTAAATTTTTATTATTATCTATAATCATAAGAGATAAGGTTAAATATAATCTACATAGCTTTTCCTTAGCGAGCTCTTGGACTTCCTCCTATGCACTAAAATCTGTCTGCAATTTTAGCTATAGCTTGTATCCCAACACCCAATACTAAATTACTGTCTTCTTATGGTGCATGAGAAGGGAGCCCCATATTGAAGTTTGCATTGCAGAAGTAATAGTTAAGAGCTTAATATTTTTATTTTGCAAAAAAATTACCTGTATTAGCAAAAATATAAATATAAATTGAGCAGTATTTCATTTTTTCAAAGAATTTAAATGAGAAAACAATTAAAAACACAGTGTACTCCAGCTCCATCCTTCAGCTTGCAAACCCAGAAGCTAACTCAAGTGGTTTTAAATCAGCACACCTGACTGTTACAAAGACAAATTAAAAGGCTTTTAACACTGGTGAGAGTACCACTTGGTAAGTCAGTCTCTCCAAGGTTTTGTGGTACATGCCAGATTGATGCAGCTGGAGGATGTTTTGTTTTGTGGTATCTGCAGAAGACAAATTTCATTCTAGAGATGGAAATAAAAATCTTATAGACTATTGCTAAGTACTGTAGACAATGTGCAGGTGGAAAGAACTTCTTAATTCTTTCCTTTGAAGAACTGTTTGCTTTGACTTGACAGGGAGGGGAGCGATCCTGAAAGCACAAGGGATGTCCATCTTATCTCAGAGGAAAGGTAGTAAAAGGGCACGGCAACCCCCTTAGCTCAGCAGGGAACTTGTGGAGCTCCTACACTTAAAAAGAAAGGCTTGTAAAGGATGGAAGACAGGAATCACCATACAGGAGGAGTATTCTGCACTGGTCAGTATCTGTCGGGAGTGAACCAGGAAATCCAAGGCTGCAATTGAATTCCAACTGGCTACATGTATCAAGGACATCAAGAAGTCCTTTTTCAGATATGTGGGGAGTCAGAAGAAAAACAAGGGTAACATTGGACCCTTGCTAAACCAAATGGGACAACTGAAAACCAACACCCAGGAAAAAGCCAACCTCCTTAATGTGCACTTTGCATCAGTTTTTCATCAGCCCTAGCATGATGCAGGATGGCCAGGGTGAGGCTGAATTTATACCCAGCATCAGTGTAGACCTTGTAAAAGGAACATCTTGAGAGGCTGAACACCTTCAAGTTTAGCTGGTCCTGACAGATTGCACCCCCAAGTACTTGAAGGAGCTGGCAGGCATCATAGCCCAGAGCCTGGCAAAGATATTTGAAAGCTCATGGTGCTCAGGTGAAGTACCTGAAGATTGGAAGGAGGCCAATGAGGTGCCCATCTTCAAGAAAGGGAGGTAAGTATAGTCGGGGGACTACAGGCCAATCAGCTTGACCTCAATCCCTGGTAAGATTCTAGAAAAAAATTATTTCATGCTGGCTGATGGCAACATCCTGAGAGACAGCCAGCATGGGTTTGTTGCCTGACCAATCTCATCTCCTTCTATGATCAGGTGACACGAGGGAGAAGAGAATAACATCATATATCTGGATTTCAGAAAGGCCTTTGATCTGGTGTCCCATGATCTCCTCATAGAAAAATTGGCCAACTGTGGTCTGGGCTACATCAGTCCAATGGCTGGGGAATTGGCTCTGAGGTCAGACCCAGAGAATGGTAGTTGACGTAAGTGAATCAGCATGGCGCTCCGTGACCAGTGGTGTCCCCCAAGGCTCCATCTCTGGACCTGTTCTTTTTAACGTCTTTATTAATGATGTGGACATCGGCATCAGAAGTAGACTGGCCAAGTTCACTGACAACACTTAACCTTTGGGGTAGAGCGTCCACACCCAAGGACAGGCTGGTGATCCAGGCTGATGTGGATAGGCTTAGAAAGTGGGCGGATATAAACCTGATGACCTTCAATATGGAAAAATGCAAAGTACTCCACCTCAGGGAAAAAACCCTGCAGCATGCTTATTGGCTTGGCAGTTCTATGCTTATTAACACCACTGCCGAAAGAGACTTGGGGGTCATAATTGACCACAAGATGAACATGTCCCACCAATGCAAGGTCACAGCTGGTAAAGCAAACAAAACTCTGGCTTGCATCTATAGATGCTTCTCAAGTAAATCTCAGGATGTCATCCTCCTGCTGTTCTTGGCCTTGGTGAGGCTGCAGCTGGAGTACTGCATCCAATTCTGGGCTCCACAATTCAGGAAGGATGTGGAGACGCTTGAGAGAGTCCAGAGGAGAGCCATGCACATGATCAGAAGGCCAGTGAATAGGCCTTATGATGAGAGGCTGATAGCCATGGGAGTCTTCATCCTGGAAAGGTGCAGCTCAGGGGTGACCTGGTGGCAGCCTATAAGTATATAAGGGGTGAGCATCAGGATTTGTTCACCAGAGCGCCCCAAGGGATGAAAAGGTCCAATGGTCACAAACTCCTCTAAGACCATTTCAGGCTGGACATAAGGAAAAACTTCTTTATTATCCAAGTCCCCAAGGCCTGGAATAGACTCCCTCCAGAGATGGTGCAAGCACCTACTCTGGACTCTTTTAAGAAACATTTGGACACTGATCTTGCTGGGATCCTTTGACCCCAGCTGACTTCCTGGCCCTAAGGCAGGGGGCTGGACCCGATGATCTTTCGAGGTCCCTTCCAGCTCTAATGTCTATGAAATCTATGAAATCTTGAATGCATAAAACAATCTTCTCATTGTTACTACCTTTTTGCTAATTAAAAGTAAATTTTGACTACTAAGTGGTTGATACTTCTGTAAAGAGGGTCAAAGGCAAAAGGTGCATTTGAAAGATTTTAGGATGAAGCAAAATGTATAATTTATCATAAACTCAATGCGTCCAATGTGACAAGGACAGGAAATACATTTCAACACTTATGACACACTCTTGATTGAAAAGGGGAAAAGAAACTTACTTTTCTTTCCTGCCTTCTTTCCATCTCACAAGTAATAGACGGAACAGTAATGAAATTAATGGTCGGTTTTATCTTTGAGTATTTTCTAAGCAGGACTTTGCGTGGTGATTGGCATGCTTTCCTTATACTTTTTTTTGCCGATTGGACTTTTCCACTCTGGTTCATTCGCTCTCAGGAAAAGAGGAGATAAAGCTTGGCGATGACAGAAGTGAGTTTTTGGACTTGCTAAAAGTAATAAAGTAAGATGCCAGAGTACTGGATCTCTCTGTCACTTCAGTACACTGAAGTAAAAATCTGCAATGCCTAGCTTTTCAAATACTGAAGCTGATAGACTGCATCCGGAGAAGGAAAGGAGAAGTAATTGTACAGACCATATAGCAATGAAATCAATGGAGAGAGTCTGAACTAAAAACCAGCTCTTCAGTAATGAAACTGTTTATCAAAGTAAACCAAACATGGACATTATGATCACAGTAAGATATTTTCTGTGTTGATTGTCTAACAGGAACTGTTCATTTGCATTTACAGAATGCTTCTGCTTTAGGAACCATATTAGATTATTCGGTACTAGAGGTGGTTGAAAAATTGAGTTGTTTTTGCTCTTTGAGAGAGGGGCAAGTTTTCCTGAACTATTTCAGAAAATGTTCCCATTATTCAGGGCAGCAGTACTGACAAAGGATCAATTTATGTATCACTGAAACACAACCCTCTTTGAACTGCAATATGACAAAACTAGCAATTAGTTATGACAGAAGTTAAAGTATGTCCTGTCCAGTGGAAACCAGAGGAAACTATTTTTGTAGTACTGCAAGCATCATATTCCCCAACTGCAATATGTGTATAAGAAATATTGTCAGTCTTCAACAATCACACTTTATTTTAATCTCTCTCTCTCCCCAGTGAAAGTTTTTAAAAGTACAGGCTAAAGATGGCATATGTTTTTCAAGGGCTCGTACAGACTTCTCTAGTTCAAATGCAAAATACTTTATTGACATGAGAAGCTCTACAAGTGTTACTAAACTGTAAAAGAAACAAGAGGTGTCATGTTCTTGCAGGCTGGAGACAATGCATCAAGCATTTTCACCTCTCATACCATGGTGGGAGGGAAGTCACTGGTCAATGCAGTACTAGACACACAAGCACCCTTGCACTAGTCACTATTAATATTCAGCCCTCTTGCTGTGGCAGATTAATGCTTAACAAGCCCACCTACTCTGTTACCAAGCAACTCACATGTGCCCACCTATCTAGTGTTTCTCTAAACCTTCCAGCACACTAACCTACCTTTTCCCAATGCTTTGGAAAGCTTACTTTGCTCATAACTATTCAAATCCCTACCTTGTGTTGTGCACTTGCCTTTTTATGCATCTGCCTTCAGACAAAGAAACTGCATATTTTTTCTGCACATCTGCTTTGCAACTATATTTCACCAAATATGTTCAAGAACACTTTCCTCCCATAGAGCTACCAGTCACAGGGTGATCTTAATTATGTTAATCACCCTCCCTAGGCTAACACAATTAACTATAATTAGGTGATCCCTTTTCTCCTATACTTTCTGTCCCCAGGGAGATTTGGAATTATTAAGGTACAGGTAAATAGCCAACTCCTCTCATTTGGTTGTCTTTTTGGTACATTAATCCCTTGGGCATTAAGGGAAAAGAAGCATATTACATATGGTCTTCCCTGAACTGAGCTTCATGGACAACAGAATTTTCTTTAAGCTACTGTGACTGAGAATTAAATTTCAAACACTATTCCTTAATATACAAGTCAGATCATGGCAACTTGCCTGATCATTTAAAAAAAAATCATCCTGGGTTGTACTGTGTGCAATCATATTTCACTGTTCTAATTTGGATGGTACAATATACTACGGTGGAACTCAGGAGCAAACCTTCTCTGTATTGTGTGCTATCTACAGTGAAAAATGCTTAGTTACCATTTATTCCACGTTTCAGGGTTGTTGGTTATAACTGTGTTGCCCAATGCCTGAAGATGCATGTTTGTGGCTGAAAGCTTGCAAAGAACAGTTTCCCAACTACTTAGTTGTTTGACAAAAGTTATCACATTTACTCAAAGAACCTTGTCTGCCTAGTTGTTACTATATGCCTATGTAGAAAGACTATCTGGTCTAAACTATATCAACCAATATCAGGGGAGGGGAACAGAAATTTTTCCTAAGAAAATCTTTGAATAATCTCTGAAGGCTTAATATCCTTTTGCAACATTCACCCCCAAAGTTATGTGTTGTGCTAGCTCAGGATTTGCAGGTTGTTAAAGCCTGCCTTATATAAAAAGTGTCACAGTAATTCAGTCTAGAATTCCTGAAGGTATGCATAGCTGGCATAAGATCTACACTTGCTATAAACAGATGTAAAAGGTAAAGGGGTCTGGAGGATGAGCTTCACTGTTTCTTGAATCGCAGCATGAGGAGATGATGCAGTCAGCATCATGCTCCGACTGCCTTTACCCCTAGGTAGCTCTTAGTACCCATTAGACCCATTAAACAGGAGGCTGAGTGTGCTTCAGGGTTGTGCTGGGTGTTAGAAACTGACTGCCATTACCTGGGATCAAGGTCAGGTTCTTCCAGTTTGTAGCCAATCACCCTACCAACTAAGCTATGTGGGTCACAATAAGCAGAAATAGCTGTTGTCAAATAATAAATATAAAATAGGCACTACCAAGATAACCCAGGTGGGCAAGTCAGGTAATGAAAACATGTTCCTCTAAGCAGTTTCCTTCAATCTAGTCTACCAATAAGATCAAGCATTTTTCAACAGCACCTTGTCACAATATGTAATGTAGGTACATGCAACTGTTCATAGTATTTAAAATAACATCAGGTAAAGCAAGAAGAAATATTTTTACTAAAAGGAGCAATCCTTTATTGTCAGGGAAGGCACAAAATTATGGAATCCAGCTCAAGCTTCAAATTCTTCTTGGTGCAATTCCCTTGTTTTGTGTCTTTAGATCCTCTGCATTAAGAAGATTCAAAATTATGTGTAAAGGCAGAAGACATATTTGAATTCATAAGCCTGCTTTCTTCATTCCCATCCTAGGTTTTAACTGAAGCCAAATTCCTCATGTACTTAATGTCATGATAATTTTTGCTGCTGTGTAATTTTTGCTAAAGTTTGGATGCTGGCAGTGAAAACTGTACAGAACCCTGGGCTTCTATTCTATTACTTTTTACTGCACATCTTCAGGGATGCTGTGTATACTCACATACACACACACAGTCATATTTTGCAATGCAGTCTTCCAGATGGGTGTAATAATCTTGCCTACTGCAGTAAAATAGGCTTCTACTGAATCTCCCTGTTACTGCATCTGCAAATAATTAGGCATGTTACTAAGTTTATTTTTGGGAATAAATATATACATGATAAATACATTTAAATCAATTTAAAAAAAAAATCTATATTTTTTTGCTGGATTAGGACCTAAAGTGTTTATACTTCCTGCTAGCTTCTCTATGAGGATGGATCTCTGCACTGTCTTATTGGCAACTACGTATTCTTCTAGCTCTTTGCCATGTACGTTATAGCTACTGGGCACATCTACACAAGATACTACTGTGCAGTGGTTACTACACATTTATTTAGTACTTGTATAAGCAAGTACTAAATAAATGCACAGTAACCCAAGTTACTGCACAGTAGTGC
>NW_017728906.1:57007584-57053560 GCF_001723895.1 Crocodylus porosus | reverse complement strand
TTTATTTAGTACTTGTATAAGCAAGTACTAAATAAATGCACAGTAACCCAAGTTACTGCACAGTAGTGCTGGAGAATGCCTTTTTGTGACTACTGTACAGTAGTATTGGGCTACTGCAGAGTCAGCGTCTCAAGTAGGACACACTTACATATTGATAAATGAGGTACAAATAGTTCTGATGAAGTATACATGTAAAAAGGTACTAATTTATACCATATTAGAAATAATTTCTAAATTTGGTCCCATGGGCATCATCTAGTTTGCAATTTTAATTTTGCTAGAAGCTAAAGCCCATTGAATTCACACATAGATGAGGTTCAAACTATGCATTCAATTCTTCTTACAAGTCTGAAATTTATGAACCTTTGAAATGGCCAGTGGACATTCACTGCCAGAAACTGACTTCAGTTATGACAGGAAAAATTATTATGGCACTTAGAATTTTAACAGAATTTGGCATTAACTAGAGTGTAGTTTTGGGAATAAAGAATAGTATGCTAGTAGTACTGGTACCTTTAGGTGGCACAGTAATACGGAATAGAATAGTTACAAGATAAGTGATAAATGGAAACCTCATGAACAGATCAAGTTGCTCAGTGATTGGGAGTGCAGAGAAAAGTATGGGAGAAGAGAATGGGAGGAGAGCAGAGGATGATTCAGCAGTGGGAGGGTGGGCAATACAGCCCCACCCTTGATTTCTGCTGCACTCAAACTTTAAAACCAACTGCCTAGGACAGGGAGCAAAATTTCTATTCAGTCAATACTAAGGGAGTTAAATTGTCTTCATGAATCATTATAATCCAGGGGATTTCTGCTAATGTCTCTTCACTCCATAGGTGTTAATGATCCTGTTTCCTTTCTAATGGACTTGATGTTCCGTTAATCAAGTTACCTTTTTTCTGCAAATTTTCTGTCAGTTACCTATACCTGTTAATGCCTCTCTTCTGCTTCACAGCCCTAAAGACTTTTTTTAGTTCTAGCTGAAAACATTAACTCATGCATGATAATATTAGTTCAGTTGAACATGAAATCAGGTGTGGAAATAATTGACTGTGAAGTGTTGGATGCACTGTCAAGATAGTTCATAGTTTCATGGTAGCTAGGGTCAGGAGGGACCTGAACAGATCATCTAGCCTGACCCCCTGCCACAGGCAGGAATGAATGCTGGGTTCACAAGACCCCAGACAGGTGATCATCCAACCTCCTCTTGAATTTTCCCAAGGTAGGGGCGAGGACCACTTCCCTGGGAAGTTGGTTCCAGATTTTGGCCACCCTAACTGTAAAATATTGCCTTCTGATCTCTAACCTAAACCTATTCTCCATCAGCTTATTACCATTATTCCTTGTCACCCCAGGTGGCACTGGGGAGAAAAGGGCTCTACCTATTTGCTGTTGAACTCCCCTGATGAGTTTGTTGGCATCCACCAGGTCCCCCCTCATCCTCCTCTTGCTGAGGCTGAACAGGTTCAGGTCCCTCAGTCTCTCCTCACAGGGCCTGTCCTGCTGCCCTCTCACCAAGTGTGTGGCCCTCCTCTGAACCCTCTCCAGGCTGGCCACATCCTTTTTGAAGTGCAGCGCCCGTACTGGATGCAGTACTCCAACTGCAGGCTGACCAAAGTTGCATAGAGGGGGAGTACCACCTCTCTGGACCAGCTTGAGATGCACCTTTGGATGCATGACAAGGTACGGCTGGCCTTGCTGGCTGTGGTCTGGCATTGGCAGCTCATGTTCATCTTGGAGTCAATAATGCCTCCAAGATCCCTTTCCGCCTCTGTGCTTTCAAGAAGGGAACTCCCCAGCCTGTATGTAGACTGTGGATTCCTTCTCCCAAGGTGCATCACCCTGCACTGGTCTATGTTGAACCCCATCCTATTCTCATCTGCCCACTTTTGTAGTCTGTCTAAATCTCTCCCTTCAAGTGTGTCCACCTCACCCCACATCTTAGTGTCATCAGCAAACTTTGACAGCGTGCTTTCCACACCCTTGTCCAAGTCACTGATGAAGATGTTAACCAGTGCAGGCCCAAGGACTGAGCCCTGGGGTACCCCACTACTCACATCTCACCAGTTTGAGTACAGCCTGCCCACCACTACTCTTTGGGTGCGCCCCATCAGCCAATTTTTTACCCATCCAACTGTGTAGGCATCAGTGCCACAGTCGCTTAATTCATTGATGAGGATGGGGTGAGACAGTGTCAAAGGCCTTCTTAAAGTTTAGAAAGACTATGTCCATGGTGATACCATCAGCCAAGGATTTAGTTACTTGGTCATAAAAGGCAATCAGGTTGGTCAGGCAGTACCTGCCTTTGATGAACCCATGCTGATTGCCCCTGATCATGATCTCCCCTGCAGGCCCCCCCAAAGCTGTGTTCCTTGATGATTCTCTCAAAGAACTTCCCGAGCACCAAGGTGAGGCTTACAGGTCTATAGTTACTTGGATCCTCCTTCCTCCCTTTTTTGAAAATTGGGACCACACTATCCAGTTTCCAATCCCCCAGCACCTGTCCAGATGACCACAAACTCATACAGCTGGTCTAAGGGCTCCGCAATGACCCCTGCAGCTCCCTCAACACCCTTGAGTGGAGGGCATCTGGACCTGCAGATTTAAAAATGTCTTGCCCTTCCAGAAGATCCCTAATGACTGAAGGCCTGACTGTATCCCCAAAATTGTCCCTACCTCTGGTAGGGGTGATATCCCGGTCCCTGTTCAAGAAAACAGAGGCAAAGGAAGTGTTAAAAATATCAGCTTTCTTGTCTGGCGTAGCCACAAGATTACCATTTGCATCTTGCAGGGGTCCTACATTGCCTGGTGACCTCTTCTTGCTCCCAGTGCACTTGAAAAAGGAGTTTTTGTTATACTTAATCCTGGATGCTAGCCTGAGTTCCATCTCTGCCTTGGCCTTCCAAATAGCCCTCCTACACTCACGGGCCAAGGAGAAGTACTCCTCCTTGGTGATATCTCCTCCCTTCCACTGGTTGTTGCCCCCCTTTTAGTCCTCAGGCATTCCTGAATGCCCTTGCTGAGCCAAGTGGGGTTCTGAACACTCTTACCCACCTTGTGTCTCTCAGGGACTGTTATCCTTAGGGCCTGGAGAATCGCCCCCTTAAGGTACGACCATCCCTCATGGATTCCCATCTCCTCTACCTTCTGGGCCCTCAGTACCTTCCCTATTAGTCACCTAAGCTCATTGAAGTTGGACCTTCTGAAGTCAAGGGCTTTAGCCTTGGTGTGAGCCCTTGGTGCCCTGCGTTGGATAATGAAATCCAGCAGGTGATGATTGCTATTGCCCAGGTGGTCAAGGACCTGCAGTCCCCTCGCCAGGTCATCCCCCATGGCCAGGACCAGGTCCAGCAAGGCATTATCCCAGTGGGGCGGTGCACTTCCTGCATAAAGTGAAGGTTCTGTAATACAGCCAGGAACCTACGCGAGCGATCAGACCTGGCTGTCTACTCCTCCCAGAAAATGTCTGGGTAGTTTAGGTCAGCCATGACAATAACATTCCTTGACCTAACTGTCTCCATAAGCTGACTGGAGAAGTCCTGGTCCAGCTCTTTCCCTTGGTTGGGTGGTCTGTAGTAGACACCTACTGTAAGGTCATTTTCACCATGCCCACCTTGTAGTTTTACCCATAGTGTCTCTGCCCAACCCTCCTCTAACCCGAAGCTAATCCTTGATGATGTGAGGTGCTCTTTGACATAGAGCACACCCCCCCACCTTTCCTTTCTGTCCTGTCTCTTCTGTATAGGGTGTATCCCCAAATGCCCACCCCCAGTTGTAGGTGGGGTCCCACCAGGTTTCTGTGAGCTCTACTAAGTCTGGGTTCTTACTCGCAATCAAGAGGCACAGTTCCTCCTGTTTACTCCCCATACTCCAAGCATTAGTGTAGAGGCACCTGAGGCCTCCTGAGGGTTCACATGCCTCCTTCCCACTCTCAGGAGAGTTTTGACCCCCTGCTCTCCAGACATTGATGCTTACCTGGGCTTCCCTTCCTCTTATTACCCTGAATGCTGGTGAAGCATCCTCTCCACTCGAAGTGGCCCCTTCCCCTGGTGAAGCTAGTTTAAATCCCATTGTACAAGATCAGCCAACCTAGAGGAAAAGATACATCTGCCCTTAGGGGAGAGGTGAAGCCCATCCCACCCCAGCATGCCCTCCTTACAAAAACTTTGGTCATTGTCAAAAAACCCAAAGCCTACCTTGTGGCACCAGCTCTGAAGCCGCTGGTTAACCACGTCAATGCAGGCCTCATGACGCCTACCCCATCCACTTACCGGGAGAATGGAGAAAAATACCACCTGGGCTCCCGTCTTCTTCAGTTGGTGTCCCAAGGCCTTGTAGTCCTCCATGATGTTATCTGTCTTGCCCTTAGATGCATCATTTGTACCCACGTGGACCACAGCCAGTGGATAGTAGTCAGAGGGCTTGATGATTTTAAGGATGGTCTCTGTGATGTTGTGAATGCTCACTCTGGGCATGCAGCAGACCTGCCATGACCAGGGCTCTGAGTGACAGATTGGACCATCAGTTCCCCTCAGGATGGAGTCCCCGATGACCAGAACTTTGCATCTCCTTCTTCTCGGGGTGTGACTCTTCTAAGCCGGTGATGTAGGTTGAGCGGCTTCAATTTCTCTGGGGACCTGTTCTTCTGCCTCCTCTTCCAGAAGGGCCAGGGTCACATACCTATTCCTGAGGGGTGTCTGGGGAGCAGGCACAGCAGTTGTATGAGCTGCCCTGCCCTTGACAGGAACCTGCTGCCACCAATTAGTTGGGTGCTGTGCACGTGGGGTCTCTCCGGTGGATTCCTATCCCTGCAGAGAATGGAAATACATACCAATTTTGTCCTCTGCCACCGGGATCCCCCACAGCATGCTCACCTCGGCCTAGATTTTCAAGGAGGTTAGATTTTGTTTTATGAATCTGAGTAAAAGATACACCTTTAACTATAAAAGAGACATACATTTAACTATAATGACTACAGAACTAATAGAACAGTATCTTTAGATTATTTTTGCTTAGTTTTTTGTGTTTTGTAAACTTCATACATCATTTAGCAAATCAGTACACATTTCAATAAAGTTATATTTGTTTTTTGCTTTCATCTTAAGCAGAATAATGTAGCACTGAGCTCCTAGCATATAAGTAAACCTTCTCGTTTCTCTTTAGCTAGAATAAAATGTATTGCAATATGATTATGCACCACACCATTTGGAGCCCCCTTTTTGAGAAGTGGCACGTTTTACTGTACAGTAAGCCTGGCTAATCATGAGTAACTACCTGCAAATGCAAGTAGCAAATTTACTCTCAGGTACTTACCGTTCAGTAGCGCTCGATGCCTGACCGGAACCAAACCTGTTCCCAGTCAGCCAGCCACCAGGGTATGGGAGATTGCTCCCTGCACCCAGGAGCTGCTTACTGTCAGGGCAGGCTCTGCTACCACAACCCAGATAAGGCATATGTCCCCTTGCCCCAGCAGTAGACCCCCTGCTACAAGAACATGATCAGGGAGTGGGGAGTGGGATATTCTTATCTCCCAGTGCCAACTCCGTCATCATGGAGCTTGGGCTGGGAGCTCCCTGCTGATGGGAGTTGTGTAGCTTGCTCCCCACTCAGCTCTGTGTGCACATATCTGCTTCCATGTCCTGTTCATGTGTAGATACATGCCTGGGAGCATTTAGTCATGACAGTTTATTGGTGAGTATACTGATCTTGAATGAAATGCATGTGTAGATGTGCCCAAAGATGGGCAATATGGCCACATCCCCACGAGCAGGGGTGTGTAGATGAAAAAAGCAATGGCATAAATTTGTGCCAGTGCTTTCTGCCCCAGTGCACACCCCTGCATGTGGAGTTAGCACAGGGAAAAGTGATCCTGGAGGCCTCCCAGAACTCCAGCAGTGGTGATCCAGGCACACAGAGCCTGCCCAGCAGCCGGAGCAGATTTCTGGCCAGCCAGGCTCTGGTATTGGGCAGCGCATGTTGCTGCCATGTGCATGACCCCTCTTTTTTCCCCACACACTTTTTTTTTATGATGCAAGAATTTTCTGATATCTAAATTTGGCTCTGCACTGAGAATCAAATCACATGCATGGGGTACATTTTGTAGTGCCTCAAGCATTGGAGGCACTGCAAAACGCACACGTGAGTTAGTGTGGACATGACCTATGAGATTTACTTCAGCTATTTGGGAGTAAGTGCCTGAAAACTAATGGGATTAGATTTGAGGCAATACTGAGTCATTCTGATACTTCCACCCTATGAATGTGCATGTGGGTGTATTTGGATATCAATTAAAACACCAACACATTAAAAAGAAATCATTCTGTATAATGTGCATGTATTTTTCTCCAAACTTTGAAGAGTGTACTTGATGTGAAATCTCTCTCTTTCTGCATGTTTGTGTGATATACAAATTATATTTAAGGTAATAAAAAGTGATGCTTAAGTAACATTTAAATTAATAAATGCATATAATTAAGTTTTATAGAGTTAGCAACTTTTAAGGCTCAAATATGAATGTTTACAAAATGTTTTTTGTAAACAAAATGTTTTTTTCAAAATTATATATATAGTAAAACAACCATTGTGGATAAATAGAGATCCAAAATATGTTATATCAGTCTTTGTTAGATTATAAAAATGAATAAAAGTGGTACTGAGACATGCAAGGGAAAATCTACAGAAATTAATTATCACATTTATCCCTGTCTTCTTCATTGTGATCCCTTCCATATATCTTTCTGTTTAGCTCTGTTTGTGCTATGTGGTCTGTAAATAAGATTTACGAGAATCCATAACCTGCGATATTTCTTTACCTAAGGCACAGAATGTCATGAGTTACTACTGGTAGATGGAGCAAGCCTTCAGTTGTAATCCCAGCTGATGGAAAAAGGTACCCTGAGAAGAAAATAAGAGAGGAGATGTTGTATGGCAGTTTGGGTGAACTTTCTTGATTGATTTCATCCATACTTTCCTCTACTTCATCATTTATGAGCATTTGGAATACAGGGGAGCAGAAAAGGGAAAACTAGTAAGAAAGGTGGAAAAATTGCAAAATATACAAAGAAACTGAGTAAACTGGGGAATAATTAAAAGGAAATAACAACAGGTGTTTAAAAGACAGCTAATTTTAACTGATAAAAAATAAAAATATTCTCATTCAATGATTTTATTTCTCTTTTTTCACTTTTCTCTAAAATAGTGAAAATGGAGATGAGGTTTCTAATGGGATAATGCTATTATAACAAGTTTAATCCTACTAACCTTAAGGGAAAATACTGTGCAAGCTTAATAGCAATAAGGAAGAGATGAGCAGAGGAATGAGAAGCAGCAAGTAAAATGGAACTTCTGCTTTGTAGCCATGTTCACCAGTGCTGTTTGGACTCCCTCTGGCACCCTGGAAACCCATTTAAATATATAGGACTAGTTTATGAAAGAATGGAAAATCTTGGTTCTAGTGGTTTAGGTGAAATAAAGGCTCTAATCAGATATCAGGTTAGACCACTTTTTACCAGGAAGATACTTTTTTGCCCCTTTCAGTACTGACAAGCCCATCTCATCATTTATACTCAATCTTCCCTACCCAAGGTGGCTTCTTTGGCCCACTTAACTTCCTTGCTTCTTGGTCTACAATGCTGGTCAAAAACTCATCACACTCTGTTCCTGTGCTGAAAATGTAGAAGTTTTTGCTACTTCTGGTGGTTATAGCATGACTTCACATGTCAATCATCAGAAATCCATACCACAGTGTTTTACATTCTATTGTGTTTATAAACATGTGTACTCCTGGGGATTATTTAAGGTGTTTCTCCATTACAAACATTTCATATTTTTTTCTAGATACAATTCGTATGATCAATTTATAAAATTCTGTATTTGAGGCTCTGGCCACCCAAGAATTTCTCCCTTCCTTTCATTTATTGTCACACTTTTGCCAAGAACTTCCAGATTTGAACATGTGTGGCTGAGGTACAGCCTTATCAGTGAAGGGCACTTGTTTCTAAAATGTACTTCACCAGCTGTTATGACCGAGTTCAAATAAAGCATAGGCTCATTTATTTGCTCAGGTTTTTGCCTTCTTGGGGAATAGGGACTGATTACTTGATATAGCAGTCCTCATTTTCTTTATGCTCATTACTTTTTGTAATATCTATGAATAACCCTCTGCATCTGGCTTCCTAGTTCTGTTCTGACTACAAATGACTTAAATTTATTTATAGTGCATACACATTATATATAGTAATTTCCAAATAAATTGTAAGTCCATAACTACATATTGTAATTTCCATATAGAACACAGAGGGCACATCTACACGTGCACATTTACTGTGCAGTAACTAAATTTACTGCGCAGTATGAGTACATGTCTACATGTTCACACCCATATTGCACAGTAAATATGGCAACTGATGCTGAATCATGCAGGTATCAAATTAATGCCCAGTAATGCCCAAATTAATTACTGCACACTAATTCATGTGTAGACACCTTACTGCACAGTAACACTGCATGTGGACTGACGTGGGACTAATTTTTGTCCTAAATCAGTCCACACAGTCCACACACAGCGTTAATGGACTTCAACACCTGCACGTGTAGATGCCAGCCTATTCCTATTTACCGCGCAGTAAATTTAAGGTGGTGTAAATGCACGTGTAGATATGCCCTGCAAATCCATGTGACATATTGCATGTGTCGTACCCAGTTAAATACCTCTCTTGCATTCTAATTTTCAAATTACTCAAACAGCATGACTCAGTCTTCATGTTTAAAGTTTGGCATGTGATTAAGCGTAGTGGAGATGGTTAGATTGTGTTCTTAGATTGTGTCCTTCTAATGTTTAGACTAGACATTAGAAGGCACTACTTCACAGTCAGGGTGGCTAGGATCTGGAACCAACTTCCAAGGGAAGTGGGAATGGCTCCTACCCTGGGAGTCTTTAAGAGGAGGCTCGATGTTTACCTGGCTGGGGTCATTTGAGCCCAGTTTTCTCTCCTGCCCAGGGCAGGGGGTCAGACTAGATCTACACAGTCCCTTCCAAACCTACATCTATGAATCTTAATGTCTGAAACTATTTTTTTTTCCACATTGCAGCCATAGGAATGTCAAACTCAAAAGAGAGGAAGCTGATGACCCTTTCTGATTATGAGGAAAACTTTGTAAGCTGTTAAGAAAGCTTAATGAGACTGCAAGTTAATGCCAGATTAAATGCAATCCATACTAGCATTTGAGCCACATAATGGCTGCTATCATATAAAGGGCTGCTGGAATGCTTTATCTAAATCTAGGATTTTGATTTCTGAACCTTTGAAATAGGTCAAAAACAACTGGAGATTGTGGTGGTCATAAGATCTGAGGAGAAAAGATACGATATCATTTCTGTTCTATTTGTACTGATCAGGAATATTGATGATAGCATGCTGTGCTTAAGATAAACTACCATATTCTGTTTAAGGATAATTGGAGAATCAGCTAGTGTTAATCCTTTAATTAATGTCTTGTTGAGAATACATAGCAATGCAGGATAATTCTTCCAATATAAGATTGCTTGCAAAGTAGAAGCTGAACTGAGGTAAGAGATG
The DNA here is from genome assembly GCF_001723895.1 of Crocodylus porosus. Classification (NCBI taxonomy): domain Eukaryota; kingdom Metazoa; phylum Chordata; order Crocodylia; family Crocodylidae; genus Crocodylus; species Crocodylus porosus. The sequence continues at coordinate 57,043,982 of NW_017728906.1, read as the reverse complement.
ATGAATATCAGAACTTCTTGTTAAATTGTATGTGTTGGTGGGCTGATTTACATACAAACTCAAACAATTAGATTATAGACTTAATATAACCATCTCTGGAAAGCAACAACATCCTTTAGGCTTGATTATGATCTAAGTTGCAGCAGTGTGACTTAAGAACAAGCACACTAAAGTAAATTTAGGTCTTCTAAGGCAAAACTAGTGAGGAAGAGATCTGAATCAGCCTCTAAATGGGGAAGAAGAAAATAAAAACACCCACTGATTAATTAAAATGGGGAATTAGAGATTTATATGCATCAGTATATCACAAACCTCATTGCCTTTTCAGTTATAAGTTTAGCTTCTAAAAAGTCTCTCTCAACACCATCAAAGTCTTCAGGAGGTCATATAAGGCAGACCTATTTGTGATATAAAGGGGAACAGTGGGTCTAGACCGAATAAGGGAGGCCACTAGATATATAAATATTGAGTGCTGGGTAGAACAAATGAGAAAACAGAGACAGAAGTGTGGGTCAAAAGTTAATAACAGGTGTTCCAAGGGGGAAACACCAAGCAAACCATGCCAAGCAGTATCCATTGGTCCTTGAATGAGTCCAAGGATCCAGAGAAACTCTGCCTGGAGACGTGTGATGGAGAGAGAGAAAAATAGCCCTGCAGTTACCCAACTTCCTCCTCAGTCAGAGTCTTATACCTGGGCTGGCAAATTTGACCAGATAGCAAATTTGGCCAGAGCGAGGATGAGGTTGACCAGGAGGTGCCAGGACTTTATGGGGCCACGATGTGGAATGCATAAAGAAAAGGTGCAGAGAGAAAGGAGGTTCTTGAGAAGGCAGTGGAGGGGTGCTGTTTGGTGCAATCAAGGTAAGCATGCACCAGGCTCTCAGAAGTGACAGATGTCAGGGATCTGACAGTGCACCAGATACATGCCCATGGAGATGGCTCCATATTGTATAAGACAGGGGACACGCTGCAGCTCTGAATTTTAAAACACGACTAATTCTCTTAGCATAATAGCATGACTGCAAAGGTGTCTTGCAATCCCTCAGGGTACTAAGTGTAGTGAAGTGTTAGTATTCTGAAGTGCATAGCATATCTTTCTTCTTAACCTAATATGAAATGCCACTACCAAACCATTAAGTGCTACTTTGTCCTTCTCTAACCCCTTCCAACTATAAATTTAAAATCTGGACATAAAACTGACTACAAATTCCAATTAGGGATATAACATGAATTTCAAAGCAGCTGTTGTGCTTATTGTTATATCCATCTGATCACAAACATATTTGGTTTACTTTCTAAATGCTTTCTATATTTAGATTGTTAGGAATATGTTCATAATGATAAAGTGGTTGAATGTGTTATGCAAACAAATTTAAGACTATAGAATCCTTGCATGCTACTCACAGTGACTACTGCACTATCTATATTTTACTATCAGTGTTTTACAATTGACACAGTACAGTTTCTTTGAATTCTGATATAGTTTCTGTTAACCTGACTGAATGACTCAAATTTTTAAAAAGAGGAGGAAGTCTTGAACAGGTTAGTATCTTCTCTGAACTGTTTCTGTAAATATATTTGCATAGATTATTCAGTCCGAACACTTTCTAACATTTGTCCATGGAAAGCAATTATTAATCTTGTCCATTTTATTAGAACAAGCATGTGTTCTATGTACTGATGTATGCCAAAACTTTGTTCAGTAGTCATTCTGTTTTCTATGTAGATGCAGTAGTAGTTTTAACTTTGCTACTCCTGTCATTTCAAGCTACTTTATTCTAGCATTCAGTGTACTTTGCAGTCCACCTGATTAATATGGGCCAAAGCCTCTAGCACTTTTGCTGATAGTACGGTATTGATGACAACTGAAATGCCCACATTTCCTTTACTAATTGGTATTCATATTTTTTCCTAAAGCACTTAAAAAAGTATCTATATCATCCTTTTCCAATGAGAAAATATTTTAAGATTAAGCTTTAGCACATTGCTAGCCCCTTCATTAGTGTTTCCCCTTTACCACCTACTTGGCTGCACATTCTGTGTTGTTCTCTTTATCGTCTCCATTTAAACAAGCTAATCATCTGTTAACTTATCTCAAGGCATTATTCCTTTTATGAATCTTCAGCAGCATGTTCAGACTGCCACCTAATTATCATATGTTATCCAAGCCTCTCCACCTGCTATCACCTGGCCAAATTTCCATTATTTTTTGTCATTGAGAATGTTGGAAAGGAGAAATCAAGCTGCATTTATGCCAATGAAAGAGATTTAATTTAATCCTGGTAGAACAAATGGTGTTTTTTTAGCTGCATTTTTCTTAAAACATTGGATTCACGCATACACATATCGCTTCTACTTCCATTGCCAGGAGAGCTAGATTACACCCCCTACTACTGCAGCCAAATCAAGGATGGGTAATAAAGTATTCAGACACAATATCCAAACAATACAATTTATGATATATCGTATACAAGAATAAAGTAAGAAAATGATTCCGTAAATTATATTATTTACCATACTGCAGGATTTATATTTTTGCCAGAATACTTGATGTAAACATCCATATTTAGGTTACTAAAAATAATGTCAGGTTTAGTTACAAGTTACAATTAGCACACACTAACTCTAAGGAAAGTTAGGATGTATTAAAGCTAGCACTTGCTGTAAGAAGTCACATATTAAGGATAAGTGCCCTTTCTAATGTGCACAGATCTGACCTGTTGCTACAGAACTAGTGACCAGAGGTGTGGGTAGGAGCGGTCAAGTGTGGTCCATGACCAGCTTGCCAGCTCTTTAGCCATAGTATAGGTCAAGGGAAGACAGGAGAAAGAGGGGAGAGGACCAGAGCTGATCCCAACCTTAGATTGTCCCCAATCTCACCCCTACCCCCAACATTACCCTCCCAACTCCTCAGTTGCCCAACACTTGGACCACCCCTCTCAATCACCCCCTGGATTGTTCCTCCACTGATTGAATCCCTCCTGCTGAATAGATTTTCCACACCACAACTTGCATTCCCCCACTACCCAGATCAGCCCAAAGCAGCAGTGGTTGGGGGAAGAGGTTCCCTTCCATGCCTGTTCCTCAGCTCCCTGAAGCTAGTGCTGCCCCCACACCCCTGGATCCAGCCTGCATGCCTCTGCTGGGCCGTGTAGCTATCTGCTTACTTGCCAGTCCCCTCACTAATAACCCAGCAGCTCCCTGTGGAGTAGGAGGTTGGGGCAAGGAGCTGTAAGGCAGCTGTAGCATGGACCTAATCAGGGCATGCAAGGACCTGCTAGACTCACCCCCTCCCCTCCCACAGCTTCCCCCTGCAGGGTGGGGAGGGGAAAGAGTCCTCATCTGGGGCCAGGCAGCATTGCATGGAGTACCCCCCCTATCAGTGGTGGGGGAGAAGCAGGGGGAGAGTCCCCCTCCAAGGTCAAACAGACTTGCAGTGCCTTCCTTCCCATCCCAGGGTGGAAGTGGGGAAGGAGGAAAAGGGGGAATGACTGGGGTGGGCAGAGCTCTCCCCTCCTTCTTCCCCACAGCAGACATTTCCTCTTCCCCCACCATCTGAATCCTGCAGGCCGAGGTGGGGGTTAATCCCCTCCAAAGTCTAACTCGGGCCTGCTGGGGCCTAGCCACACCCCCCCTCAGCTCAGCTTCCCCCTTGGAAAAGAAGGGCTGTTTTAGCATCCCCGGGTTTCTGGTCTGAGCCACTGCAGGCATGTGCTGAACATCTATCTGTTTGCAAACTGGTTAACTCTCTGAAGGTTAGACTAACCTGAAAAGATTGAATCAATTCAGGCTCAGGCTTTTTGAATGTCTGTCCCTAGACTTAATGTGTGGACCCTTAGGTTTTAAGTGCCTTTAATATAGTCGAATTGTAGGTGTCTAATTGTAACCCTAAATGTCATCATTACAATGTGAAGTTTAAACATAACAGACTTCTAAATATCGGTGCACCCACACTGACCTTCTTTCAGATTAGATTTCTGATGCTGCAGTACGGGTTTAGCATGTAATGTGTATCACATGGATTTTTCAGTGCTTAAGAACAGCCAGTCTCCCAGTTCCTTTCCTAATACTTCATAACCTTGTCAAAAAACAAAAGGCAGAGAGGATGCTTATAGATCAAGGCATTCCAGCCCTTAGGTACATAGTTATTTGGCTCCCATATTTTATGTTGGGACAAGAAATCAGTAGCCTGTATCCAAATTTACACAAGTATTAGGATTGGCATACCCATTTCCTGGCTAGCCTCTCCTGATTAGCCAGGTAAATCACCTACAACTTCAGTTAGCTCTGACCACATTTTCTTTTAAGATAAAATCACAGTGTAAAGCAGTTAGGTAGTACTTAAATATAAATTCCAGAGGCTCTGTAGCCTCAGTGGGTGATAAGTGCTCCTCTTGCAGATTTTCCTTAACAGCCATAAAACACACTTTGGTAAGCCAGGCGGCTTCCCCAGTAAATAAAACTGAAATAGCATTTACCTGGGTCCAGAGTGTTGCAGGTATTGAGACCTAGTCCCCACAACAGATAAATCTCTTGGCTTTGTACCAGCCGTCACTAAATTGGAAAGGCTGTCTTCAAGCCCACACTTATAACCTTCTACCACCCACCTTAAGGCTTAACAGTCGCAGCTCTCAAACACGTAAGGTCTAAAGTGTACTACTACCTCAATTTTGCAGAAAATAGTATTTTCACATTCTTCTCATGATACAATTCATGTTGTCAATGTATAAAATTCGATATTTGAAATTCTGTTCAGAGACTTTTTCAGAAATCACCTCTGGGTATGGCTAGTAGCCACCCTTCTGCACATTTCTCAGCCTTTCTAGCTATTCACTGGAAATATAAAGAATTAGAACAAAAAAAGTCTATGTGCATGTAAATTGTAATTATTTGCTAATAATTTGCACATAACCTTAAAACTCATCACCAAAAATATAAAGATTTATTGCTGATGGAAAACTTTAGCTGATTGCTTTGATGTTTTACTTTTTGTTTACTTTTGCTGTAGAAGCAGGCTTCCTACAGAGTGGCCTCCTAGAATGACGTCTCTCACTAGAAAGAGCTATTGGTGGACAGCTGTCTAAACGAGAGCTATTCATTAAGGGATAGCTCAGTAGCCATGGTACCTGAGCCCTTGTTACTTTTCTTGAGTTTCCCTATTTTACAAAGCTTGGTTGTCAGATTATTCTGTGGGACCAGGAGTTTAAATTTCGTAACCATCTCATAGAGGGTTTACCAAAAATCCATTAGAGGGGAATCCTTATAATTTAGACAAAGATGGGTAGGACTAATATTGGTGATGTATAGGGGAAAATTGTTATAGCTCATCATCATTATCCTCACTCAGAAGAACATTAAGTTTGCCAAGACAAGCACACAAACCTTTGGAAATGCCAGAATTATCCAGATTTGTCTTTGTGGAACTACCACAGCCTCAAAATTTTCATTATCTATAAATTTTATTAGCAGTAATTTTATATTTACTTTAACATCACTGATAATAAAGTAAAATAGTGCCAGGATTAGTATCAGTCCCTGAAGAGCTCTTGAGAAACAACATGCTCAAAAATCATTTCTCATTGATAGTTACTTTTTGAGAGTTAGTCCTTAATCCATTTAAGACAAGCATTACTGATATTGTATTGTACTAATATTTATTCAAAATACTCTGTAGCACTAAGTCAAATCCCTGTATATTAAATCTTTGCAGTTACCTTTATTAACCAAGTTGCAACCTCAGAAAAAATGGAATTCATGTTGTTTGGTGAAATTTGTTTTCTATAACATCACATTGAATGGCATTAATTATATTCCCTTCATTTAATTCTTTAGGCTAAGTACAGATGGTCAAAAGGCCTGAGGCTGAATCAATTCTGTCTTTGCAGGTTAATCTAAACTGCGGAGATTAAACTGAGAAACAACTAGACACACATTTATATTTGATTCAGGAAATGCAGCCACATGCTTGCAGTGGCTCAGGCCAGAAGCTGGGGGATGCTAGAGGATGCCTCTCTGGCACATAGCCAGCATGGGCTGTGTGTTTGTTTCTTCTTTCTGCTGCCCCAAAGTATCTGGGATTTGCAGTCAACAATCACAGTAGCACGACTCTCCAGGGTTGCTCATCACTTTCTCTTCTTGTGCCTCTGGGATTTGTAATCCGCAGTCACAGCCAGCGGTAAATTTAGCAGCAGGAAAGCTCTATACTCAGGGAAAGGTAGGTTTAACTCCCCTCCCTGGCCCCAGACCCAAGCCAGGGTTTGCTGTGGGGAGCAGTCCGTGACTCCCCTCTCCCTCCACCCCCAACCCTTCTCTGCTGGAGCTGGCAGCACAGCCAGTCCAGGGCTGGAAAGCATGCTGGGTTGCTGGGGGACTGAGTTAACTTGAACCAGGAAGGGGTACGGGCCAGAAGTTTCATAAACCAGTTTGACCCAAATCAGTTAAGTCTGTTAGTACATTCTACCAAGTTTATCTTAAAACAGTTCCAGCCATTTTGAAACTGATTTATGTGCACTGAACTTCTGTTCTGTTACAGTTTTAAACCAATTTCTGATAACTTAAACTGGTGTAACTTCTGTCCCTAGCCTTATTGAATGAGACACACATCATTTTTCCATTCTTTTGCTCAAGATTTATGTCAGGCTATATGGCATACAGTTACTTCGATCATCCTGTTGGTTATTATTTATTAGTACACATATCATTAGTTATTTTCTATTCATCTTGAATTTCCCAAGATTACATATTAAAACCGAGAAGGCAGAGTTCCTCAGTCAATTTGTTACATCAAATTATTTGGGTCTGCTAATTTAAGAGAAAACATTAAGTTTTGAACGACACACACACACAAATGAAAGGAAAAGCCAGTATGAACGCACCCTGTGCTGCCTTCCAGATTAGCCATGGTTATCCTGTTCAGGGTCTTTCCATTTTCTATTTCTATTACCAAGCCCCTCCTGTGCCCCAAAAAGAACACCTCTCTTGGCCTGTTTTCAGAGGTCACGTTACTAGTCCCTTTTGTACTTTCTCTTGGTTTTCTGTTGTTTTCTATTACTGATATAAAGACATGCCCACTTGTACTCCTATTAGTTCCCCAGTCCCTGAGTTTGCCATTAGTTCCCAAGGAAACCTCTTCTGTTTCCCAAAATTAGCTTTTGCTCAAGCTCTTCATGCTACCAGAGCTTTGAATAGGGCTTCTATTGTTTTTTCTATCTTATTTCATAAATATATTATATTGCTTGTTCCATCAGGCCATAATTTAGGGAAGCTGGCAGATTAAAAACCTCCATCGAGGTACAGTGCAAAAAAGTGGACATCCTCTCTGGCAACTATCACCTCCCTTCCCTTCCCTGCCCCGCCCCAGCAAATTATTATTTCTACTTTCTCACACTATGAATTCAGTCTTTAATTACCATATTTTTTTTCATATTCAACACACTTTACCCCAATAAGTCAGCCTCCCCCATAAACAAAATGGTTCATAAGTTTTACGCAGAGAAGCTGTTTTCTTCACTGAAAAAACAGCACACCTGGAGACACCATGCATGCCATGAATATGCCAAGATGACTGTCAAAATGGTGCGGTCCTGTGTTACTCTTTCATAGCTATAGCTATTGGCTGAGAGCTGTAGCTCATGCCAGAAGCAGTGAGTAAGGTCCTGGTAGTAGCCTGATGAGGTTTGTGATAAGGAAATATTTATATAAGTTCCTGTGAATAAACAAGGGTAACTGTCCATCCCAGTTGGAAAATATGGGACATTCAGGACACTGTTCCCCTTCTGCTCTTTTCCTTCCCTCCAAAGTCAGTGATGCACTGCAGGGAGAGGTGGAGGAGGAGTGGCATACTGCAACAGCAGGCAGGGCAACTGTGGTGCCTGCCCAACCACCTTTCTGGGACATCAGGCTGCTTCCCTTCCCCACCAGACTATGTCCTGTACCTGGGACACTCATTTTAATTTGTGCTCCATTCCCAGCACCAGCCTCCAAAATCTAGGACTGTCCCAGGAAAAATAAGACAGATGGTCACCCTATATATAAAGAACTACTTGCAGTAAAGAACTAGCCATCTTGGTACTGCCCTAGCAGGGGTCTGGGACCTAACCTATGTGACACAGAATAAGTCTTCCTGGAAACAAAGATTGTCCAGGAAATGTGACATTCCAGGAGATAGTCTAGGTGAGGTAATTGGATAACCTATGGTCCGTGAAGGACTTGGATTTCCTAGATAATCTATGGTCCTTGAATGACTTGCTCTATGGGCACATCTACACGTGTTAGTGCACAGAAGCCTAATTTAATATACATTAAGGGTGCATGTCTACATGTCTGTGCCCTTAATGTGCATTAAAATGGCAAATGTAGGCTAATCACAATTAGGTAAGGTGCATTACCACACATGTAGACATGACCTGGCACTAAGTTTAGTGCCAGGACAGTCCAGCCACTAGGAATCAAAAAGCCTGAGCCTAAATTGATTCAATCTTTGCAGGTTAGTCTAACCTGGCTAGGCTAAAACATTTTTTTAACCAGACAGACATCCCAGAAATGCAGGCACATGCCTGCAGTAGCTTAGGCTAGAAGCAGGGGGTGCTACAGCAGCCCTGCTTTCCCCAGAGCTGAGTTGAGGGGGGCGTGGTCAGGCCCCCATATGATGCTGTTATTAGGGAGGGGTCTCCCCCCTTGATAACAGAGTATTTATCAGCTCTGTTATCAGCATTTAACACCCCATCAGAAAACAAAGCCTTGCTCATTACAATCTCTTCTTAAACAGTTTTTTTTTCCAAAGGAAGAAATGCAGGGACATTGCCATCTGAGCTTTTGATTACTTCCAAAAAACCCTAAGTGGACAATATCTGCCTTTCACAACACTAGCTAGCATACCATATGTTGGTTATAGTTTGTGTTGTGGGAGGGAGGAGGAAGGGATCTCTGCTTAAGCAGTGAGTGGTGAGGAGGGGAGGGGAGGCACAGGGAAGCCAGCAGACCCTGCTGTGCCTACAAGTCTCTACTGGAGTTCTGTCCAGGGACCAGAGGGGAGAAGCCAGCCCTGCTTTGGAGCAGAGAGCCCACCCAGGCCAGAGAGCATACTGGGATGCCTAGGGTGTCTGTTTTAGTGTAAACCAGCAAAGGGTCTGGGACAGACAACACATAAAATGGTTTAACCCAAATCAGTTAAGTCTGAGACTACATTCAACAAGGTTTATTTCAAACTGGTTTCAGCCATTTTTAAACTGGTTTACGTACACTGAACAACTGTTCTTTTACAGGTTTAAACCAGTTTCTGATCACTTAAACCAGTTTATGCATAATGTCTGTCCCTACCCCAGGGGACTAGCCTGAGCCCAGCCCCATGTCATCTAGCTGGCCAGTTCCTCTCCCACAGGACTGGACTACTCTCTGGCAGCCCTTAACTGCAGGCTGTAAAAGACTGCATTCATTCTGTGCCCTGGGGCACCCACACCAGGATCCTCAACAAGACTGCTCATTTGTGCAGGAGCCCAGAAGGCCCTGTCTGCCCCCATGAACAGGCCACAGGCTTTCTCTGCCTGTCCTGTTCACCCTCCAGAGCTGATGCTTGGCCACAGCTGAATGTTGCAAAGGGCTGCAGCTTGCTGCACCCCTTGCCCAGGCCTGAGATCCCCCCAGTGCTGCTGTCTGACTATCCCTGTCAGCAGGGCCAACATCTGCTCCCTGCTGCTGCTCACCCCCAGCTGTCTCTTGTGCTTACAGGTCCTGTGGTGAAGTGTCTCTGCTGTGCAGCTCCCAGTCTCTGGCTGTGCCCCTGTACTGGGTGCTACTGGCAGCTGTCCAGAGCCAGTCATGCAGAAACAGCCACACAGGCCCAGAGAGCTGGTGCAGGATTACTATGTCATCATCCTCCTCCCCATCAAGCCCCAGCCTCACCCTCATGCACATGCCTATGGCAACTTCTAGGGCCCCCAACTGGACCCAGGAGGAGGTGTGAGACCTAGTAATGCTCTGGGACCATGCTGATGTGCAGAGGCTGTTTGTGTGGGGTGGGTGCTTTAAAAACCACATTTCCAAAGCCCTGTGGGGCAGAATGCAGGACTTAGAGCAGTCTCAGTCAGTGCTGCAGTGCCATGTAAGGGTCGAGGTCTTGTGAGCACAGTGGATGGCCATGACTGACTTCAGTCATTAAACTGGTCGTGCCCAAAAGTCCATCCCTCTTTATGCAGCAGCTGACCTCCATTTTGGCACCCCAGGAGATGGGCCAGATGCCTGTGAGTGCCACCAGCAGGGAGCCCCCACCCTGCCCTGACACCTCCAATGACATGTCAACCCAGGGAGGAGGCCTTGGGCATTCAGTTACACACCCCATCCTCCTCCCCAGCTGCTGCATCCACTGGCAGCTCAGGGAGGCCTTCCCAGTGGTTGCCTCACCCTTTGTGCAGCCCCAGACTCTGGCACAAGGAACAGCTGGCCATGCTGGTTATCAACAGCCCTAGGTCCTCCCTGGGTTGAGGGGAGCAAGGCCCTGGCTGGGCACTGGCCTGCTGTGTGCCATGGACTGTGGACAGCAGGTGCAGCTGAGCACCAACACTGATGGGGAGGCACATGCTGAGCTGCCAGCCATCCCTGGACAAATGGTTCCATAATTTGGAACGGCCCTCCCAATCCCTGCCCCTGCCCCTGCCCTGGCCTTGGCCCTGGCCCTCATCCCCACTCCCTGCCTGGCCTGCCTACAGTGCTGTGGTCCGAGGTTCCCCTCCCCCTCCCGCACAGCACACAGACAGGAGGGACACAGCTCAGAACTTTATTGAGCAGCCTGTGTCCCCACAGCTGAGCAGGCATTGGCCTCTCAAGTGCTGAGGAAGACATCAATGCTGGTGGTGATGTTCTCCTTGGTCATGTGGGTCAGGAGCATATATTACTGTGACAGATAGCCCTTCAGGTAGTGGCAGAGGTTGCGGGGTGGCTTTGGCTTACCCCCTGTGCCATCATAGGTCAGGGTCCCAAACCAGAAGCACAGGTGTGCCCAGGGCACAAACAAGATCATCAACAGCAGGGCATAGTGGCTTAGGCAGACCTCACATTGCAGTGGCTCCCAGACCCATAAGGGAACATCCAAGGGCTGGGGGTTCAGAGCCACCTTCCCACCTGCCCACAAACAGCTCATTGCACACCACCCAGGGCACATACAGCAGGGGCACACTCAAGATGGAGTGGCGGCATGGAGGGGCTGGCTCTGGGGTACCTCCCCAGAGAGGCCCCTAGTGGGGAGGGTGGGGGCACAGCCAGCCCCTCACCCCAGTTGTGCAGGAGCCCCATGCACCCTGAGCTGGGGTTCCGTGGGTTGGGTAGCAGTGCAGAAGAGCAGTTGGCCTGCAGGGAGAGGGAGGGAGCAGGGTCTGGAACATCAACAGCAGATGCTGCCAGCATCCTGGTCTGGCCTACCCTGGGAAGGAGGTTGGGGAGGCAGGCTGCCTGTGGCCAGCACCCAGCAGATCACTGGCCCCAGGGGAGTAAGAGGAAATGGGGGCTTAGCAGGCAGCTGCCAGGGACCAGCCCTGTCCAGCCAAATTTCCATGGTCCCTAGGCACCCATGCACAACCGATCCCTGATTTGAGACCAGGCAGTGCACAGGCCCTGATACAAATCATCTTATCTCTGAAATATTGAAAACTCTCACAAAAGACTTTTCTGTTAAATTAGGTTTTTACTGGAGCGCCACTGGAGTGATCTGGATGCACCAGCTGTGCCAACGGTGCTCCAAGAACGGGACCCTGATGCTCCAGTGTCTGGTGGTGGTGGTAGAGGAGTGGGAGGCATGGGAGCAGGCAGGGGAGGCATGGGAGGAGGCCTGGGGGTGGAAGATATTGCCCAGGTGGAAGCATGGGACTGGGCATAGCAGCACCACTTGGCCCACATGGAGGCCCTGGAGTACCTTCAGCAGCAGAGGTATGCCAATCATATGGCCTTGGCAGCCATGTACTTGTCCTGCACTGCCTGGTTCCCACCCTTTCTCCGTAAGGCTCTTGGTCTCACTGACACCCTGGAGCAGGCCCCCATCTGGCCCTGGGAGGAGGTCCTGAGGTGCCTCCTGACTGCCAAACCCCCTGGCTCAGCCCTCGCCCTGCTGCCACCCACCTGGACCCAGACCCACTTTCTCCCCCACACCTTGTGGCTAAAGACCCGGTCCTGCATGAAGTCGCCATGCGCTGGGGTCACAGTGGCCCCCAGACCTATGGAAGATCAACCAGGGGCTGGGGTGCAGAGCCACTTTCCTACCTGCCCACCAGGCTCTTCCCAATAGCCACCCCTCCACCATGGCCCCCACTTGGTGTTTGAACAGCCAAAATATTGTAAATATTTTTCAGTATAGTTTGTCTCCTGTATATAGTTTGCCTCATTTATATACTTTGCCTCTTGTAAGCCGGTTTTCTACTGGTGGGTATGGAAGGTTGTGGAGGGGCACTGTTTTCTGAGGGGGAAAGGATGGGTTTGGGGGTTGTGAGGACAATACATTTTTTTTGTTTGACCCATGTGCATATCCTGAGAGTGGTGCTGGGGGTGTGTGAGGGCAGGAGGGCTGGAGTGGGGAGTGCAGGAGGAGAGGGTTAGGCAGAGCCTCCTGCAGCCTGTGCCTTTTGGCTTGAAAATGGCATTTAAAGATCTTTTTTTTTGAAATTGACTTATAAGTATACATATGTGCATTATAAGAGTTCAAGATGGGCAGCAGGGGTTAACTGGTTTGTAAGAGCCTGGGTTTCACACACAGAGTTCCATATAGCCCTGGAAGCAGATGAGCTGTCTAACATGACAAGGCCAATAGATGGACACAGCCTGAGAATTGAGCAGGACATCCCATAACATGAGATCACAGTCTTCAAGGTAGACAAGTTGTCTCACACAAGTAGGATACACAGCCTGGGAGCCAAGGAAGTATGTACCATATGGCCCATAACATGAGAAAAGTGATACCAGCTGCAAGGCCCCAGAGCAGTGGCAGGGGCTGAGTCCTGGTTTTGGGGGAACAGACCAAATTAGGAAAAGGCCCGGAAGGCTATGTGGATGTGTGACCTCAGAGAGACAGCCAACCAGAGATAGCCATGGATGGAGAGTCATCAGGAGTCATTAAGGGGGAAGAAGAATACAAAATCAGAGACTTGAGACTAACAAAGGGTTAGTCCCTTTGTCCTCCCGTTGTCCCGTTCCTCCCTGTCCCTCTTTGCAGTCCCTCCCTGTTCTTTCTTCTCTTCTTCTTTTCTTCCCTGTCCCTCCTTGCTGTCCCTTCTTTTCTTCCTTTCCATCCCTCCCTGTTCCTCCTCTTTCTCCTACCTGAAAAGGGTCCCCATGCTGAACCTCATGCCCTGGGAAGGGTCCTGAGGCTGCCATGGACAGAGGGAATATGACCAGCCCATCTCATGCACCTCACTAGAATGGGGCTCTGGGCCTCAGCATCCCACTTCTAGACTGCTGAACACCTAAGAGAAAGAGCCTTAGAGTGGGGCCTGCATCCTGAACAGATCTGATAACCTGCCAGGATTGGTAGGTATAGAATTGCTTGATTGCATATATTGTTGCTTTTCTGTTATCACTCTGTATCAATAAATTTGACTATCATCAACTGGCAGGTGTTGTGGTCGGTCTGAGGGCTGTGCTTACCCAGAACTAAGGTATAAGGACTGAGTCCAAATCCAGTGCCAATAATGCCCTGCCCCCCCCCTCCCGGTGGGTGTGTGGCTGTCTTGGGGCCTGGTTGGGGGAGGAGGGGGCGGTGGGGTTGCTGAGGCCAGCAGGGCCAGCACCCTTGCCAGCAGCATCTCAGGGCACTGGCCAGCACTGGAAGAGGCCAGGCTGGAACAGTGGGGTGCTGGGCATCGCTAACAGGGGAAGGGGCACGGGCAGTCCTGGCATGGGGAAGCAGGGTGGGCAGAGAGGGAGCTGGCACACGCCACTTCTGTGCTTGGTACGTGGCTCCTGCGCAGGGAAGGGTCTGACTAGGGATCAGAGCTTCCAAGATGGCTTCCAAGAGCTGACAGCTGATTCTGGCTTCAACATGACTGCCAAGAGTTGGCAGCCATGTGGCTGAAGGCTGGACTTCCCCCCAGTAGCCATAGGGGCACATGGCAGGGCTGAAGGGACTTGGGACTAACTTTAGTGCTAAATGCCAAAAATCATTTAGTGTGCATTAGCTTAATGCACATTACATTTAGTCACACTTATTTGCACATGTAGACATGCCCTATGTCATGCAGTTGGCCATGACTTTGGAAAAATCTTTCTTGTCCTTACATTCTGCCTTCCAAAAAAGGTATGTATTTCATTTGGGGGTGCATTATATGCAAGACATTATGGCACATATGAAAAATGGCATTTTTCATTGGATGATTTACCTATTCGTAAACTCAGGACTTTTCTATTTGTACTGCAGAAATGAAAATCATGTGGGTGAGGTAACCTGACAGTTTGAGAAGCTTATGTTGTGTGGGTAATATATAGGGCCTTGGGTAGTCTCCCCTATTTCTTTATGAATTCTGCCCTAATCTCTGACCTTTGTCTTTGCTACAACTAATCTGACACATAGACCTCTACCACTATTGCATAAAGCTCTGTGGCTCCACCTGGACCTGAAGCTGTGTGCCAGATTAGTTTATAGTGGCTGCATCACCTGACTGCATCTCTGCTATATGCGTAAGTTTTAGCCTAAATGACAACAGATGTTAAAGAGCTGTCATGTGTACATGTGTGTCATGCAGGATGCGTGACATTTGTCAGCTCTGTGCGTAATACCGTGTGAAATTGAGGATATAGACATCTGTCATACAGTCTCTCTTCATCATTTTTATTCTGTCTGTTATTAGAAAAGACATCTTCCAGTAGAAAAAAACCTGTTTTTCTAAAAGCTTGTTTTAAATATCGATGCAAGTAAAACCCTCAGATTTGAATCACTGACAATGATTAGAGAAATTTTATTTAAGGGATTAAAAAAAAAATAAACACTTCTCCTTTTTTCCAGTTTGCTAGTTCCGTGCATATGGCAACACTTTGTACATGATCAGTTTTATGATAGTATTATTGGGCCGTAACTTTCCTTAGGTCTTGAAACATCTCAGATGCAAACCACATACAGCAGAAAAGATGACATTGAAACTAAAAGTAAAAAGACAGTAAGCAGCATTCAGGAAGACACAGAAAGTAGAAACATTGGTGGACTGTGATTTTTTTCCCCATGTGAGAGGGTTAGGAGCTAGTGCTCCATGTTGCTAGAAGTATGTTTCTAGTAAAAAATCCCAACCTGCCTAGCATAAGGACTGTTAGCTAAAATGGAGTTGGACTGGGGTAATGTTTGCCACAGGGGCATAGTGTCAGTTGGTAATACTTAAAGAGTTGGAGCAGAGAAGAACAAGGTTCCTCAATCCCTCCTCAATGCGACTGGCAAGTGGAAGAGGAAAACATGCATTTGGAGGAAAGAAAGAAACTAGGAAAGAAAGAAAACTTCTGAATTTTTTTAGAAGAGATTTACAAAAAATATTAACCAAGACTACAGCAGAAGGTGGGATCTCCCTACATGTCATTTTTTTTTCTGAAGAATATTTTCAAAAAATTAAAACTTTTCATTGGCCTTATTTTTATAGTAGTCATAGAAGACTGAAGAGCAGAATGCATTTGGGTGCCGATATCATGTGAGAGAGAGAATGCTGTTATAATGGTGGGGATTTATAGGCCACCAAATCAGGAAAAGGAGGTACAGGAAGTATTCCTCAAGGAGGTAATAAAACTATCCAAAAGCTATGGGGTGGTACTGATGGGAAACTTCAGTTTTCCAGACATCTGATGGAAGAACAATATAGCCAAACATAAAATGTAGAACTGGTGGAGGACAACTTTTGGTTCTAGAGGGCTGAAGATGCAACTAGGGGATCATCTATCTTGTGTCTTGTCCTGACTAATAGGGTAGAACTAGTGGAGGATGTGAAGGTGATGGGCAATTTGGGAGGAAGATTCACGCTATGATAGAATGCCATATCCTGAGAAAGGGGAAGTATGAGGTCAGCAGAATTAGGACGCTAGATTTCAAAAACGCAGATTTCATCCAACTCAAGAGTTAATAGATGTGGCACCATGGAAAGACAGACTGAAGGACACAAGCACCCAAGAGGGCTCAGAGCTTGTAAAGGGCACAAAATTGGAAGCTCAATAGGAAATATTATTGACATGATGAAAGCACAAGAAAAATGGTAAAAGACCAATGTGGCTGCACGAGGAACTTCTGAAATGCCTCAAATGCTAAAGGAAAGCATACAGGCACTGGAAAAATGGACAGGTTATGGAGGAAGCTTACCAGGAAGTAGCAAGAACATAAAGAAACAAAATCAAAAAGAAAAAGATTAAGAAGGAGTTGTACTTAACCAGTAGCAGTAGCCTAATACTACTGTGCAGTAGCATCACATCATGGCTATTGCCATGTAACACTACTGCTTGGTAGTATCGGGACACTGCCAGGTCAGTGTCTCATGTAGACAAAGCCACTGATGAGGATATAGTAATGCTGCTCCTACAATACTGAAGTGAGCAACCCGTGATGATTCTTATTATATTTGTATCAATTAGTTAGTTATTGCTATGTCAGGAAGATTCTGGAGGTAGGTCTTTATCTGGAAGGTCCCAATGATACAGGAAAACTTGGAATTAATACCAGTTTCCCAAGACTGAAGGTATAAAGAAACAGACATTATATAATGTCATATGACTGCAAAGAGTGCCCATCCAAAATAAGCTCATGGTAACAAGTATAGGTTGTTACCTGTTCTGTTGTGATTAAAGGGGGGATGTATTCTTTTTCAGTATTATCACTGATTTTTAGTCTATTTCTACTTCTTACTGAAGAAAAGAAGTAATTAACACCTTTTTCGTATTGGTTTTAAAATGCTATTTTGGCTTGAGAGCAAAGTGTTTGTGTCCCTTTCCCCCGATTCATTGGCTGTCCTCTAAATTTGATGATGTTCTATAAAGCACCACTTGTACTGTCTATCAGAGAAACATACAAAAATTAAAATGTGCTTCAAGCCTGCTGCCTAGTTTTCTATCTTAATGAAATAAGAAAGTGGGAGCCACTGAATTAATTATTCCATCAGGATTATTGTGCAGCTCATGGCTCTGAATATCAATAGATTTAAGATCAATAAGCTTTTACCATTTATAGCCCCTGAAATCTATATTCAAATCTCAGAAAATCTGAGTGTTATACTGCAGAATAAAATTGCTCAATAAGCAACATGCTGAGCTGTAGCAAGTATTTGGGGAGGAGAGAAAAAAAGCCAAGCTAAGTCCCTGATATCATGAGATATTTTTAAAACCATCACTGAAAAGAAAGGAGTGTGAGCCTTTACATGCAGGAGACCCAAGTCACTTATTTCTATTTTCAGGATATGCCAGAAGTCCCAGCTGAAATCAGGACGGTGTACTACAAGGTATAGAAACACTTTTTTAGAGACATTCTCTGACCTCAAGATTTTATCATCTTAAATAGATTATAAAGAAAAAGGATGGGAGGAGACTAGGATAAACAGTTGTGAAGTGAGTTTCCCTAGTCACACAGCTGCATGTGACAGAATAGGGAATCTAATCTATGCCTTGTGAGGCCAAGTCCAATAACTTACTCTTTCACCAAAATGCTAAAGTTTTATTGAGAACTTTTGGCTATATCCACAAAAGGTTTTACGTGCCTAAGTCCAAACCTGAGATTCTTAGAATTCCCCCCTTGGCTGCAGCCTAATTCTGGAGGCATCTAAAATAAGGAAATACCTCAGCATTTGTTGTTAAAGTTCCCTAAGAGTAAGAAGAAGTATACTTCTAAGCATGTGTGCTACTTTCCTAAACCATAACAATGCTGATTAGAGTTGCATCTCAGGCCTAGCTCCATTTGGATCAACAGATTTTGATTTTCTCTGCCTTTCTTACATAAGTAACCAGACAGGTAACAAAGAAGCAGGAGGAAAGCAGTCCTAATAAGTCATGTGCACCTATACACATGCAGGGAAGCTGCTCCGATGCACTGTAATTACAGCACATTGGAGCAGACTCGATTAATTGGTGGGAAAAATGGTGGCTGGAATGTTAAAGTTTGTTGAGCGAGCTTTAGTTCAAGCACCCCACCACCATTTTTAAAAGTGCTAAAATGTTAAAAGCTGCTACATGACATGTGGTGGTACTTTAATTAGACTGGTGCTCAAAATTGCACTGATTAACACACTGCCTCCTCCCCATCCCCAGAGCATGTGTAAAAAATGCCCATTATGTACAAAATGCATCATCTGATCCATTTTTTTCCAAACAAGGCAGAAGCAGGCCTTAGTAACTTCCCTCCACCCTTAATTCAAGATCTCAGTGGTTAAAGCTCAGCCCCAAGAAGTAGAATACCTAGATTTAATTTCCTTCTCTGTTTGAGAAGCCTGAAAACCCTGTCTTCTTTATCCCAGGAGCAGGGCCAGCCCATCCTATACTGCGAAACCTGCAGCTTCAAGGGGCCCCACAGCTAAGGGGCCCTGTGCATAGGCAGATGAATGCCTGGGCAAAGTGGGCAGTTGCCCTGGGCCTTTCAGGACATGGGGGCCCAGGAGGGAGAGGCAGGCAGCCCAGCATGCATATACTGCATGCACGTGCAGGCTGGCCCCAGGTATTCTGCTGGCAGAGAGCAGGGAGCAAAGTGGAGGCGCAGGCTGGAGGCTTGTCCAGGGAAGGGGAGAAGTGGGAGGAGGGGGCTTTGGGCTGGTAGCAGCACGGTGATTGGTTGGTGGGGGTCATGTTGTCCAGCAAGCCCGGTAGAGACAGAAAGAGTGTGTGGGTCAGTGAGAGAGAGTGGGAGCTGCTTGGGAAGCAGAGGTCTGTGGGTTGGGAGTGAGGGGCACCAACCAGGGGTGGGGGGCAGAGATGCCTGAGTCAGGGAGGAAGTGCTAGCAGGCAATTTGTGGAGGGGGGAAGGGTCAGCTCCCTGTTGCTGCATGCACCCCAGGCTCAGAGAGGTATGAGGGCGGGGGGGCATGTGCCCCTCTAGATTTGTGCAGGAGGCAGAAGCAGGCTGTGGCTCTTTGCTCAGGTCTATGCCTGCTGCCTTTCCTTGAGCCCTGAGTCTCATCCCTGCCCTGCCTGGCAGGGTGCAGGGTCCCTGGGGAAAAAGCAACGGTACAGACAGACCCCAGAAATACTAATCCAAGCAGTTAGGCAAAATATTTTAAAAACTCTATATCTGAAGCTAGGCTTCTAAGTAAGTGGGCTGGTTAGCATACTTGAAAAATCGTCAGGCCATTTACCTAGATACCCAAAGGCTTTAAAGCCTAGCTTTAGGGCTACATGTTTTTAAGAAGGGTATGTCTGCAATTTTTTAAAGCACAGAGCCTAGCTTCAAATATGAAATGCAAACATCCACAATTCTTGGTTCAGAAATGATACCTTTTATTAGATAAACTAGGAAATCACAAAAAAAAATCTCTTTTTCTGCAGACTTTCAGGCTCAATGGGCCTTCATCAGGATCTGGGGAAATTAAAGATGGTCAGTAGTCTCCATAGGTAGGAAATCAACTTAATTTTTGCACAGAGGGAGCTGGAGATGGAAAATCTGTCCCTCTGGGTCCATGCGATTGAACCAAGAGTTCTAGATTTTTGCATTTCTTTTTGTCTCAGACCAACACGGCTACCAAATACACCCCTAAAACAAATTTTAGCTGATTTGGAGTTTTAAACATCATTGCAGAACAACAAGAAAGATTTTTTTTAACTTTTCTGCTTGCCATGGAACACCTCCAGGGAAAGAATCCTCCCTGATCTGCACAACAAAGAGCAACTCAAAACAACTCAGAAGCATAAAGGTCCCTCCTTTGAGCCTGAAAGATTGCAGAAAAAGAATTTTTTTTTGTGATTTCTTAGTTGGCCTAATAAAAGGTTTAATCTCTGAACCATGAGTTCTAGATTTTTGCATTTCTTTTTGTCTCAGAACTACACAGCTATCAAAGACATCCCTAGCTTCAGATATGGAGCTTTTAAAATAATTTGCCCAACTGCTTGGACTAGTATTTTCTTGGGTCTCTCTGCACTGTTGCCTTTGCTCTGGGGGCTCTGTGCTCTGCCCAGCAGGGCAGGGAGGAGATGCAGGGACCTGGCAAAGGCTCCAATCCCCATGCATATACCCACAGCCCCTCACACATGCACAAACAGAGAGGATGTGGGTGTCCAAAAGCTTTCAAATAACAACTTTTTGCAGCTATTTAGTTAGTCTAAGAAAAGATATCACATCTGCCCAAAGACTCCAGCCACAGGTCAACATCCCAATCCCTCCACCTTCCTGTATCATCCAGGAAGAGCACAAAGCAGTTGCAAGATGCCCTCTTTGCCCAAACAAGGGTGGTTGTGCCCAAAAGCTTGCAAAAATGAAAATTTCCAACTATTTTAGTTGGTCTTATAGAAAAATAGCTTGTAGTGGTGGTTTTACCAGTCTGACTGCATTTGCTGTGTACTGAGCTACAAGGAATGGAGCCTGGTATGAAAAAAAACAGTCTTTAGAAACCTGTTCTATAGGAATGCAAATTTAAGAAGGTTCCAGGGAACAGCAGGTGGTTTACTTTTAGGTATCAGATGCCAACTAGGTTGTAGGGGGGGGCATAAAATCAATGCAGTATTGCCAACCCCACCCTGTCAAAAGTCATGAGACAAGCTGTTAAAAATCAAGAAATTTGGTATGTAAATCATGAGAGGCTATTTTTGAACTGTGGGGGGGGCAAGTATTTGTGAAGGTGTGGGGGGCTCTGGGTATATGTGTGGGGTTTGGAGCCTGAGGCAGGGGGGTCCCTGTACACCATGGCAGGATGCGGGGTACAATGTCAGTGTGTTTGCATATGTGAGTGTGCATGCTTGTCTCTGTGTTCATGGCAGGGAGAGTATATTTATGTCTGTGTGTCCGTGTGCAGAGTGAGTGAGAGTAATGTGCACCTATCTGTGTGTGTGTGTGTGTGTGTCTGTGTGTTTGACCATAGTGGGATGGCAGGGGGGAGGGCAGGGAGCAGGGAGAAGAGGCAGCCCCCTCTACCTCCAGCTTGGCATGGTCCCCACTGCCTCCCATGCCAGCATCAGGAGGGAGAGGTACCCTGCCCCCCCACCCACACAACCCCAGCTCCTGTGGGGGGAGGGGGCAATTTTGTGTTTGTCCAGGGCCCCAGTAAACATTAATCTGCCTCTACCCCTGCCCCTGCGTCCAGCCAGTGCCCCTGTCCTTCCCCCACCGACAGCTTTATATCCAGCGGCTCACCATCCAGCTCCTCCCCCTCCTCCTCCCTGCTTCCAGCTTCTTTGGGGAAGAAGGCCCAAAAATATTTCATACAGGGGGCCCCAAAAAATTGTGGGCCAGCCCTGCCCAGGAGAGTGATTTAACCATAATCTCAGAGGAACTTCTAAGAATGAAGACACTCAGTCCCTCCCCTGGATATACTTCCCAACTGGGTAGAATAATTAAACTATCATTAGTCTGAAGACAGGGAGAGAATATTAGCACAATGTCACATGTTATACTTAGGACATGTTAACTGCCCCTAAAACATGAGCTTCTACACATTAAGCAGTAGAACACTTGTTGTATCTCCAGATTTTATTAACTAATACTTGTTCAGTTATCATCAGACTGCACCATGGAGATAATATGAGCTCAAGGTTCTGGTTCAGTGTGGGATTGCTATTCCCAGACCTAGCATCACACCATAGCCAATTCAAGACTCTTGTGCAGTGCTGGGGATGGGATAATCAGCTGATGTTGTTCCCAGCCCTGGCACTGCATTGGAGCCAATTCAAGACTGTCAGGAACAGCAATCTGGCTATCCTCATAGATCCAGTGGAAGGTGTGGAACTAGGAGCAGGAGCAGCATCTTCTTTCAGGTTCAGTTCACTATCCTTCCCTCTCTCCCTGCTACCAGCAGAGACCCAGCTTACCCCGGGTGCCAGGATCAGGTGTTCCTAGGTTAGGCAGTGCTGGGCACAAGCTCCAGGCATGGGGTTGCACATCCTCATGGATGAACATGTGAGCTTCTTTGCCCAGTCTCAGGTTAAGTAGTGGGAAGGGTTGAGGGAGGAGGGGAGTCCCAGGGTCCCAGGGTTAGGGCTGGTAAGGGTGGCTTCAGCCCTATCAAGGGCAGGCTGAGACTGTAGTAAGCATTACCATAACACAGCTCAGAACACTTCCTAACTTTGTATATAGCTCTGTAATGCTTCTTATGATCTAAATAAAACATATGCCAAGGCCCTAAACTCTCTAGTCTGGTATCTCCCTTCCTCAGGGGAATGTAAAATAAAGTGTCATTCTCTCTCTCTCTCTCTTGCTTTGCCCCAATGACTTTTTTATTATTTGAGTCCATGAAAAAGAATGTCAACCTGGGGGAGAGAGTTAGCAGCAGCTCTAAAATGCAAAGTAATAAATGAGGAAAGAAATACTACTTTAGGTGCTACCTAGCAAAGCTGTTGAGTTCTTTGCCATGGAAATGTAAAGAATCAAGCACAGCAGGTGAATTTGTCAAAAAGGGCTAGTTACTTTTCTGAATATTAATATCTTTTGGAATTATGCGGGGTATGAACTGCTGTCTCCACTCACTTTTTGAGGGAGAAAAATAATTGGCATGCAGTCTAGTCAATCATTATTCTGTTCCATATATATTACAACATACTTATCTAGGTGCATTATGTATTTGCTGTTGTTGTTTTGTTCTATTTTTTTGACCATCCTGTCTGAAGTGATAGCTTTAGGTTACTGTACTGTCAGACTCAAGCTATTCCTCACAGTGCTTGATTCAGGCCTGGTCTTCAATGTAATTTGTATGGTAATAATTCTTCTTTAAGGCTTATCTTCATTGCAGAGTTAATTTGAGTGTCATTCCTAATTTGAGTTGTGTTCACACAGAAAAATCCTAAATCAAAGTTGGTAGCCCTGCTGGCTGTTGTTGACTGGTCCATTAGGGTGTACAGCTCAAATTAGTAAACCTCTTCATCAACGAATTCAGTCACTCTGTGCTGCTAGTAGAATCACTCTGTGCATGTTCAGTATTATTTTAGAGAGTGGACATTCTCACTTGTGCAAAGCTAGTTTGGTATAAATTAACTTGAATGACAATAGTTAAATGAATCCTGCAATGAAGGCACAGAATAGAAGCATGAGAGCCGGGGAGCTATTGTGTTTGTGTATCCAGAATTCCTAATAAGGAATTGCTCATATTACCTAAATCCTGTCTCATCTTCTCTTAAGGAAAACTATAGCTTTTCCTAGAAGCAGGGTCCTAGAATCCTAATACTGATTCTGTACAAATCCATGTTAGGATTTTGGTTTTCTTTTTTTTACATTTGAGTAGAAGGGAGGAACAGAACACCCCCTTGACTACCCTTAATAACCTATGTATGAGTAGATATACAAGGTAATCCTTTATTCCCCGACACCATGTCATGTTAAATTTAAACAAAACACCATTTTGCATGCTATCCATGTTAGTAAAATTGAGTTTACCCATGTTGGTAAAATTGTGTTTACCCATCATATAGAACTGTGCCAGGAAACTTCTTCAGTTTGATTTTGAAGAGCCCTAAACAGACTAAGCTGAATATTGAAAAGGGATCAGTCCATATAAGTGATCATTAAGCATGACAAAGCTGGGAACTAAATTAGCACTCAATTGGTGTTGCTTTATACAACCACAGCAAAGAGGTCTGAAAAAGACTCTATTAGCATTCATTGTACTGTGCTTCTGTTGACCATTTACCCAAGTTTAAAAAAATACCATGCTGTGATGGACAGGGACCTTTTAAAAGACTGTATCTACAGCCGTGTAATTTATTCAATTAAAAAAACAGGCAACAGGTTGGAGGCTGTTTTTTTTTTCCCCACAGCAACAGAGCAGTTGATGTTGTGTTTAGAAGGATATTGTAATGTTGACAATTTTTTAAAAATCTCAGTCATTTGAAAATGTCATGATATTTTTAGCTTTTTAAAACTATAAACTTTTTTTTTTAATGTTTTCTCATCGATATTTGGCTTGTTCTTTGGAATGGGCCAAAAATCATCATAAGCAAAGATTTCTATTTCTACCTGTTCTGTAGCACTCCATTCCTTTTATGCACACTCATTCCTGCTGCCTCTTGATTTTCACCTTCACTGCTGTTCTCAGTGGTAGTCCTCCTTTTCTCAAGCCTGAGAAAGGTCAAGTACTATCAACAAAACAGGAAAATTGACTATAAACAAGTGCTGTCAGATGCACAGAGTAAACACATGTAAACGCATATAAGCTTTTCCCTAAATCACTTAAAAAAAGTGTACCCAGTCTTGTTTCAATTAAACCCTCATTTTTTTCCGGCTGAAATGTAATTTTCAAGATTACTGTATCATCTTTTCCTTACATTTTCCAAGTGTTCCTTAAATTACAAGTTCCATTCAACTCATCCAGGCAAATATTTGTTATCATCATGCTAATAAATCATTGTCCAAATTCTTTGAGAGGTGTTTAAAACAAATATATATTTTCCTAGACCTGTGAATACAAGCTAAATATATTTATTTATTAGGTGGAAGGCTGCATCCAGTAATGAGCTAGCTCCATCTGCTTCAGGCTCGAGCAGACTTATGGATGTCATTTGTGACAGCTTAATTCTGTGTGCTGATTACTTTAGAATTTTGCAGCAGTGCATTTTCATCCTTCCATTTTCCTTAATAAGGCTGATAGAATTTGTAATTACTGATGGGCTCTGCCTACTTTGTTTTCTATATAATGAGCTGAGCCAATACTGAAACTTAAAACAGAAAGAGTTAGCATATCAGTACAAAGGGACGAGTGTTTATAGATTATTTCATTTGCTCTGATTTTTATTTTATCTCCCCATCATTTTGTGGGGACTAACACTCTTCTGCTGGTTACTGCTTCAAAACAGATGACCTTTGAAGCTGTGAACAACATCCTTTGGCTGACCAGACATGATGTTAATATAATTAACAAGTGAAGCAGGAATTTGAATGGGAGCATCACAGCTCTAAAATGCAAAGTTCTGGCAGGTGATATATTTGCAGATTCTCTGTGTTTCTGAGACAACCAGCCACGTCTTTGAATGAGGAATTCTTTCAGAACAGTAACTGTCTCAACTTAGACCCATAGAAAAGGTGGATCTGAATCTAGGCCAATAGAAATGTATGTTAGAAATAGAACTAAGGTCACAGAACTGGCTCCAAAACTAACTCTGATTGGCTTTAAATCTCAGCAATGCGGCCATAGAAGATTAAGTACCAAATCCTATTGCATAATTCTTTACCAGCATTACCTTATCATTCTATTAATTCCTGGTATGGGAGATAATTTAAAATGAATTCCTTTTTCAGCTGGTGTGCAAATACCAGAAAAAAAGAAACGATGACCTTGAAAGTCATGGTAGTCATTCAGGACAAATTAAAAGAGCATTCTCATTACTTTCTATCTGGAACCAAATACGATGGAATTTCAGGATTGTTGTTTGGAAAATACCAAAAAATGCAATCATCTTATGCTTTACAAACATTCATATAGTTTTAAATAAAAATGAATTGTGATTATTCTGAAGAAATGCATATTTTAATAGAAGATTGTGTTTTTTTTCTTTGGGTTATTTGACCCATGTTATTGAATTTTGGAAAAGGTACTAAAATTCTTTATTAAAATATTTAGGGTTGTCATAAGGAAAATAAATACGTTCTATTTTTTTCTATTGAGTTTCATGCTTTTTCCTATTTAGAAATGGGCAATTACCAATTGAGTTAAAAAGTAAGAGAATTTTTAAATGTAAATTCTGAGTCTGATGTCAGTTCTCTGTAGCCAGTAAAATCTTAATATTGAATTTGTCAAGGCATTAGTTAGTTGCAGGGCCATTTATTTTACTAAAATAAGGTTATTAGTATTTAGCCACGTACTTGCTTTTGCTTGATGACTTTTTCCAGTTAAGCTTTTCCCAAAATAAGTTTTGCACATAGAAATGATCTTGCTGGAAGAGTTTAATGTCCACCTATTATGTTCACATATTCAGGAAATTGACCATAATGAATATTTTTAGCTTAATTCCTGTGAAGATGTAATTAGCTTTGCTACCATGAGCCGTTCCATTGATTTGGATTTTGATGGCATGATTCACAGTACCAAAAGTGAAGCACATAGTTAAGTCTATCTATCTTAGACATTTATATGGCAGCAACTACCCTACTATTTAAATACTTCAAAATTGTATATGTTCACTCGCTCAACCCTTTAAGGTACAAAAGTATTGTTTTCATCAGCAAAGATAAGGCCAGATCCTAAAAGGTATTCAGGCATATAAACTTCTATTAAAGTTAATGTAATTAGGCATCATAATACCTTTTGAGGATTCTGGCCTAACTGCCTTGACCAAATTAAAAAAACCAAACAAAAACAATGCCCCCCCCCAAATTAAAAAAATACAGCACTGTAAGGAATTGGACCTGAATCCCACATTTCCTACTAATGATTTAATCCTCTCTCTCTCAAAGGTTACAGCCTCTTTTGTAATCACATTCATGCTTCTATATTTAAAATACAGAAAACAAATTGCATGCAGTTTGGCACTAATGTGGGTATTGAAAAACATTCTGTGAATTTTCACTTTAAATATTGTTATTGATAAATGGAAAGTCTCTGGTGCCTTAAGCATACCTAGGTGTTAAAAAAGAAGGTTTTGTGATAACATTCCACTATGTGATGGTGTTCTATGTCCTATAGCCAGATTTTTGAAGGAGAATATGCGGTGGCCCAAAGTAGGGCATATCTGGCAACTGAGAATAGTCAGGGAAAGTTGTGTTTTCCTTATGTTATTATTAGGGTTGTCTTTGACTGGAATGAAACTCTGCAAAAAGGAATTGCATTAGGTAATTTTTGCATTTGCAGTCTGCCTACTTATGATTATGTAAGGAAAATAAAGATTGGAATCTGAAATGGACATGGAAATGGAAATGACACGAAAAGGAAAACTTGAAATGACAACACTACATTTTATGCAATGTTCCATCAAGTACAGCTTGCTATTACCTTTCTTTGTGTTACCTTGCCACACTCTAAGACTGTATCACCTCTTTCATTTAAGAATACTTATCTAAGTGGGAGACAAATTCTGCAAAATAACTTAAATTTCCATGAGTTTTCAAGAGCAGGAGTAACCAGATTGTAGCTGAGAATGGTAATATGTTTTTCATTATAAAGGAAAGATGCTTAAATGATGGTATGGTGGTCCTTTTTATTAAAATGAACTACTCTTCATTTTTTTTCCTTTATTGCAAATACAGATTACATCTTACGAGGCAAACATTTTATAAATACAAACTGTTACTAGAAATATAGCAGTTCAATTAGGTATAATGTATATGTAAATAAAAACAAAGAATTAGAAAAAAAGGTTTTCTTATGTGTGTGCTTGAGTTAAATACAACAATTAGGTTTTATTTGGGCCTCAGTTGTCATCGTTTTAGCATTTATTAATCCATAAACTTTAGGTCTCAATGCCCATCAGGGAAGATATACACAAATGCTTTTATATTAGATGTGATAATAAATAATTATAGCTGGCTGGAAAAGCTAATTTGAAAAACAGAAAAACATTCCCCATTTCTACTGAAATATTTCAAAATTAGAAGGTTGCTCTAGTAATAATAATGGTTCTTTACAGCATTTTCTCTTGATATCACTGCTCATACATTTTAAGTGAAGTAGCACACAGGAAAGACACTGGATTGCCAACCCTGAAAAAGGAAGGCCTTTTTTTTATGCAGTATAACCTGGGTAGTGATAGAGCAAGCTTTCTGTCCTCAGGCAGCCAATATGTCTGAATTCTGTTATGAGAGGCCTGTGCCTGGAGCTGAAATGGCAGTTTATTCACATTTTTGCCTCTCTGACATGATACCAGCAAACGTAACAACTAGTGGCATTTAAAAACTTCTGCTTGCTAGTGCAGCAATTTATGATTGCATATTCATATATGCACTTGTTATCATTACCTAATTAATCAGAAGTTAACGTTATGTTCACAACTGTGAAACCAAATCCCACACTGCTATGAGAGCTCCATAGAAGTACTGTAAATAGTTTGGTTACTAATAATTAAAGCACATTTATATTTGCCTCCCTCTGTATTTGTAAATTATATACTGTCTAGCTCCTTAGGCCCTTTCATGTTATAATTTTTCCCCTTTTTTGAAAATATTTTTTTAAATGAAATTCTTAGGAAGCCATGTGACATTTAGCTTGAGTTCAATGAGTGATATTAAATGACAAAAAAACTCTGTACCAGTATTACAGAATATGTTGGAATATCCTGGATATATAATTAGCGGACAGTAATAGCCAGGGGACTCCAAACACTGTTGTATCTGTATTGTAAAAGATGCTCTGTAAAATCATAATACAATATGATTCCTGCTCTGAAGAATTTAAATGTAAATCCTTGAGTCACCATTCTGATCCACAAAGGCAAAATTCTTAGCCCTGCATGAAGCCCGTTAAAATAATCGTTGCTCTCCATGCACTCAGAAACTATGGTGATGAGAGTGGGACTAGAATAGAACAGAAAAAGAATGCTCTCCCTGGCTGCAAATAAACAAAGGATTTCATTCTCCCGCATTGTCATTATAGCACCTCAGAACCCTAAGTGCACTTATTTAAAAAGATTAACCATATTTTCAAATTTTATTGCAGAGCTATAAGATAGAGGGCTGACTTTTTCTTTTTTTAATGAAAGAAGTCTTCCTCCTGGAATTTGATGTCATCAGTGTCTCAGTCTTCACTTTCCTCTAATACTCTCTCCATCTCTTTTTTTCATTCACTCTGCATAATGAAAAGCACATGTATTAGGAGATGACAATGGTGCTTCATAGCCAAGTCTCCACTCAAACTAACCAATCCTTGAATCTTATTATGTGCATTGTACAACACTGAGGTATTGAATTCATGCCAGTCAATAAGACTATTATCTGCAATACCACAGGTGGAACTAAATGCCTTTGCAAAAAGCTCTTAAAAATGCAGAAGAGGTTTGTTTTGTATGTTGGGAAATACTGGATGCAGTCAAGGTTCTCTTTCTGATATAGTTAATAGTGAACATAAAATTGCACAAGCTTACTTTTTTCCACTGGGAAGATATTTTTGTGAAAGTCTTAAACACAATTTTTTCTTACAGTTATGTGCATATTCTTTAAGAGATATCATTATTCAATCATACTGTCTTGAACAGAGAAGCATTGCAATGTCTGTACTAGCTTGTTTCCTGAGGAAACTTTCAGATATATCTTTATTTAAAAAGAACTAGGGCCAGATCTTCAAAGTCAGTGTACTGCATATGTACTAAAGCAAATCCATTGAAATGAATAGAGCAATGACAGTATACAGCATCTGTAACTACTATTCATTAGGCTGTAAACAAGAATGTCAGAAACAAAACATTGTGAGGCATATATTTGTCATTTTTATGTGTTTTCCCCCCTAGCTTACTCATTTGACTCTATCTCTAAACCAAAATTTGCTCATTTAGTTCTTAGACCCTTCACTAAAATGAATTTTCCCTCACCAAATCTTTTCCCAAGCTAGCAGTATACCCTTCTCAAGTCCCTACAACCCAAGAGATTCTTTTATCTGGCTATGATTATTTATTGTAATACCCACTGACTTTATCAGCAGGTGATACTGGGTGCACCTATATGTGAAATAAATTTGAAGCAATAACCTCTGGAGCAGTTTGAGCTGGAGTAAACTACCTCCAGGCACAGTATCTACATGTGTGCCCAGGACAGCAGCAGTTTGAGCTGAGGTGAAGCACTTTAAACAGAGACCAGGGGCACAGAGTCAGCTCCAGGCTCCAGGTGGCATGATCGGGTGGTGAAAGCGCTGGCTGGGGCACAAGGGTGCTGAAAGTGTAGAGCCATGTGGCTAGGCAGCAGGCAGGAATGTGGTCCCTGGCTGGCTAGGCTGACTGGGCACAATTTATGCCTGCAGTCAGCTTCTACATGTACACTCAATCACAATAAATTATCCTGCTGTAAGATAGCACTGTCCCTGACAGTACTATTTTACAGAGGTGTCAATTAGTTTACTGTAGCCTAATAGCATCACATGTGTAGATGGTGACATTTTACTGTACAGATCATTAGTCTACTTCACAGTTAAGCACATGTGTAGACATGGCCACTGAGAGCTATATACCGTTTGAATAGCTAGTAAATTAAAACACGGAAGATGCTAGGTTTGAGTAGATTTGCTGTGGAGGGGCTAAATAAGGGAGTCCCAAGGTTTAATAAGAAGTTTTTATTTAACTGCTATGTCAACCACTTGATGAATGAGATTGATTTGTTTCCGTATTTTTCACTATCCCACTTTCTTTTTGATATTCACAATTTCTACAAATTGACCCGAATAGGTAAACACAGCTAGGGGAAAGATAGGTAGTTTGAAAAAGACTACAAAAATGGACTGAAGAAACTACACAATGGGCATGTCCACACAAGACGCTTAACTTCACATTAGAACAGTTTACTGCAAAGTAAGCATGTATAGCTACATGTGCACATGGAAGTAGCAAAGTTACTCAGAGTTAGTAATGGTGTCATGGTGCTAATGTACACTCCTGACCAGGGGCAAAATATGATCCTGGTCAGCCATCTGTCAGGGGTAGGAGATTGCTCCCTGCTCCCAGGAGCTGCCTGCTGCTGGGGTGGGCTTTGCCACAGAAACCTGGATGGGGACTATGTCCTGCTGCCTCAGCAGCAGGGAGCTCCATGCCCCCTGCTCCCAGATGGATTGTGGAGTGGGGCTGGGTGATAAGCCTCAACTAGCAGCAGTCCCACAGTTGCAGAGCCAGTGCTGGGAGCTCCCTGCTCATGGGGTCTGGGGAGAGGGGGGGAGAACAAGCTTGGGACCTTGTTTCCCCCGCCCCAACTCCATGAATGCAGAGCTGGGGGGGGTGGGAAGGGAATGGACAAGCTTCCCAGCGTGTTCCCCCCCCCAACCCCATGTTTAAGAAGCTGGGTGGAGAACAAGGTCCCCAGACCCTGCCCTGTATGCCTGGGTTAGGACAATGCCCCCTACCCCAGCTTGTTTTCAGCCCCCAATCTTCAATCATGAAGCAGGGGCTCAGAACAGACTGGGAGCTTGTTCCCAGCCCCCACTCTGTGATTGCAATCACAATTGTGATCATGGAGCAGGGGCTGGGAGCTACCTGCATGGGGACAGTTTCCCTCCCAGCCTGGAGCTGGCTGAGACCTACCCTTGACTGGGAAAGTTCCCAGCCAGCCCCAGGCTGTGTGAGGAAGCATGTGCAGCCTGGAGGTGGCTGGGGACTGTTTTCTTTAGGGCAGTCCCCAGCCAGCTCCAGGCTGAACATGCAGACTTCCCCACACAGCTTGGGGCTGACCAGAAACTGGCCCTGTCAGGGGAAGGTCCCAGCCCCATGCCCAAATCCGTTTGTAGGGGCGTCAATCAGGGAGCTAGCTACTAGGCATTTTCCTTGTCCCAACAGCAGGCAGCCCCTCAGGGCCAGGAGACAACTGTCTTCTGACCCAGGGGTCCCTGCCAGCCCCCGGACTAGCACCCAGGGGGAGCCTGGAGCTCCCCTTGGTAATGGCAGGGGCCCATTGCAGGGTTGCAGGGAATTGGGTGCAAATCTGCTTCCTAATCCTCACATGTGTAGACACCTACCCAAAAATCCTTACTCTGCAGGATCTTACTGTACAGTAAATCTAGGCTGGAGTAAATACATGCATATCAGTGCAGCACGTACACTTGATACTTACTGCACTGTAGTCAAATAACACTGCATGGTAGTGTACTGGTGAAAAACCATGCTGATATGCTACTGCACAGTGTTATTAGGCTACTATACAGTAAGCACAACAACAAAAAAAGTATGCTGGTGTTACTGCACAGTAGTGCAAGTTACTGCACATTTAGCTAGTACTTAATTAAGGAAATACTAACTTAAATGCACAGTAACTACTGCACATTATTGGACATGTAGGTGTGCCCAGTAAAGATTTGATGGTCTGTGGAGAAGTAGGAGGCTGGGTAATTCCAGTTTTTGAAAGAGAAGTTACCAAAAGAAGGTCCATGTACAATTGAATAACAACACAAACTTCTAGAAGCTTATCAGAGCCTCTGAACTACCACATTCTTTGACATTTGTCCATTCTCAATTTTGGAATGTATTAAAGGAATTAATCATAAAGTAAGCAAGAAAGGAGTCATCCCTATTATAACTAATGAAAAAGAAGGGTTACCCAGTTATTATAATCCTACATATAGTTACATGACGATTACCATTTACCTCTTAGTTACTGAGCTGATAAAGTGTAATTACATCTATTCCAAAGAAACATTTTATTTTCATGACAAAGTAAATAGTACAATACTATGAACACAGTGTGATTTATTGCTAAACTGGGCTCTTTCAGTATCCATCCCATCTCAGCTAGCAGTAGCAAGCATGTCCAGCTCTGTAACTATCTGTGGTAAAGCTGCTGGTTTGTGATATGACAGAAAAGAGTATAATGCCAGAACACATTACAATACAATTGGTTGCACACCTAATTTAGTTTTCCTGGGTGAATAATGAAATGCTCAAGTTCAATGTGTTGAGAAGGCAAATACTAATTTCTGTTACTGTCAGTAATGAAGAATGAAAGCAAAAGCTCAGCCTTGTAATTTGAAAGCTTGGCTGAAGAATGCTGCTTAAAAAGAAAATAAGCAATAATTCTAGTTCCTTTTTCTGAACATAGTCTTCATTGAAAGTCAGGGTATGTTGTGTTTATTTATAATATTAACTAATGGTATACTCTATTTAATTTCATTTCTATTTCCAAAGTCACTTGACTCTATATAGCCATTTATTAGTACAAACTTTCATTGTCCACACATCGGCTAGATACAGGCACGGAAAAAGCCCAAGGCAGAATCAATCTAACTTACATGGTTTTAGGTAAGTGACATCGTTTAGATAGATAGTGAATAGAACATACATTTACCCTATTGTGGCAGGGAGTGGAGAACAAATCTTAGGGTTCCGCCAGCCTATGTGTGATGAACTTTAGGTCTGTTACAGGTATATACCAGTTTCCAATCACTTATACTATTAAAAGTATAATGTCTGTACCTGGCCATAATTTCTGCATTAACTTCAATATAATATGCATAGTTTGTTCTCATAAAAATTGAATATTGCTGTCCAATGCAATCTTCTGCAGGCCCAATTACACACATATAGAGAGCCACCTTGATTTATTTCTGTCTATTCAAATGACCTTGCTAATTGGTGCTCAGGGCAAGAATTTGAGATATATAACCAATTCTAAGACCTATATCAATAGAATATGGATAATTAATATTGGCAGGAAATCAATGCTGCTTACACCATTCTCTCCTGACGTACTTCATGTCAGTTATCCTTTGACCCTAAAAATTGAAAGCCTGAGGTTGTACCTGAACTCCAGTATCCTGCATGATGGAATGATACACTTTTCCTAGTGTATTACAAAGTGAAAAGCTATTTTTAGTATCTTTTGCATTTCTTTACTGAGAGCAGAGGTATGAAGAGATCAGCAAACAGCAGATTTAGGACAAATTTCTATTTTTAAAATGTACTCTAAGGAATAAAAAATGTTCTGTTTGGTCCTCCTATAGAATTAAAAACTCAGAATGAGGTTAAAGAGAGGAGGTAAATATAAAAAATGAATATCACTTGACTTTTAAATAAGAAGTACCTATTGTTCTGCATTCCAGTGGATACCTGATAATACTGGATAAGCTCTGTTGCAATCATTATAATACCATCTGGCTGACTGAGCATTTCACAGATTCATAGAATCTGAGTCCAGAAAAAGGCTATTAGCTCATCTAGTTTGACCTCCTATATATCACAGACCATTAAGTTCCACACATTGCCTCCAGTATTAAGTCCAGTAGCATACCTTAGATAAAGGCATGCAAGGCATCTCTACATGGCACAATGCAGTGCCCATGCAGACACACTGAGCCAGCTTTGAATACACTAGTTTAATGCAGTCCTTCCACCATGTTAATTACCCTGCTGAGAAGTAGCATATATTAGTCTGGGTGAAGCAATATACTAATGTAAATATAATGGGCACGTCTACACGAGATGTAGTGTTGGTAGGCACAAACCTTAATACCACAGTGATGTCACCATAGCAATGTGCTCACTCGCTATAGCACATTGCTATCATTGGAAGTACTAAACAGCAGCATTGTAGGGGCACATGTAGATGCACCCACTGTTTCCTGTACCTGGGCCGGCTTACCTGGCTTACCTAATTTTTATTTTAAATTTGACTAGTTTCATCTTCCATCAAATGATTCATTTTATGATTTCTTTTGTTAATGTAAAGAGCCCTTTGGTACCCAATATTTTTCATCATGAAGGTATGTACTGATACATACCATAATTGAGTCACCTCTTAATCCTTGGGGTTTTTTCTTGGTAAGTTAAATGGACTGAGCTCTTTATATCTGTTACTCTATGGCAGTGCTTCAATAATTGTTTGTGGCTCTACATCTTTTCCAATATGCTAAAATCCATTTAAAAATAACGTTTCCCAGTTTCATACAGTTTTCCAGTAATGGTCTTAGGGATCCCCCTTTCTGAGCTGCACTTACTTTACTCAGCACTCCCCTGTTTATTCATCCACAAATTTTATTAACCCTTTTTTGCCACACACTTCATACTGGAAGCTTATGTTTATTTCCTGGGGTACTATTCTTTCCTAGATTCTTTTTCAGATTTGCTACTTTCCAGGATAGCTGTGTTTAAGCAGAGACATGGCCAAATTATATGTGATATATATTTAGGAAATAGAATACATATTAACACAGAGTGATGTATTTTAAAGTATGACAGTACTTTGAATCAGAGGAATAAACTTTACTGGTACAACACAGTAATGGGCATGTTTGTGGTAAATGGAGTGTCTGTATTATATTTTAGATTAAATTTGTATATATCTATTTTCCATTAAGTCTGGTCTCTGTGTCTATTACAACAACTTCTTAATTGCCGTGGTGGCCTATACATGTACTTAGGGTTCAAGAGGTTTTCATTCTACCTATTATCACTACCTATTATTAAAGATACATGGCACAGAAAGTTCAAGCCAAATACAACCACGATACAACCATTTGTGCAACTGAGCTACATAAGTCATTTAGGTGCTTTATTTCTTTCTCTCTTTCTTTTTTACACCTCTCTGTCATAGGATAACAAGAAGTTTAAAAAAAACCCCAATGCTTTACTGAATAAATCATTGCTTATAATTTTAATTGGTATGCATAGAAACTGGGATCAGTCTCTACCCAGAAGGATGCATTGCACCTAAACTGAGGGTTCTGACAACACTGTGCCTCCAAGCATTTATTCAAAAGTTAGCATTTCCCTTGGAAACAATCTAATTAACAAAAAGCAGGGCAGTTCATTCATAGCATCTGACAAAGTAGGCTGTAGGCTTAGTTAACTTGTGGAATGCATTGCCACAGGAGGTGGTAGAGGAAGATAGCATAGCCAGGTTCAGAAAGGGACTATTTCAATTAATAGATAATAGCTCTATTAACAGTTATTGAACAAAATGGAGGTTTCCTCTGGCATTTCTAAACCAATAATGCTGGATGCCAGGGAGGATACTGGAGAGAGGATAAATCACTTTAGATATTTCCTGTTCAGTACTCTCCATTTATAGCACCCACACCTGACACGGTCACAGACACAATACTGGCCTAGATGTACCATTGGTCCAAGCCAGTATGGAACTTCTTATGTTCTTTAAAATGCTATGAAAGCTCTGAATAAGTTAGTCTATAAGGTGCTACCAGTCCTGTCTTCTATCTGACTCCAGACAAACACAGCTAACTACTTCTCTCTAACAAAATATGATAAAAGTACTAACAGTACTTTCATGCCTTTAACTACAAAGCAAATGCCCTATTCTTAAATTCACACAAATCCTTACATACAAAAATCCACATTTCAATATGGCTCCTATAGAAAATATTCTGAGTATGTAACACCACAGGAAAATGTATATCAGTTCAACAATCACATACTTTTTTCATTACTGGTTTATTTTTATTAAAAGAACAGTTCTGAAGATGGGCATTACCATCAAAAAGAGAAAAGGGATTCACTATGTTTGGTGCAAGATAGTTAAACACCTGGCATTTTAACGTTTTCATAAAAGTACTTGAATTTCATTAACAAGTTTTGTTCATCTCTTCAATTAGCCTGAACAAAACATGCAAAGTACATGCTATAAATTACAAAATGCTAGGCTTGAGGCAATATGAAAAATGTTTAGTAACATCTAAAGAACATTATTTTTACAGATTGAAAAAACATATTTTGTTAGT
>NW_017728906.1:57004798-57007484 GCF_001723895.1 Crocodylus porosus | reverse complement strand
TGCCCTACTTCAGGCTTCTACTTGTCTAATTGCCCTTTTTCAGGCTTCCCGCACTCGCTCACCCACTCTGGGGCCTGTCTCGC
Source organism: Crocodylus porosus (assembly GCF_001723895.1). Lineage (NCBI taxonomy): Eukaryota > Metazoa > Chordata > Crocodylia > Crocodylidae > Crocodylus > Crocodylus porosus. Next base: position 57,007,401 of record NW_017728906.1, on the reverse strand, counting down.
GGTTCCCGCGCTCGCTCGCCCACTCTGGGGCCTGTCTTGCTGTGCCTTCACTCTGGTACCCGAATGCCGTGCCCTCTCTGGGCACCCAGGAAAACCCACGCTATTGGGATCTCCCCTGAGCCTGTCCCGATAATCACGCCCCCACTGGGCTGGGGTCGGGCCAACCCAAAACGCAGCACTCTCTACCGCGCTGGGAGCACCCCACTGTACTAGGGAGCTCCTAATGAGGCCTCCTCCGTCCCCTTATAGCTTCACCCAGTCCTCCGGTATAACAATGCAAACATAAACCATAAGCCAACTGGTTATAACACCAACACAACCCCTGGCTCTAACGCAACTCTAAGCCAACCCAGCTGTAACCCCAGAATGAGACTTGTGGCTACAACATAAATCCAGCACCACCCTGGTCCTCTTGCAATACCTCCTTGCCTGGGGTTCTCTCTACTCGCATGCTCAGGCAGATGGTCTGGCTGTTCTACTTGGCTCGGCTCAGCTCGGCAACAAAGCTCTCACTCCTCAGGCTGCTAGATGGTAACTGCTCTGCTCTGCTCTGCTCTGCTCTGCTCTGCCCTGCCATGCCCTGCCCTGCCCTGCCCTGCCCTGCCCTGCAGCAGAGCTGCTGCTTCTTGGGTTGTCACAAGGGAACTGGCTCTGGCCTCAGCCTCTTTCTGTTTATATGGGCCAGGCCCTGCCCCCTAACAGTCAGCTGACCCAATCTGTTGTCTCAGCAACTGCCAGCTGTGCTGCCCTGATGACTGACAGCTAAGCCCTGTTATCAATGCCAGTAGCAAGCACCCCAGTGCCCTGCTATAGTTAGGTTTTTTAAAATGCTGTGTTATTTTATGAAGTCTTTTATGGAAATCAGAGAACCTGTTAATTCAGTAAAATAGATATTCTTTAAATATTATTTAACCATAAAAATTTCCCTTTGGACATGCTCCCACTGGTGCCAGGCTGGGGAAGAACAAGGGCAAGCGGGTGCTGCCTCCTGAGATGCAGCAACATCTCTTTGGTGGTGAAATGTTTCACCTCTTTGCCCCAGCTGCCTTTGGCAATGCTGGCAGGTAGCATACCTGGAATCATCTGCCACCTCAAGATGATCCCACACTATAATACGCACTCACTTCTAGGTTGAGGGTGGAGATCCTGCCTTATCCCCCTCCTCACCAGGCAGAGGCACCACAACTGGGAAGCTGAGCCACCTGCCCCCACAACCTCCTCCAAGGTTCCTTCTGAAGAAGACCTGGGTCTAGACCTGGGTCTAGAGGAACTTTGAGAAGTGTAGAGCACGAACTCAGATTTCCCCTTGTTCCCCAGAATGCCTTTTGCTAGGGTGCTTAAGTTCTTTGCTTCCAGATCCAGCTGCTCTTCTGGCACTGGGAGGCTTATGCTGGGAAATGAAATTGGGGTGGAGGAGACTGTCATGCTGGTCCTGGTAGCTATTTCTGGTGTTAGGGGAGGTGGTGCAAGTGTAGGGACAGGCACTGCTCCCACTTCTTGCTCCCACTGGCAGCAGGAGACTCATGGCTGCCAGGAAAGAGGATGTGTCTATGTTTGGAGGGTGGGGTGGGGACTTGCAGCTCCCCCCCTCCCCACTCTAGCCCCTCTCCCTCCTCTGCCAGAAGACCTGGCACCTGCCTTTCCAGCACACTTCAGAATGTTTGCTATGCTAGAAAATGTGTGTGTGTGCACAACTGAAATATCTTTTCTTGTCTCTATTTACTTTATGTGTGTGTAACAAATATTTCTTCTTTTCTGTTTACTGTATGCATATGTAACTATAATATCTCTTCTTCTCTGTTTACTGTTTGTATGTGTAACTAATATCTCTTCTTCTCTCTGTGTATGTGTGTGAGTGTGTGCAATGTATATGCTTTCCTGCACAGTGATGGATCACACACTCAGGCAGAAAAACACAGCTTTCTTTTTAAAATGTGTGGAGGGAGGGAAAAGTAACAAGAACAAATAAGAGGTTTTTGGGGGAAGAATAACTTGTAAGAAATGGATTGGATAGGGATAAGTAAAGGGATTTAGTTTGTAAATTGTATATATCCTTTCCAAGAAGAGACTAGCAGGAGACTGACTAGGAAACAAGCTAGTCCAGTAGTACCTTCCAGATGCTATTGCTCAGGCAGAAACAACTCACAAAAGGGGCAGAAAGGCTGCAGACAGAGGTTTATATGCTATTTCTATGTTTCTCCCCCACAGCACTGTGATTGGAAGGGGACTCAAGGAAAGATCACAGTCACTGGCCAGCTACAGGTGTCAGTCTGTTTCCCGCTGCCCCCCTCCCTCTTCTCAGTTTCTGTTTCCCTTCAAGACTGCCTTCTGAATCGTTGAATCTCCAAATCTTTCTCTGAATCTTTTCTGAATTGATTTGGAGGCTCTGAATCAATTCGGAAGGGGTTTTTTGTCTCCCAGTTCAATTCAGATTTTGTGATTTGGCCCCCAAATCAGGCCAAATCTTCTCCAAATTGAATGGGCAACCGAAGCTTCACACATCCCTAATATATACAGAAATAGATATATATAGATATAGATATCTATATATGTATGTATGTATGTAGACTTGTTTCCAGAATGCTCTTAGACACATCTATCTA
>NW_017728906.1:56987919-57004596 GCF_001723895.1 Crocodylus porosus | reverse complement strand
ATTATAATTATATTTTATTAAATTATAATTCCCAGAGGAACCTAGGAAGCTATTCAATTACAGGTATGTTATATCCTTTTTTCCTCCTTAAGGTGTCACTAAAGAGAAAAAACAGTATATTTTTCATAGAAAATGGTATTGAATCCTATCTATAAATTTTAAAAAATCACTGTGACTATATCTCACTGAACAGTCAGTTGTGGCTGCTGAGAGCCTGACAGATCCTTTGATCAAGCAGATAGGTATCTAGTGGTTATAATATCTTTCTAGGACACCGTTTCCTAGGGAAAATCTGATATTTTGATGTTTGCCTGTCAAAACAGGACCATGTTTTTCTGTTTTGTTTTCTGTTTTTTATTTGGGGGAGGGGGCAGGGAATATAAAGTTCCAAAGATGTTGTTTTTTGGGGGGAGATGTTTGTTAATTTTTTTGTTTTAACTTAGCCATATTTATGTCCATCTGAACTCCTTTGGCACCACATGAACTTGGATGAACTTGGATGCCTCATTCTTCCATATGGTCTTAATTTCTTGGCTGGACTACAACTCCTGTTATGCTTGAAGATCATGGGACTCCCATGATGCACTGTGCCATTTAAACCATCATACAGACCACAGCCCAGAATTCTTAAGCCAATCATTATGTCACTGTGCCTCTGCAGTGTTGGTTTCAGTCTACAATAATCAAAATGAGGCTTTAGTTAATATAGCAGTGGTTTCTACTTAATAATAGATCCTTGTTAGCAGGCATGAAACACAGAAATGCAAAATTTGAATATGCAACAGTTACCAACTCAAATTTTAAAGCTGCTTTTCTCCATTTTTCCTAGGAAGACAATCACGGTTTACTATGTAGGTTTTCTGCTGCTCCAACCCCCCTGACCATTATTTTGTTTGATAGGTCTGATACAGCTGTGCTATTTGATATTTTAGGAAAGGTAGCAATTAGGTTCTATTTCTAGTGTGTTAATAGTCCACTGTAGTTAATTATATATTCTGATGTTTCTAGTTAACTGTAGAAGGACACTGACATTGCCTTTAACTACTACTAAATTCACAGTTTTAATGATGGAAACAATAACTTTATTTAATTTATGGTTTTCTTGTTTGATGCTTTGTTTTATATAAATCTGTATTTAAGCTTCTATCTAGGTTACTTTAAATACTATATTTTTTTTCAGTATCTGATTCCTTTAATTCATTAGAGGAATGGACTAAACACATTAATGAATAATACTGTAAATCACTTGGCATATGACTAAAAATGTTATAATTTCTGAACAGACTTTGCTCCTTCTCCAAAGGTATGCATTAGTTCTTTAATGATGCATGAAGATGAATCCCAATTGCAAATGCACAAGGCTTCCATAATATTTTAGGGAACAAATCATTAGCATTTTGGAAATGTGCGTTCATCTCACACAGGCAATCTGGTTCTCCTCCTCCTTCCTGTTTTGAAGGCAATCGCCTGTGTTATATCAGCCATCTGCAGTTCCATAGACAGGTGCAGGGTCAGCATCAGAGCTTCAAGCTTGGAGCTCAGAGATAGCTGAAAAAATTGTTAAGCAGCTAAGGAGAATTTCCAAAATCATTAAACTCCCCCTCCCCCAATGTTAATTCACAATTAAACGGATATTTTGATTTAGTTTTTGCTGTAATTTTCCAGATATGACACTATCAATATGATAACACATATGTTTATAGCTCTAAAGCTCAAAGAGGATAAAACAAAATGTATATTAGGAAACTTAAAGAAAAGGCAAAACTGCTTTTCTATTCATAGTTTAAATTCCTGAGGTATAGAGCATTTGAAATGACTTAGAGTACCCACACAAACTATCCTGAAATATAGTACGGATTAAAAACAAGTCATCAATTAACAGAGAGGTCCTATGGAAAAACCTGATGCCATTTGGATGTCTGCCAAGATTTATTTCCATTATCAGACTTCTTCACAATGATATCACAGTAACTAAGCAATGCCTCATAAATGGACTCCTTTACTATTAGAACTGGAATCAAGCAAGGATGTGTGATTGCACCAATGCTCTTTTTCATCTCCATTGAAGCAATTCCACATCTCATTGCTGATTGTTTGAACTCAGCATCCAGTATCACATGAATGGAAATGTCTTTAACAGCAACTGGTTACTTTCTAAATCCAAGATAAACAATACCTCCATAACTTTTTCAGTACTGGTTATTGTGTCAATAACCTACTTAATTAAAGAGGTTCAAGACACTTGTGACTGGTCCGTAAGGGATATGAAATGCTGAGATTCACTGTCATCATTTCAAAAACTTTAGTAAAAATACTTTACTAACTCACACCAAATCAACCAGCTGCTCTTCCACCTATTACAATTGGAGAGAAATATTAGGAGAATGTTGAGGATTTCTCTTACCTGTGTAGCTACATTTCCCAAAAAGTAAGCATCGATGACAACATTCATCACTGGATAAAATCTGTTAGTGCATTCTTCGGATATCTTTGAAATTGTATCTTCAATGATCATGCCATTGAGGCCCAAGCCAAACTTCTTTACTACCAGGTTGTTGATATCTCTACCTTGTTGTATGGGCATGAAACTTGGACGACATATCAGAAACACCTCAAGCTTTGGAACGTTACCATCAGGAATATCTTTGGATAATTCTCCATATCAGCTGGAAGGGCAGAAAAAGGAACACCAGCTTTCAGGCTTAAGCAAATGCCACCATCATTGAAGCCATGTTTATATGGCACCAGCTCCATTGGACAGGACATGTCATAAGAATGCCTGACAACTAGCTCCTAAAACAGGTCCTCTATTTCTAACTTAACAATCTTTTACACTCTAGAAGTGGGCAAAAGAAGAGACTCAAGGTCACTTTGAATCTGAAGAAATGTGATATTAACTTCAATATCTGGAAGACTCAAGTACTGAATCGTGATGTACAACAAGGTATCAGCCATTTCAGGCAAACTCACCTCATTCTGAGTGGATGTATGAGAAAGACAAAGGGAAAGAGCTGTCATCTGGCATTACCAAGATCTATTCCTTCCTCGTGCAACTGCTTGCTATGTCTGCAGTTAAATATGTGGATCTCAGATTGGTCTCTTCAGTCATCTGTGAACACACTGATGGTTTTCCTATTTACTGGAAGACTGTCATCACTGTGGTGGTGGTAGCGGGGAGGGGATGCCCCACAGATGGTTTTGTAGCACCCTGTGAAAGATATTGCTAAATTCTAATAGGAAGTATAAATGTTAGATTATAATACAACCCTTAAACCGAGTGTACTCTTGGTTCCATAGAGCTGAAGTTGCTGGAAAAAGCTAACCATCAATAATGCCTGAATACAGTATAGCAAATCATCAGCCATTGGAATTAACAGGATGATTATGCACTTTGGAGACCGAGGGTAAGGAGCCACTACCATTCTTAAGACAATGGGAAAACATTGACTCTGGGACAATAGGGTGAACAAAGCAAAATTTCCATTTTTGCATTGTGGAATATAACTTCTTAAATCTTTCTCCTTCATTATTTCTTAAGTGAAGAGAATTATATGTAAAATAAGATTATTTATATAAAATACTTGTAGGTATGTTTCAAGTCCATACTAAAGCAAATATGTATTAACTTACAACTTCAGTCATACCTGTATTTCCTTCATCTTTTAGTATAGTCTGCAACTTTGGGTTTCAGCAGTACTGTAACACAGTGACTCAGAGATAGACACATAACTTTTATTTTCTTCACAGGAAATTCTGAAAATATGGTTTCCAGAAAAAGTGATAGGAATAATTGGCAATAGAAAACTTCTTTATTTCCTATAGGCTTACAGGAACAATACAAGTACACAAACATTCATGTCTGTATTTCTAATAGACTCAAATTTATTTGTTATTCTGGGTAGCTTTTAGAATTGCTTCTGTCCACACAGTTAGTAATTTTAAAGGAAAAGGATTAGGCCTTTGCCAGGTCTATATTGACTCTCTAAATGGTTGTGCTTTTTGTCACCATACTAAAACAGAAGCATTTATTTTTTGATGTTTACAATGTCCAAAGTTAGGGGAGGATATTGTTAATTATTTATTATTAATTAATTATTGTCTAATTATTTGGATAGAAATCAAGAGAATTGATGTATGCCATGTCTTCTTTAGAATATATTGACTTAAGATGAGATGCCATGAATAATTGCTACTAAACTAAAGCCAAGGAAGTCTAACATACATTAAAACAGGGGTGGGTAATTATGTGGAATGGAGGGCCACTTAGGGAGTTTTGCTGAGCTTTTGTTAGCCAAGATCACAGCCCCCTCACCCTTGCCCTGCAATAGCTAACCAAAACTCCCTATGTGGCCTTCTGCCCACTGCTAGGTTAAGGGAACCTAAACTTTGTTTCCCTCTTCCTCCTACATGCCCTCCCCTCCCCTTAGTCTCCAGCATGCAGCATGTGGCTGGGCAGGCCAATACTGCACTGTGTTTCCATACACTGCCTTGGGCCATGTGGGTGTCCATGGAGCATCTGCTGCCTGACCTGACTGCATGCTAGGGACTTGGGGCCAGAGAGGAAGTTTAGGGAGGAGGGGGGAGCACAGAATGGCACCAGCTCTGTGAACCCAGATAACCCATGGCTCCCAGCCCCCTCCCCCAGCCCAAGTTCCCATCATGTGTCCAGGTCAAGCAGGAGCCATGCCAGCTGTACTTACATGGCCCAAGGTAGTGTGCATGGACACAGCACAGCACTGGCCTGGCCTGGCCATGTGCCAGGGGCTCTAGGAGAGAGTGCAGGGAGAAGGGGGCCAGGAGCCATGGGTTATCTGGACGCAGCCAGGCTGGTGTCATTCGCTGTTCCCCCCTTCACTCTGCATCCACTCCTTCACCCTGAGTCCTGGGCTGGGCTGGTGTTGTGCTGTGTTCCTGAACACTGCTTCAGGACATGTGGGTGCAGCTGGTATAGCTCCTGCTCAACCCAGATGCGTGCCAGGGACTCAGGGTTGGACAGGAGCCACGCTAGTGTCAGGCAAGAGCTGTACCAGGGTCAGGCAGAAGCAATACCAGCTGCTCCAGCTGGTCCATGTAGCACAGCCTGAAGTGGCATGTGGGAACACAATGCAGCACCACATTACTGGCACCCATGCTCCTGCCAGACTCCAGCCTAGCAACACCTGGATAACCCATGGATCCTGGACTTTTCCCCCTTGCACCCCCTACCCCAGCAATGGGGAGAACCTTATCTGAACTTTGAATCACTGTGGACTGGGCTGTCTGGTTTGCCAACAGCCACAGAGTAGGAGTTGCGCACAGAAAGTCTAACTGGGCAGAAGCCTAGCCAGGAGCTCAATGTCCCCTACCTTGAAGTGTACACTAAGGGCTCAGGGCTGGGCCAAAGAGGGGAGTGGCTGCTGTTGCCATCTGGTATGGGGAAGGGAGAAGGGCAAGAGATGCCAAAAGCCAGGGCAGCCAGGGCTGGATACAATTCTCCTTTAGTGGAGCATCCCCAGGCTGAATAGAATCATTTGGTGGGTAGGATATGGCCCGTGCACTGTATTTTGCCCACCCCTCCATTAAAATCATCAAATTTACATAGAACACGTAATCAAAACCACAGACAGCGCATGAGGTGAGCAATCAAGATGGACTGTTAGAGGTCAATATAGATGCCTTTTCATTGAAAAAGACTTGATAGGCTATGCACTCAGCAAGAAAATAAATGACTTTCTTTAATTAGGTGCCATACTCACCATGATCTCAGCATCTGAATTGATTATATAAACTACTAATTATCTAGCCTTACAGTCCTTTCAATAAGTACCATGTAATACTTCTGAATGAGTTGTAACAAGTGAAGCATGCCTCCATTTTAGCAAAACATCACTTCAAGGATGGGGCACATAATTACTGTATTACTAATCTTCTTTTTAGTCTTGCCTGCACGATATCATAGGCTTGTATGGTTTCTGTTTTCAACTCCATGCCAATGATTCACAAATCTATCCACCACTCTTGGAATATTATTCCTCACTTGAAGATGAATTTTGGTCCAATTTTCTGACATCTTTAGCTGGATATCATTTTAACAATGTGAATGCCATTTCACTTCTCTGTGAAAATTTCCATTTCATGAAAAAATGTGTAGGTTTACTATAGCCAGAACTATTGGTAAAGGCATATATTTTATTAGACCAACTAGATAGTTGCAAAAAAATCTATTTTTGCAAGGTTATGGACCCATTCACCCTTCCTCAGCCAAAGGAGCATGCAAAGATTGAAACATTTCTCCCAGGTAGAAATGCAACTTCATATTGCACAGGAGAATTGAAAGATGTTATACATTCCCATGGGTGGAAAAGTTCATTTTATGCAAATTAGGCTCAACAAAAGTTAAAGCACTCTACTTACCAGAGATGTGTCTGATGCCAAGCAGGATGTTTAATTTTTCTTCATTCTTGGTAAGATGTTTTATATTGCACAGGAGAATTGGTTTACTGTATAAATTTCATCTTTTGTACAATAGCAATCCATGGTAGCCACTTAATAAATAATAAATAGTTATAATGGCCTGTGATATCTTTTCTTGCCTTGCACCTTCTCCCTTTTTCTCCCCTCTTTCACTAAGTAGCTGGGCAGTGGGGCTGAAAAATACCCCACTTACGTGATCCCATGCTAGGAGTCAAGTGAAAAAAGAGAATCCATGATGCTGAAACAGGACAAAGAACACTTAAGCAGTAACCACTATGATTTCAGCAGAGATCAAGAGACAGACACTCAGATAAGCTACCTTTTCATGTGTATGATCATTATCAAAAAAGGTGTGTGAGTAATTAATTCTAGCTAATACACGGTAAATAATCTGAAGCGAAATCCACATGCAGGCAAGTCAGTTGTTAGTTTTAATGTTAATTACCAGGCTGAGGTAAACATTAAACCCTCCCCTAGTTTGCATCTCAATCTGTCATGATTTATAGGGATACACTGAAAGAATAGTATTATTAGTCTTCAAATACCTAAAAGGAGATTATAGATAGGATGTAGATGGGCTTTTTTTCTGTGGCCACAGACAGCAGAACTAGAAGCAACACAGAAAATTTAGGAGGAAGTTTTGGAGATTACAGATGCCTATAACCATTATATTTAGAGTGACTAAAGCAGGATTAAGTCAATGACTGCTTGTGCAGGTTTAAATTGGCCAAAAAAGGCGCACCTGATCTATGTTCATTTCAGGAGGCGAGGTAATTTAGATCAAGAAAGGGTTAACTCAGTCTAAGAAGGTGTTAGACTGCACATGTTTGCAGCATAACCCTGGAGCTGGGAAAGGGTTGCCACAAAGCTGTGTTGTTTCTATACCCTTAACCCTGAATGGGCTCTTTTCACTACCCAACTTTTCCCCTCAAACTGGGAAATCCCTCTTGCAGATCCACCTCCTCTACAGACTTTACAGCTTCCCTAATCCCACCATCCTCTCCCCAACACACCTCCCAAGCCCCATCTGTCTGGTCAGCCCCTCCTCCCACCTTGAGTTGCTCACCTTAGGCTGCCCACACTGCTCCTGGCAGTGCTGAATGACTGCATGTGTCAATCCTGGTCTAGGTTTAGGTAGCTCAGAGTAAATTGCCTTGATCTACACCAGGTACAGCAAACATTTGTACATACCCTAGGAAGAATGATCTGAATCTGAGAGTGGTCAAGCCTTAGAACAGGCTACCTAGGCAGGTTGTGGAATCTCCATCCCTGGAAATTTTCAAGAGCAGGTTAGACAGGCAATTGGTTGGGATGGTTTAGTCAGGAATAATTCTGCTTTTAGCAGGGGGCTGGACTAGATGACCTTGTGAGTTCCCTTCAAGGCCCCATTTCCTATAACCCTATGTCAAAATTAGTCTGCCTTGTCTTCATGAGGTATTTCCCTGTTGTTAATGATGACATTTAAGATCACACACAGTCAAGTGTTTCTGATGAAGATAAGATCTAAATGAAAAGATAGTGAGGGTACTGGTATTTTTGTTGAGATTTCTGTGATCTGCATTCAGCTTATTTTACCACTTCTGTGCAGGGAAGCAGAACTTTTGCACAATTTGCACTTAATATATTAAAAAAATTTGTTGGCCCTACATCATTAGTTTCTCTCCAATGGGAAAGTGACTTTTAAGCCCCTAAACTCTACCTCCACTTAGCAAAGGGAAAACACAATTAAACATATTTAATTTCAGTATAGCTAAAATTGTATGCAATTATCTATTATTTAATTAAGATATTTTAGATGATAGCAAACAATCCAGTTGGAACTATTCTGTTAAATTCTCAAAATATACATTATGAAACTAGGTGAATACATGCTTTATTTTTGATTAAGTAAAATTTCTGTTTTCTATAATGAAAAAGCACAGGGAAAAAATACATAATTTGGGGTATTTGGGCAGACTTCCAAAATACAAGAGTTGTATATAGAAAGTATTCAATCAGTTTTTGCTAATATTTGCACATATTATGTTAAATGTGTTTAAAACATATAAGATGTATGTGGTCATTATTACACAGAGGTATAATATTTTTGTGTAGATTTATTAATAAAACCAAGTAATTAATGAACTGATTTCTTTGATGCATTTGTTATAATCATACTAAAACCCCCCAATGATAGCATAGCATTAGATAGATATGCTTTATTAGGTACACTAAGGGTGTGTCTACACATTCATTAATGCGCAGTAGTGACTGCCCATTTAGTTTAGTATTTGCTTAGTGAAATACTAACTAAATGTGCAGTAACTACAGTTACTGCACAGTTGCACCAGCACACTTTTTTGGTGATGCTTACTGCAGTAGCCTAAGAACACTTCACAGTAGTGTATTAGCATGGTTTTTGACTAGCATGCTACAGCTCAGTGTTATTAAGTTACTGCACAATAAGCATCTCATATAGACATAGTCTAAGGGACTGAAAGCAACAATTAACAATATACAGGAAACTCATGCAATTCCTTTTTAAAAGTGTGATAACTTTAATCATGTGTGACCAAATTTACCAACATGTGTCTGTAATATTTAAGCCCAGTAAAAACTGTTTTATTTTACTAATTAGAACCCTGACACAATAGTAGAGATTATATCCAAAACTGTAATTTGCTGCTTTAACACTACTTTTATTCCCAATCAGCAGCAACACATGACCATGAGAATGCTTCCTTCTTCAACCCAATCTAAAAGATTTATAGTGCCAGGTAAAAAAGACAAAACAGACTGTAAAAGTTATGGAAGCAATAATGACTGTGGTGTGAGTCATTTCCTGGAGAACTAATCAGTAGCTAGGATAAACTCTTCTTGATGGTTATTAATTTACCAGCAATTGTCACATGCTTCAGTTGTTGCTTCTTAATAAATAAGCACTGATTATGAAGCAGAATTAATAATGAATAAAATATAACAAATATGGTTTTGGTACTATGACAACAAAAAATGTTACTGACTTCCTGTTGGCTTTATATGCACTTTTCTTTATGCATTCAGCCAGAAAATAAATGATTGTATATATCCAGCAGGTATCAAGTACAGTCAGAACTGAGCAGCCACTTGCTCGGGACCCCAGTTCTTGAAATGGATATAGGTGGCATGGCAGAACAGGTCTGATTATTTTTAAATTATATCCATTATTATTGTAAATTGAATAACCTCTCTGCAGAGATCCAATATAAAATCTTTACCCCCATTTAAGTCCTACTAATACTCTTAAAACTGTTCTTATTTTGTAGATTTGCATTTGTACATACTCAGTTTTTACAAAGAGTCTTATCAAAACCCTTAGGCCATTTTTATACATGCAAGCACTGCAGTGCTGGGCTGTTTGAAAAAAGCCCAGAGCTGCAATGCTTGCCATTGTATAAGCGGCAAAATGCATGTCAGTGCTGGGAAAATGCCAGTGCTGCACTTTTGAAATAAAACATATAGAAGTTTAGTTCAAAAGTGCACTGCCACCATTTTGTGTGTGCTGATGTTCATTTCACTGCTTATACAACTGTATGTGATGCAGCACAGTGTTCATCAGCTCACATGTAGAGCAGATTCAATTAATTGAGTCTGCTCCGAAACAGCAGATCTCCAGTGCATCAGTAACCTGAGTGAGAGGGGTGAAGAACAGAGTGGCCCTGTGAGTGTGGGTGGGTAAGGAGGCCCAGTGGGGGCATAGTGGCCCAGCGAGAGGCTAGAAGCAAAATAGGCCTATAGTCATATAATCACCCAGTCAATACTCAGGTGAAGGTAACAGGAGACACCCAACCGACTGTGCCAGGGTTGAAAGAGTTGATGAGAGCATATGTGACCCCTGAGAGACAGCAGTAGGAAAGAGGCTGGCTAAGAGCCAGCAGAGTAAGTGGGACCCCGGTGAGAGCAGGATAGCATGTGAGTGGCCCTTTTGGGCTGTAGAAAAGAGCTATAACTGTGTGCCCACTTTGCTCTGACCATAGGCCAGAGAAGTAACATCTGCGAGGCATGGGACCCATGGAGGGAAGCTTGGAGTGGGTATTAGACCCTTGTCAGCAGGATGAGTTATTAGTAGTCTCCCACCTTAGTAACAACTCTCATATTTTTCCATCTAGGCATGGCAGGTGAGTGAAGTGGGCGTTTCCCCCAGAAGCAGGGTGGCCAGTAAAGGCCTGACAAGGAGGCCACCCTGTTACAGCCATATTCTGGGACAGACTGCAAATTCTGAGGGTTTTATTATGGGGACTGTTGATTGTGGTGGTGGTAGAGATGAGTTGATAGGTCTTGCATTTATTGTTAAAACAGGGATAGGTCCCATTAGGCGCTTGTTGATCAGCAGAGAGTTTACTTCTAGGCTAAGTACAGGCAGTCAAAAAGCCCAAGGCTGACTTGATTCAGTCTTTACAGATTAGTCTAAAATGCAGAGATTAAACTAGAAAAAACTGGACAGACATTCACTTTCGATTCAGGAAATGCAACCACATGCCTGCAGTGGCTCAGGTCAGAAGCCTGTGGGGGTGTTGCTAGAGCACAGCCTTCTGGCATATGGACTGTCTGTTCACTTTCTCTTCCTGCTGCTCCCAAGGTCTCCAGGATTTGCAATCTGGAATCATTGAAGCAGAACTCTGCAGGGTTGCTCATCACTTCATCTTCCTGCTTCCAGGTGCCTCTGAGATTTGTAGTCCATAGTCACAGCCAGCAGTATGTTTTTAGCAGAGCAAGGCAGGGTAGGGCACCTCTGCACTCAGAGAGGGAAGTTTAATCCCTCTCCCTGGCCCCAGATTACAGCTGAGGCTTGCTTGGGGGGGAGGTGGGGGGTAATCCCTGCCTTTCCTCCCCCTCCCCTTCTCTGCTGGAGCTGACAGCCTAGCCCAGGGCTAGAAAGCATGCTGGGATGCTAGGGTTTGTGATTTAACTTGAACCAGGAAAGGGTCTGGGACAGAATTCTAGGACAGAATTTTTATAAATCAGTTTGACCCAAATCAGTTAAATCTGATACCACATTCAACCAGGTTTATCTTAAACCAGTTTCAGCCATTTTGAAACTGGTTTATATGCACTGAACTTCTGTTCTGTTACAAGTTTTAAATTAGTTTTTGATTACTTAAACTGGTTTATATGTCACTTATGTTCCTAGCCCTAATGATGAGTTGGGCAAGATTGAGGGGATGTTTGAAGGCAAGGATCAGGGTAGGGAGTTAGGAGCATTTCTCTCAAGGTGTGGTATAAAGTGTAAGTTTTTTTAGCGAGAACATTGCTCAGAACTGTTTTGTATTCAGTTACCCAAAGTATTTTCAGCTTCGAAAATGACTGTTGTGTGTCTAGTATGCTTTAGGTCAGTGAATACAAAGACATGTTCTGATAAGACAGATCTATTCACTCTGTTACCCTTCAGTATCAGACTTGTCACCAGGATCAGCAACACCTCTGTCAATTAGTATGTTAACATCTGATGACTGCTTCCCTGATGTCTTTGTCCTGGTTACAGCTTGAAATGCTGATTAAAATTTCACATGCAATATGCAGGTTTCTGAAGCTGTGTCAAGAGAATTCCAAACTTACTGTTTTCTACCATGTGCAATGAAGATTTGGCTCTTTGAAAATGCTGTTTGTTATTTTTTTTTGAATGGAGGGCTCCCTCTCCACCTCCCTATAAGGAGTCTTTGCAGCTGTTGACACTTCATTTTCATAAAAATAAAATTGTGAGGCATGTGGATTTATGAAACAAAAAGTACTGATTAAACACATTGCAGCAACACAGAAGTCAAGAATTTTGTGAGGCATTCCTGCTGTGTCTGCTACTATGCTATTGTGTTAAGCTTGAGGGGTATCAAACAGAGTAAAATTGTGGATTTAAGAATAGAAAATAGGGTTCCAGTCAGACACACTGAATTAACTGAATAATGTGGCATTGGCAGTAATCTGTCGGTTGCAGTCCTTGCTGGAGGCTTGCTAAACAGTACCAGTAATGTTATGTGGATTTAGGGATTTAGAGATTGAAAATCTGACCCTAGTCAAAAAGAGCAAATCAACAAGAAAACATGTATACTCTGATGGCATTTTCTTAAGTCCAGAAGCCATTAGATTTGAAATGATTAGAGACCCCTAGTAAGAAGCAATAAAACTTTGGATTTGAAACACTATCCTCATCTGATGTAAATTATCATCATTCCACATTTTTAAGATCTAGACTAAGTATTACAATAGTCAATCAAGTAGTAGAACCTTCTTTCACAGCCTGAATATCTAATAACTGATCACCAAAAAAGGAAATCCATTGACTGTCTTTTTGAGGGGCAAACCCAGAATCATTGTCATCAAATGGACTATCTTTTTTCTTTTATGACAGTCTCAAGGCTAAGTATTACCTTCCTACATTATCTTGAAAATGCTCACTAGTGTTTTACAGAAGTAGTCAGTTTAGATATCCATTTTACTATTTCTCACATAATGATGCTGTGTTTTTAAAATTAAAAGCATGACATTAAAACACAGAAGAAAAAAGATCAAAGACTTTCTATTTACATTTATTTAGTATTGTAACAAATTGTTCAATAAATACTTATAAATGGTAATTAAAGTAGGAGGAAACAATGAAATTGTAATAATGATGAGGAATTCAAAAGTTGCTCATGAAGAAGAAGGAATGTTGAAACACATCTTAAATAGCACTTTAAAAGCCATTTTCTCAGTGAGAAGACCATATTTTCTCACAAGTAAAATACACCTTGTTTTTGAAAGACATAATGAAAACAAAAATACTTTTCATTGAGAGCCTCCCCCCCCGGGGGGGTGGGGGCAGAAAAAAGGACAGTAGGGTGCCCTGTATATAGCATATATAATTTTTGTTTTGCTTTCCCCTGGCAGAGGCATAAGGGTGCCTACAGATGTTTAGGAGCTGTGCTTTAACTCGTAGTGCTTTATATGAATCACTATGAGTTAGTACCTCCTGCAACCCAACAGACATTTGCCGGTTGGGTCAGGGGTTCAAGGCTGCCTGCACCAGTCCTGGTCAGCAGGTGGGGGCACTATAGAAGCCTCCTTTGAGGCTGCTGCACCATCCTTCTTCTTAGCTTTCCCCCTCCACTCCCCGGGGTTGTCAGGGGGGAAGGTAGGGGGAAGAGAGCAGCATGGAGCCGCTGGATGTGTTTTTTCTGGCCAGAGCTGGAGGGAGGGGGGCAGGGTGGTCTGGAGCCAGTATAGTGGCAGCCCCATCACCCCAACTTCTGGTAGTCCATTTAGGATGACTCAGCAGGGCAGATCCAGCCTACAGAGCATATCTCTGTCCCCCCTGCTCTACCTAAACCCGTAGAGGTGAGAGGAAATTGGCAAAAAAGAGTGAGCTCAGATTATCCCTATTGAATCAGTGATTTTATGTGAGGGCATCATAATTTGCTATTGGGATAGGTGGGCAGTAGTTTACCATCTATGCCCTTAACTTGGGGCAAGAAATTATTACTGAAAGGTATATTTTATACTCACAGTGTATAGCCCAATACTTGGGTTGATGAATCTTGCACACAGTCCTTGCTTAGTGTTTGTCCTTAACTAATCATCTAGTCTTATTTGAAAACCCTAGTGTACACAGCTCCTGCTGAATCTTTTGATTCCATGGAGTAGTATCAACCAGTCATTCATAATCATAGGACACAATGCATTCCACAGCCTATATGTCTGCTAGACAGGGCAGGGTGCTGGCCTGGTTCAGAAAGGTTCCAGATGCAAGCTGTCACACATGAAACCCCATGTCTCTGAGCCAGTTAGTTTCTAAGGTTTTACCTACCCTGCCTTTTGACCAACTTCAGACTAACACAGCTACTTATCTCTATATGCATAGGCCAGGTCATATATTGTAGATCTTGGAAACTGTTACAAGAAGCAAGATATAACTTCTTGCCATTTGATGTAGCAAACAGGAAGTAAGCAGGTTCAGACGTGCTATTTGGATCTCTTTGTAGTTAGGAAAAGGCTAGTTAGATGTAGATGAAAATTATTTGTTTACTCCTCATCCAGCTGTAAAAAGCAGAAGAAAATGTCTATATTACTTTGAATGCATTTTTCATTTTCTCTTTTTAATAGGCCTGGCCTGAGCAAACATATATCAAACTGAACTCAAGCACTTGGGTTTTATTTGTTCTAACATGTGAATAGTGGATCTGTTTTTTGTGTGAGTGGGGGGTATGTTGGGGGGGATTGCTTTCAGCAAGTCACAAAACCTACTATGCAATAACATGTTAGCTAACAACATGGGACAATTTACAAGAAGGCTGGCTATAACCTACAACAAAGCTGTCAAAACAGCTCCAAACATTATGCCTGTCTTCTGAGAGCCAAAAAATTTGCTTCCAGTTTTATGGAAGTTCCAACTCTTTCAAATAAGTTTTGCATAAATCACTGAACCTGAATTTGTTTGCCACTGTCACTGCTACTTTGGATCTTCAGACTGTCTTATGTGGAATCAGGACTCTTCCAATATTGTTCTTTTGGGGTGCATGCAATTAGTCACGACTAAACTTACTGTGCATTAAACTAATACACAGTAAGCAATTTTTAGCAGGTGTCTACGTGTGCAGAGACTTGGCACTAAGTGCCAAGTCCTGCTAGCCCTGTCATGTACCTCTGTGGCCACTGCGGGAACTCCAGAATTCAGCCCTACCTGTCAGCACTTGGCAGACATCTTTAGAAGGCAAAACCTGCTGCCAGCATTTGGATGCCATCTTGGAAAAATTCACATCCTCTGATCCTAAGCCAGCCCTGCCCAGGAGCCATGTGCCCAGTGTAGGAGCAGCACATGGCATCTCCCTCCTTGCACACTCTGTCTCCCTGCACCATGGCTGTTACAGCCCCTGCCCCTGCAAGTGACACCAAGTGCCCTGCCCCTAGCAGCAGTGGCACTCCTGCTGGCCATGGTGCCAACTGGGTGGCAGTGACCAGGAGCCCTCTGGGGCTGGTGGGCTCTCACCCACATCTAGATGTTGGCCCTGCAGAGGCAAGAGACGTTGCAAAGTTAAGAGTTTGCGATATTTCAGAGATAAGATGTAGTTCTGTGCAAAGCTTTGGATGATGATTCCATTCAGAGGACATTTGGCCTGATTCAGTGGCTGAATCTCAATCTGAATTGCAGATTAATGTGGTATCTATCTATCTATTGATGCACACCACATTAATACACATTAGCATTTCTACACATTTGCTAATGCAACTTAGTTATTCAAGTATAAATTTGATAAAATTGCCATTTTAAAGATGCATCAAGGGTGCACATATGTAGACACACACCCTTAATGTGCCTGAAATTGGGCATTCAATGCACATATGTAGCCATACCTTGTAAGTTGTGATTCTTGGACAATTCATATAATATATTACTTGTACTCAATGGGCACATCCACACAAGTGTGCGCGTGCCTCCTGCCCTGCCTCAAACCCCTTTGAGATGGGGCAACAGGCATGCGCAGGAACAAAAAAATGTTCCCTGTTTGTAGCACGGGGAGAAAATTTGACCCCTGGATATCCAGGGTTCTAAAAAAAGTGAAGTATAAAAAAGCAGAGCAGGGCAGGGCAGGGCAGGGCAGGGACCGTGCCCTGAGGCAACCGGAGGCTGGGTCCTCTATAGAGATGCTCTGGCTGCCAGAGCATCTCTATGGTTGCCCCTCACCCTGGTGCCTAAACACGCAGCTGGCCAGACCTTGTGTTTCAGCACCAGGGCTCTGGTGCCAGTGAGTAAGGGGTTGGGGGTGCTGGTGGGGGGAAGGAGTTGTGGGAGGGACCACCACTGGCCCTGACCACTCCCCCAGCCCCCCTCCTCACTGCCCTGCCTGCCCCAGCTCCCAGCCCTTTAAAGAAAAGCCCCAGTGCTCACAGGATGCTGCTGGGTGGTAGGTGATCCCTGCTGCCCCCAACTGCCCCACACTTAATGGGGGGCTCTGCACAAGCCCCTCAACCCACTCCCACTCACCCAGCCCCCTCCACAGCTGCCCCACCCACTGCAGCTCTGGCCCTTTAAGGAAAAGAAAAACGAGAAAACCCTGGGACTCACTGTTCCTCTAGTGGCCTTGGGGCTTTGGGGGGCTCCTGCAGAGCCCTGAACATGGTATGGGGCAGAAGGGGGCAGCAGGGATTCCCCCCCCCTGCTGGCAGTAATGGTGAATCCAGGGGGTTTTTGGTTGTTTTTTTTTTTCTTAAAGGGCCAGAGCTGCTGCATGTGGGGCA
>NW_017728906.1:56969581-56987819 GCF_001723895.1 Crocodylus porosus | reverse complement strand
TTCCCATTTTTTCCTGTTCTTTTTCTGGGTTTTTTTTCAAAGTTATGGTGCCTGGGGTTTTGTGTAGCCTTAGGGGTCTGGGGGTGCAAGTTGGGTGAGGCAGCCATTGGGGGGGCTTCAGCAGCTGGTGGGGGCTGGGGCCAGGTGGGGCAGCAATCAGGGGGATGAAGTGGGGCATGTGGGCTTGCAGAGGGGTGGTAGCCCCTGTGGGGGCTGTTTGGCTCCTGTTGGAGGGACCATACCCCTTGTGTGGGGGAGGAACACCCTGTTGGGGAGCCAGAACCTTTGTGTGGGGGATGAAATGCCTGTTTGGTGTGTGAACCCCTTTTGGGGGGCAGAACAACCTTTTGGGGGGCCCAGACCCTTTGTGTAAGGTATGAACCCACTGTTGGGGGGCTGAATACCTTGTGTTGGGCCGAACCCCTTGTGTAAGGGCTGAACCCCCTGTTAGGGTCTGTAGCTCTTGTGTGGGGGACCAGCCCCTTGTGTGGGGAACCAGCCCCTTGTGTGGGCGCCATCGCCCTGTGGGAGGGCAGCAAAATATGTATTCATGTATTCTAAACCTGTATTTAGACTTTATTATTATGATAAGAAACTTGCTTTAACACTGTAGATATATCAATAAAATATCATCCAACTGATCCCTGTCTCTGTCTCACTCTCTCACTCTCTCTATAGTGGGCTTTTGTTTTACCTGTGGAGGAACATGGATTTGGGGTATTATAGAGAGTGACTTTGGGATTTGTTTTATCAGGGATTTTTCAGTTTTCCAATAGGGAAATTGGAATAGCAGAATTCCTGCTAGAGAGGCCAGTGGCAGGACCCTGCCTGCTCAGAGCTGGTACCTGGGACCCATCTGGCTGTGGCTGACCTCCTGGCGAAATGAGGCCAAGAGGACGTGCTTTGACAGTTCAAAACAGGCCAGCACACCTGGAACATCTTCCGGGTGATAGCTGCCCAGATAGCCGGGCAGGGGGCACAAATGGCAGTAGTGCCACACAAAGACCAACCCAGCAACTGCAGTGCACTGGCAGCTGGCCCAGAGGGGCAGATGTCTCTAGTGGATCTGCAGTCCCCATCTGAGACTGGCAGGTGCACAGTAGGTCATAGCCAGACAGTAACCCCCACTGCCAGATTGCTGCAGTGGGTAGAGGGTGCAGGGAACTCTCATGGCTGCTTCAGCAGTCCAGCTGGCACAAGGGGCAGTGTCACCAGGTACCAATTGGCTGGGCCCCAGAAGCTCCTGAGAGCTAGTAGCCCTGAGCTACTTGCCAGGACAGCTTTTTATACTGCTGGGGACAGCACAGGTGCTGGCCCTGGGCTCTAGCGCCCCCTGGCTGAAGAGCTGGGAGGAACCAGGCAGGGTTATTTTGCCCCAAGTAGCACAATTTGCTCCACAACAAAGAGCATGTCTGAGCATGTGAACTGAGGCAAAAAGTGCCGGCTCAAATTTTCACCACTTCTATTTGAGCTGCTGCAAGCGCATGTGCTTGTATATGTGGATGTGCCCAATGGGGCCAATTCTCAGATATACATTTGTATGAATCCCTTGAAATAATATTTATTTTGTGTTCTTGTTTTGAAGGCAGGAATTATATTTAGTTTAACTAATTACATGGTTATTTTCATGTAAGTACTCTGTCATTACATGGTAGTTCATATTATATGATTCTAGGTATACAAACACTTACATTTCAAAAGAAGAAAGTTTCCAAAGGGCAGCAGCTGTTACATTCTAATTGTTGTGTGTGAATAAACTGTGAATGATTCAGAAGTAACAAAACCACTCCAAACCTAATTCTGGATAAAGCAGTGTTAGAGTTGTTTTGCTGCATTTAAATCATTCTTAGTTTGAACATATATAACAATTAGAACTTAACAGCTATTGTCCTTTTGAAGCTTTCCCTTTTGAAAGGGCTCCACTATCTGTATCCACACTCTCAAAGGTGAGATTATCTTGTACTATATGATATTTAATCAAGAACTACAACAATTTCCAAGTAAACTATTTGGAAACTGAAAACAAAATAAATTCTATATGTGTCACATGTAAATGTACATATACAGTATGTATAAATAAATAAAAATTGCATGCTCATGTACAATATTCTATTATAGATTTATACTTGTATATAATATATATTATATATAATGATGATTTATGTTTGATGCATTTTAATTAATTTGAGCATATGCCCAATATTTAGATGGACTAAACTTTCTAAATTAATCTAAAACAGAAATCATATGAGTAGGGACTTCCATACTTACATAAAAGTAAAATAAATACTCCTAAAACCTGATCAATACAGAACCCTTTCTTATCAATTTCCAGCTCTGACAACCTAATAACGTAAAGTAAATTCTAGAGAAGTCTCCACAGAAACTAGTCTGTTCCCGAAGTACAAAACGATGAATTACAAGCTTGATCATACCTGCTCAGCTGTTGCAATATGCTAGAATGAGAGAGAATGCCTGTAGGAGAGTCTATGCAAGTCAACTAGGGCATGTCTCTGCTATCACAAAGAAATCATTATTGATATTGCTTTGACTGCAGATTTTGATAGTCTTTCTCCAATTATGATAAAACAGGGTATATGAACTCTGCATCAAGAGCCTGTTTCTTTCTTAATGTGTCCAGACCATTTTGTTTGATAGATGATTTAATTTCCCCAAAAGAACCATTGATGATTCCTACAAATAACAGACCCAGTATCAAGTGCAGAAAAACCTGGATCTGAAAGATGGGTCAAGCAGCTCGATAATCTTGGTCTTATTAGCCAGGCAGAGACTCTTGCTCTCAACCCCTTGCAGGATAGGTCTGCTTTTATAGAAGAAGCTAACTTGCTGTCACTCACAATGAACTTTTCTGAAACTTGTTTCACAGTAAGATATTTAAAATTCTGTATTTGAGCAAAGATGTCACAAATTTACAAGTTGTGTAACAACTGGAAATATTTCCTGCATATGCTGCAGAGGATAAAATGCTTTTTTCCTGTAACAATAATAATTGTATGATGTCTCTAGACCATTATTACTTAGCATCAGGATTTGATTTCAATTAATAGTTCTCCATCTTTCTTCTCCCCACATTCATCTGTTACATGGCCATCCGCTATCAATAGTGATTGGTAACAATGGCTGTGTCTACATGAGATGCTGACTGTGCAAGTAGCTACTGTGCAGTAGCATCACTAGCAAAAAACCTACTGCACAGTAGTATTAAGCTATTGTACAGTAGCATCACAGAAAAAGCATTTGTTGGTGATACTGTGCAGTAGCTTGGATTGCTACTCATTTATTTAGTACTTATTTATATATATAAGTACTAAATGAAGGCACAATAACAACTGCACAATAGCATCTTGTGTAGACATGGCCATGGAGACTTTTTAGGAACCTCTCAGCTGCTGAGAACAACATATCATCAGAGCCTCCAATCAAACTTTCAATTGGGGTATCCAGTGGCTGAATTTAGAGAGTCCTGAACCTCAGTTGATCTCATTAATCTCCATTTTGAACCCTAGTCAGATTAGCGACTTCAACTAGAAGGGTAAAACCTGACCAAAATACCATATATAACTTGGGATAAGTTGAGCAACTTAAAATAATCATTGCCCTAACGGATATTAAACTTTAGAGACTCCAAAAGTAGCACGAGAGAAGTCTTGGTTAAAGATGTACTTAATCTTCTGCAGATAATGTCTGAAAAAAAATCATATCACTAGCCTCTTAAAATGTCTTTGAAAGGCCAAACAAGTGGTCTAATTAGTTATAAATTGCTTACCATGGTACCCAAATAATCTAAAATACACAGTTGAAATAAAGGTATTATTTGAATAGCACTGTCTGAATTTTTCTACACGGCTGCTGTATTGTTAACACACATGGAACTCTCACTGCTGAAACGATTTTGCTCTTTTCTGTGTTCTGACATTCACAAACTTTCTTTCTAATCCTATATTGTAATGTTTACAAACAGATGCATGTATTCTAAATACCTAAATATCTTAGCCATCTACTTGTAAACTTGCTATATACAAATCTTCTTTATCAGAATTATTCACTCATTTTTTAATGCTTGAAGGAAAAAATGACTGTTTATGCATGAGTTCCAAACCTATGAGCACTTTGGGAGTGGCAGAAAGGTCAGAAGCTCTTGAAGTACAAAAGAGACAACCTCTGTTGTACTCATCTGAGAAGAAGGACCAGAGTGTTTCCTTAATAAGAATGAGGGAAAACCTAAGAGGTCTATCTAGAAACCTGGAAAAGCAGTAGCAGAAAGAGGTCCCAAGCACTGTACTTTGGAGGGAAAACAGCAGTTTAGACATCTAGGTATAATTTCCAGGATGTCTTGGCTAACTGGGTACTTGGTTAATCTAGGGTATTTGGCAACTTAGGAAGTCTGCATTTTGAGTTCGTCTGTAATTCCAGGAAAAGCAAAGTCATATAGAAATAAAAGCAAAAGGAAAAAAAGAAAACTGAATAGCTTAAAGATCCAAACAAGATGGAACTGAGGTTCAAGTTTCAGTTTTGGATGAAGACTGATTTTTATCTGACTCCATCCACCCAAGTCTGAACTTGTAGTGACAAATTGAGAAAAGATTGCTGTAAGGGCAAGGACAATTTGGTACTAAGGATAAATGAAAAGATAACAGCAATTTCTGCTGGTTTTGTTAAGTCTCCCTTGGTTAAAAAATGTGCTCAATTTTTTTCTCCAATGGGTGAGATAGAGAAGAACTACTGGAAGCTTTTTTAAAACAAAACTTTTTTCTACAGGGTTAGTTTATTCATTCAAATAATCTCCATGGCACATTATACTGTCCTGAGGTATATGTTAGAAATAAATTAATATTTACCTGCTCTTAGTATGAGAAAGGATTATTTAAAATAAGTATATTAGATACATTTAGGCTTAAATGTATACTGAAAAGAAAAGTATACTGCTTTGATCAGAGGAGTCAAAGATAAATTAAGATGTTTATTTTTAAAAACACTGATTTGTACATCGTTATAAAAATGATAAGAATCTACTTAATTGTTACATTTTCATCATTCTTGTCTTCCACATACATTTTCTCTATTATAGCTAAACATGTTTTATAACCTATAACCCCTTCCCCTCTCCTATTCATGATGTTTATATATACAGTTCCTTGATTGATTAATTTATGGATATTGACTACTTAAGTGTTAAGTTCCCACTGTACAGTTGATCTCAATTATTCCCATTGAGGATGTTAAGTTATCTTCCTTATAATAATAGTGGGTTTAGTGATTTGAAGTGTTAATAGCAGTATTTTTCTTGATTTTTCTTCATATTTGCCCGTGGAATCTCAGCAGTGCATAGGAGCTTTTGTCACTTTAAGCCTTTGAATTTCCATAAGCTACAACTATTTTTGTAGAAAAAAATGCTTACATTTAAAAGCTACTATGTTGTATCGTGCATGAATAATTTTTTAACCTTAAGTCTGCAAATGATGCAGACTGCAACAGACATTTTCCTGAGAAATTTGTCTTATTGAAAACCTATGACACCAGTGCCAGAGTGGATCCAGGGAGTGGCATAGTTGTTACCCCTTCAATTCCTGGTCCATCCAAAGTGTAAAAACAACTGCCTGTCAGTGGCAGCAGCATTTCTATTCAGGCAGTACTGAGGGAGTCAATTGACTTCATGTATCATTGTAATCTACCTGATTCCTTCTAAACTCATCATTGATGGGTTTTAACCACCCTCTCTCCTTTTTTAAAGTTTTTATGTTCCATCAATTAAGCTATCAGTTCTTCTGCCATCTGCTGTCTGATAATGGTTCCTGGTAATGGCGTTCCTATTTCACAGTACCGCAAACTGTTTTTAACTCTAGCCAGAACTGCTAACTCAATGCATATTAACTCATGGGTGGAAATAACTTTCAGTAAAGTATTGGATGCACTATCAAGATGCTCAACAAGGCTAGCTTTATTTTATGATACTGAAAGATGCATGTTTAATTCTAATGACTACAGGATTTAGGAAACTACATCTTCTGATTTTTTTTGCCTACTTTGTTGTATTTTTCTACATAATAGATGATATTTTAAAGTAATGCACAATCCAGTAAAGTTATATTTGTTTTTGGTTCAATTTCAAACTGACAGTCCAGCTCTAGGTCCCTAGCAAATTAGTAAAGGTTCTCGGGGGGGGGCTTTCAGCTGAAGAAAAAATATATTGTATCATCTGTGTAGCAGGGCACTGAGGTGCCTGCTACTTGTGGAGCCATAAGTGAGAAGCCCAGCTGTGGGTTGCCAGGGTAACCAGTGGGAGTCAGCTGACTGGAAAGGGCAGGGTCTGGCTACCATATAACTCCCAGGCTGCCAGCAGCCATAGGGGTAGGAACTCTGCCGGAGTGAGAAAAAGGAAGAGGTTAGAACGCAAAGGCAGTTGTTTGGGTGAGAGATGGAAAAACCTGGTAACAGACTTGAAGGTGATTATGGTTAGACAGCTTAGGTTTACGTTATATCTAAAGGGCTTGAGTTTGTGTTGACAGTTTACAACCGGAGGACTGGGAGAGGCTATAAGGGGATTGAGGATGCCTCATAGGGGGCCCACGGTGGTGTGGGAACCCCAGCCCCAGAGAGAGGGGCAGCAAGAAAGTTGCCAGAGAAAGCACAACATGTGGGCTGTACTGGCCTTGGCACCTGCGAGACAAGGCTGTGGAAAGCCAGACCGCCTGTGGGGTGTGTGTCCAAGACAAGGCTACAGAAGCCATAGTGCCTGTGGGACGCGGCTGAGAGACAAGGGCTGCGGAGTGCCTGAGTGCCAAAGAGGGCGCAGAGAGTGAGATAGACCAAACAACATCCGGTACATCTGTAAGGCCTGGGGCATGGTACAGGAGTGGTTGGAGCTACGCATAGCCCATAAGGTTGGGGTGTTCGGAACCCTGTTATCTAAACAAGGATCGGGGTAGTAGGAACTGTGACCAGGAAAGAAGAAAGGCAACCTCCCTTTAACTTTTATAAGATCAAGACATGGCGGGCGAGAACAAGGGTGCGTTAACTCAAACTTGTCATGGTAGGGGGCGCTAGGGGAGAGCACGACAACCCTAGGACATTTCCCCCATCTGGTGCAATCTGCCATGATACACTACATTATCTTCACCCTCCATTTCAAAATCATAGATCTATCCATTTATCCGTGTTTCAGAATCTGTAAAAGCTGTAAAATCTTTAAAAGGTAAAATTTAAGGAATTGGGTTTTATTTATAAAGCTGCTGAGGGCCATCTGAAAGAATGTCTTTGCTCCTTCCTGAAGTTGAAAGAAACGTTCCAGCTGTAGCCCCCACCATAAAGTCAGAGATGAACACTTTCTTCCCCCTCTTCCAGTTAGAAAATGAAATAAAGGTCTTGTGATAGAGTGAACAAAGAGAAAAGAACAGCAACAATGAAAGAGGAATCTAGAAATATTTTCATAGTTTCTTAGTTGTTAGGGGCTGGAAGGGACCTTACTGATCATCAGGTCCAGCCCCCCACACTTGACAGGAAAGACTGCTGGGATCAGTTTTAATTGAGTTTTCATGATGATTTATAAAGCATGCTACTAACATTTTATATTATTGAAATATTCTCTTCTTTAGCAAATTCATGTTACTGAACCTGGGAACAGCTTCATTGTTCTATTGCACTATGGCAGAACACAAGACCTATCGATGGCTCTGTTACTGGAATTAAGTTAATTAATTAATTAATTAATGTTAATTAATTATTAATTAATTAAATAATTAAGTTCAGTCTAGATTATCAGTTTTTCCAGTGAACACTGAATACTGAACACATCTCCATGTGCCCCTATGGCACCGTTGTTACTGTGCTGTCATTTAGTACTTCATAAAGGCGCACGGTTATTCTTAGCCACTATGTCGCCAAAGTAACACACTATAGCAAGGGAGCGCAAGGCTATGGCAATGTAGTTGTGGCATCATGGTTTTTGCCTGCTGATGCTACATCACCATAGCACCCCATGTAGCACCCCATAGTGATGTAGCATCCTATGTAGACACACCCACTAATGAGAAATATGATGAAGACTCTGATTCAGTGCTATCCTTCTTGCAGTATTATTGTCTCTTAGCATGTGCACACATTTGCAGGACCCAATCTATGCTAATTCTATTTCTTTTAAGACATGTGATTATAGATCATGTCCCTGCTTGTGCACTTGTTCACCAGTGCCAGAAGCCACGCAGCAAACATGATCTAAGTAACTCAGGGTGAGGAGAAGAGCATGTGAGTTCAGGGGTGGGCTAGTGGGTCTGTGGGCTGCATTGAATGGTTGGGCTTTTCCAGCCCTGGAACTGCTCCCCAAACACATACATACTTTTAGTGAAATCAGGCATGGGCTAGCATGATTTACTGGGTTGCTTAAGTGAACTACTTTAGATTGGGTGGGCCATTTTTTTGCCTCATTTAACCTCCCCAAATATATATACAGTTTGGTATTTTGAACAACCTACACCTAGTTTGGTTGATATCAGTGTAATGTCTGGATGTACCCAATGATAAGTAGTCTCTAAAGTCTCAGTAATATTAGCTTCTTAAAGTGCAATCAATTCTCCATTGCTAATACCTGAAATAAAGAAAGATAAATTGAAAACAGTAGTCAGAAAATGAGAGGCTAAATATTCTCATGGATAGAAAAACTGCCTATGAGATACAAAACAAAGAACAGGAATAACCAGTCAATTCTTATCATAGCAAAAGATAATATGGGGTGGCCTCAGGGTTCCATACTAATTCTGCTGTCCATTTAATATATGTATTAATGATCTTGTTAGTGGAAAGAACTGTAAGATACTCGCTGTTAACACACAGTGATTTAAGTTATTCAGAATTGGTGGGGACTAAAAAATATGGAAAATATAACAATATTTTATAAATCAGTGGTGTGGCAAGTTATAGAGTACTTTTTGCAGTACTGGTCACCACACATCAAAAGCATATTAGAGCATATTCTCTAACCAGAATTAGGGAAGTGGTTGACAGGAATAATTAAGAAATAAAAGCAACTGTAAGAGGAAAATGATTTTCTCAGAAAGGAGGCTAAGATACATGACAAAATACTGTTACTTAGTAAGAAAACTATATAAATATTGAATGACATACAGAAGATAAATCATGAGTTACTGTTCTGGCTTCATGACATGAAAACATTGGGACATGCAAAGAAATTAAATTGAAATTCTGACAAACTTAAAAATTGCTAAAAAGACTTTTTGCTCTTACCTAGGGCATGGACAGGTGACATTAAACTCATGCAATTTATATCAGTCTTGTACAGGAATCTAAATTATAGTTGAAGCTGGATTAGGCAAGCCAGCAGGTAGTTGTTCATAATAAGTGTTGTTGCAGACCAAGACTCACAAGACCAAGACTACTGTGTCAAATAGATACCTGGATTGAAAGCAGACATGTGACACATCGGTGCAACTTACATCTTTTTGGTTCTATACCTGATTTTTTCCCCCTATGGTTAACTGTACACTGAATCCAAGTACATCATATTGGCACATGTCCTTGTTCCACTCCTTATTTATTCCAACATGAAGGATGATTATTCATAAAAATTATCCAGTCCACAATCTATAACAAGATTGTGGAAGTCATTGCCAAAAAGAATTAATGAAGTCAAAGTTTAAAACAAAACAAAACATAAGCCAAACCATCCTTGGAATGCACCACAATGTTCCTGCTGCAATTTTTCCTGAAGCAAAGTATGTTTTCTGATTAAACAGAGTTCTTGAAGACCAGCGTGCCCTGGGGTAACTTGCTGGGTGGACTGCAAAGAAGCCAAAACTCAGGAAATCTAGCTTGCTGAAGAGCTGAGGAGCCAAGCAGAAACTCCTTGGATTCCACAGAAATGTTGTCAAAATCAACATCTTTTGATTTTACTAAACCTGCATTTTCCAACATAAAAATATTATCTGGAAATTTTTCAACTTAACTCTAAATACAGCTGTATTTAGAGAGAGTCTTTAAGTCTGGCATTAAATTCTATTAGAATTATTGCTTAGAATTAAATGAGTAATTAAGGATTTTCTGGAACTGGGATCAATGTGCAGAAATCTGAATTGGAGTCAAGTTGAGCATAAAGAGCAAGAATACCTAACATCCTCACATGGCAGAAGGATAGCAGGACAGCTCATAGAACACCATTGCATGTGTATGGGTCAAAAAGTACCAATTTCCTGCAGAAAGGACAATTTTTTTGAAAAAAAATGTTTATTTGAAAAACTAATTGCCTACTGAAAACAGTTTTGTAAGCATTTTCTTGACCAAGCCTAAGCCAGTGGTCTTCAAAGTGGGGTGTGCACACCCCAGGGGGTGCGCAGGACAATCCATTGGGGTGCAGGAAGAACATATTAGAACTTCTATTTATATTTACTTTTATCTATATATATTGTACATAATATATTAGTATTGCAGTACATGTATATAATTTATAAATAAACACATATACATACATTGGGGGTGCGTGCTCAAACATTTTTTACTGATAGGGGTGCGCGATCAAAAAAGTTTGGAGACCACTGGCCTAGACAGTTCATACATATTGAAAACTGATTAATTTTACATGTCAATATGTAATGATGCACAAGTTGTGGCAGGTAGAAGCTTTGTTCTAGTCTATACTTGTTTTTCTGGAAAATGAGTGCAGAAGGATATCCTCAGGGCTAAGTACAGATAGTCAAAAAACTCCAAGGCTGAGTCAGTTCAATCTTCACAGGTTAGTCTAAGCTGCATAGACTGAACTAATAAGCAAGTGAGCAGACATTCACTTTTGATTCTGGAAATGCAGCCACGTGCCGGCAGTGGTCCAGGGCAGAAGCTAGAGGATGCTAGAACACACCTTCCTGCTCTGCTGGAGCAGACAGTTTGGATCAAGGCTATCTTACCCACTCTGCAAGCTCTGAAGTCTTAATGGAGGGCTGGGGTGGGGGGAGCTTTCAGGGGAAGTGCAAACCATCCTGGGATGCTGAGGGACTGTGAGTTAACTTGAATCTGGAGGGGATCTGGGATAGAATTTCAATAAACCTATTTAACCTAATTCAGTTAAGTCCAATACTACACCCACCCAGGTTTATCTTAAACTGGTTTAAGCCATTTTGAAAGCAGTTTATGGGTACTGAACTTCTGTTGTGTTACAGATTTGAACTGGTTTCTGATCATTTATACCAGTTAATGTGTAATTTCTGTCCCTAGCACAGAAGCATATTGCTGTGTATTTTATCACTTCAAAATTAAAATGGGAAAAGAGTATAGAATAGAAGAGTCTACCTAACATGGCAAAGTTGCTGTAACAGAAATCTCACCACAGGCAAACTGACACTGAATGTGGGAGCAGTTCTGTAAGTTTTATTTGAAATTAAAAGAAAGTCAGGCAAAATTACCCGAGTTCCAAGTGAAGGCTGCTTGGGAAGAGCAAAGACAAAAGAAAGAAGCAACCACTGATTTCCCATATGAACTACTATATGATTTGTGCTTTCAGGAATTCCAATGAGTGTAGTTTTGGCTCCAGATTCTTATTAGTTTGACTTTATAAGTTTTCACTTGCGCTGAACATCAATTTTAAGTGAAAGATCTACTTTGCCCTTAAGCCAAAACGAAACTTCTTTAAAATAGTTATAATCTCTCCCACACAAGACCTCAATTCAGCAACCTTAAGTTTAAAAATTGCTACTTTCAGCCTTAAAGTTGCACTGGAACTAATTGGCTCTACTGCTGGTTCTTCAGAATAAAACCATTAATTGACACAGTTCTGATTAAAGTCTACTGTGCCGATACTCTTTATTATGGATTGACAATGAGCTACAAAATGTATGTCTGTCATGGGAAAACTGTGCTGGAATCATTAGTAAGCCTTTAAAAGAGAATTCTGATGCCACAAGAACACAAAAATGGTTTGACAAAACTATGCATTTCATGCATTGCCCAAGTTTTGCATAAAGCTACCACCACTGAACATAAACTGAAAACTAGTTCATTTCATACATTCAGTGTATTTAGGAAAAGGAAAAAAAACCCTATGTTTAAATGTCTGTGTGACCCCATAAGATGTGTGTGTTCCTTTTCCTTAATTCCTTCATTCTGTTTCAGCTGCTTTGAGGCATAAACATCATTCATGAATGTTGATTTTGGATGACAGATCCTCATTAAAAAGAGGCAACAGCTTTAAAAAAAAGCTAAATAAACTGTATCTGAGAGTTGAAAATGAAGAAGAGCAAGCACAAGTTACATTTTACTCGAGCAGTTCTGGAAAATCCACCAATTATATTTGAAGGTAAAAACAGATGCATCATAGATACAAAATATAAAAAATACTGGGTAGCTATGACATTCAATTTACAGCTGATTACATTAAAAGCAAGGAAATAATTTCATCTCAAGAAGTTTGGCTCCAAAATGCCAATTCCTATCACATGCTGTACAAACCTTTGCATTAGAGTTCCAAAGCAAGCTGGAACAACTGTAGCCTGCAATGTTTCTGATGCACTCTCTATACCAAATTCTCTGTGCCAGAAACAGAATATTTGATTGTTTCTTCTAGTCTCAGATGTCATGAAATTTTAGTGTCTATGAGAATATTTTGCATGTAACCCTTTGCAAGAGGGAAATATTCAAGCACAATTTTCATATCTACATAAACTTGAAATGTATCATACAGTGACAGCTTAACAGGGTTTTAATGCTGGAAGAGTGAAACCCCGTCACTGCCTGTCATATCCAGAATAGCACCATGTGTATTCAGAATTAACAGTTTCTTCAGTGACAGTGGTGAGGGCTTTCTAACATTTTTTCTGAACTCCAGCTTGTCAAGCTTGATGTTTTGCATCACAGAAAAAGAACACATCAAAAAGTCAGAGTCAAATTCTTTCTTTTATGACTGGAGATGTGTCATGGGAAGGGACAAAGAGTCAGACAGGCACCAATAAACAGAAACAACTTGAACTAGTCTCTCTCAACAGGGCAGTCCCAGCATGCTATAGGAGGGACCCTGAAACACCATAAACCCTCTTTCTCTACCTCACAGATTAATCCTTCTAAAAGGACCTTTGCCCTAATGTCAAATGACCAATTTCAGCATGCAAGCAAAGTATAGAGGTTCAGGAATGTAGTCAAACAACATCCATATGAAAAGTATAGGGGTGTCATGGCTATAGAAGTGTAAAAAGTGCTGGCCTTAGGGAAAATGACACCATGGATGAATGTGTATTTTGATGTCCCCTCCTGAGTGTTCCCCACAGTGGCCCCTGAAGTCAGTGGCACTGCTGTAGGCAAAGGCAGGTGGGCAGGGGCTCAGGGCGCAGTCCAGTGTCGGGGGGAGCTATCCAAGCTATCCACACTGCCAGGCCCAGCTCTTTCACCCACCCTTAAGGTCAGCTCTCAGTGTAAGGTAATATTGCAACCATGATGATCCAGAAATTATTCAAGAGGCAAGGATTTCTCAGGGAGGGTGATGATATCTTTTTTTGGACCAACTATGTAGTGATAGAATTAGATAAGCTTTCAAATACAAAACCTGAGGAAGAATGTCTTGCATTCCATAGCTTGTGTAACACTATCCCTACTGCATAGTTGGCCTAATAAAAGATATTGCCCTAAGAAATCCTTGCCGCGTGGCTATAAAAGAAACATAGTATTTAATGGAAATGTGGATAAATATTCATACTGCATCATCCATAGATATGCTGTGAAGGGAACAGACTCCTCTCCTAACACTTCAGTGAAAGGGTAATTATTGTGTAGTTTTCAAAAAATGCTTGAAAACTGGAATTGCATATTGGGTTGAGAAATTAATTTAATTTTTCAGAACATGAACCAAAGAAAGAAGATTATATATCATTACTTCCTTAGGTTTTTGAAAGATAACAATTAGAACTGCATTTCCTTTTCTTATTTTCTTAAGGTAGAAAATGTCAAACTGTAATGAAATGCTAGTAATATGAATTACAATTCTTTAAAAAAAATAAAATGTTACTAATGTTAAGCCCAGTTTTTGGTATTTGTGTGACTATACACATTTAGAAAAAAGACACCTGAAATATGGAATGGAAGTTTAGGTTTTGATAACATATTAGTAGATAAAGAATAGAATATTTTAACAATAAAACTGTACTTTTTAGTTTTCTCTCTTC
This sequence comes from Crocodylus porosus, assembly GCF_001723895.1. Classification (NCBI taxonomy): domain Eukaryota; kingdom Metazoa; phylum Chordata; order Crocodylia; family Crocodylidae; genus Crocodylus; species Crocodylus porosus. The sequence continues at coordinate 56,973,651 of NW_017728906.1, read as the reverse complement.
CTTCTTACCTGAAGTCAATTCACATACAAATCCAAAAAAAATCCTAAAGTTCTTGTTCAACAGGAAATGGAACAAATTTGAGCGCAATCAGGAAAACACCTAAGCATAAACTTAATCATGTACTTAAGTTCCTAATTTAAAATTGTACTTTCTTCAGCTGGGAAAACTAGATTATATAATATTTTAATTATAAACATGATCCATTTGTAATTATTGAATAAGGTACTCATTTAGCAAAGCATACACAAGTAACTTCGAGCCCCTGAAAACTTATATGGAAGTCATATTGCTTATATCTATGCTTAAAGGTAACTATATGCATTAACATTTTGCTGAATCAGGACCCAATTACTGTGAAAAAACATTCCACAGATGTTAGTTAATTAATGAGTTTTATCATATTCAGCCATTTGTATTCAGGACTTTTGAAGATCAAGAGGAAATAATGGCTTCTAGTTGGTGAGCTGGCACTACATATGACTTTAAATTGTAAACAGTAATGAGTGATTGTATTCAAAGCAAACAGTGTATCTGCAGCCTATTTTGAGGTCATAAATTATCTTTGAACAATATTTGCATTTTTATAAATGTATATTGTAATTTTGAATTATGTTTTGCAACCCTATCTTGTAAGAGTTTTTCATGAACCTGTTCATATGCATTCTTTTCTTTAATTTTTCTCAGATGTTCTATATGTTCATGGAAATCATATGCCTGCAGCAGCATGTGTGTTCAGCATCCCATGCTTCAGAATGGCAATGGGAGCACTTTAATTTAAACTCTGTCAACAAGCTTTAGTTAAAGTGCCCCCACCACGATTCTGAAGTGCAGGTACACTAAATACACATGATGTAGAAGCTGCTGGAGTGTGCTAATTAGCACACTCCATTAACATGTGCCAGCAGATTCGATTAATCAAGTCTGCTCTGACACTTGCTAATTAGCATGCATTGGAGCAGAGGTCTGGCATGTATATAGGTGTCCAAATATGGCACACCTGCTGTTTTCACCTGTTGTGCATCTTTGTTCTTAGAAAACAGTTGCTTTAAAAAATCATACGTACTCCATTTCTCCCCCACTGAATTCCTTTTTCTATCTTTTTTTTTTTTTTTGTAAATGTTTTAGTGACTGTCCTTAGGCCGTATATTTAGTGAAAACATTTTGAAAGATTCTTAGCTATGTAAAGCATCTACCTAGTTCAGGGACCTTCCCTGGGGTACATTTGAAAGACAGAAGAAACTATTTAAAAAGACCTGAAAGGACAATTGAGCAAAACTGTTTAATCCTGTTCAACTGCATTTCATGTCACTCTTGTTTAAGATTTTAGCCCAAGGGCTACTTACTTGAGACTTCTAGTGTTAAAAAAACAAACAGATCACTACCACAAGGCAACAGCACGAGGCAATACCCAATCCAAGCAGGAAATGTTTGACTTTGCATTTTGACATTTCAAATCACAAATGCCCTCCATTTGAAACATATACCTGCTATAATATGTATATATACTAATATACCTATACAATATGTATATTATTTCTGTACTCAAAGCTGGGGTAAACATGAAAAGGGAACTAGATATGTGGCATCCTCCTCTTCCTGTAACAGACTGCCTTAACCTTAGGGTAGAAACTGACATTGCTTGATATCACATTTGTACCACCATAATAATTTTTTTGGTGGAATCAGTAGAGAGCCAGTAGACATCCTTATCTTTTGTTGCACCATATCAGTGATGCTTCATTTCAGCCAACATCTATTTGCTCTGTGGTGTGAGAATACAGGCGGCCCAGAGCTGGCCACCCTTTCTCACCACCGTAGGCAGATGCTGCAGGTGCTTACAGGTTCTGATTCCATGTACCCCAGGTAGGCTTGGATCTCTTAAGCCTCTGGAGCACCTGCCCAGCTTTCCCTGCTTACAGAAATGCTGCCCTGGGGTGCACCTCTGTAAGAAGGGAAAGGCTGCTCATGTTCCAGCATGGAGGCACAGGACCCATAAAATACTGCCCCTTCACAAGAGGGCCCAGATGACCATGGTATATATGGAGGTACAGGTCACCATGGGTCCAGGTGGGAGATCTGGAGCCAATTAATTCCAATTAATTTCCAGTGTCCCACACTTCTCTGCTAGGACCTATGCCAACCTGGCCTTCAGGCAAACACACTTGGTCTTATCCATAACTTTATGTGAGGCACTGGTTAGTGCAGGACCTGTTATGGAACCCAAGGAATCCCTGAGCAAGAAGAACACATTGCTCCTTGTCCCAGTGCAGGACAAGGGGAAATGTGTGTCACTCACCTAGTAAAACAAATCATGTGCTGCAAAATGTGTCACACCACAACTGATCCACTGCACACATTTATTTCTACCTTTGTATCTGAGTGAATATTGGAAAATCCGTCCCATGGGACATTCTGGTATTTCAGCATTGTCTTTCATTTCACATTAGGATGTCAGTTAGAAATCTCAATCTATTTTAATAAAATGAATAGTTCTGAGAAAGATAATTTTGAAATGTTTCCCCTTTTTATCATCATGTTCAGTTGGAATAGAACACATGATCATTCTCAAATCATTTTTTTCCCAGTGAGCTAACTTTTAAAAAATAATATTTAAAAAATTTTATTTTGAATTAGATTGATATTCAACTGCACCTTCCTAGGGTGCCATGGTGGCTACTACAAGTTTTAGTTTGGGTGCTTCCTAGTAGGGGTGTGCGAAATAGGCCCAATTCGACTCAGATTCAGATTCAGTCTGAATCAGGGACAGTGATTCGATTTGTTGATTCAGATCACTATCCCCGATTCAATTTGGCTGAATCCAAATCTGAAGATTCAATGCTGATTCAGGGAATCAGTGATTTGGCTACAGACACAGCTTTAAATGTTTTTTCTACATACCTCAAGGTACGAGGCATGGCTCATGAATGCTGCAATGCTAGGTGGAGCGTCCCACAGGACTGCAGCCCCCACCTCCTGCCCTCATGCTTGACGGCAAACCCAGAAGTGGGCCCGAAGTACTTTCGGTCCACTTCCAGGTCCACTGGGGAGAGCACTGGGTCCCTCCCAGCCATTTCCCCCTATTTCCCGGCTCAGTGATCTGCCACAGGAATGCTTCAGGTGCCCCCCAGATCCAGCAGGAGACATCAGTCACTGAACCACCCCCGCGCACTCCCTGGTGGACCCAGAAGTGGGCTAGAAGTGCTGGGGACTGCCCCCTCCCACTCCTGTGGGATGCTCCATCTGCCCAAGCATCACAGCACTTATGAGCTGCCTGGTTCCTTGAGGTATGTCGAAAAAACTTTTAAAGTTGTGTCTATGTCCAAATTGCTGAATCTTTCCAAATCTCTCCGAATTGATTTGGACGGTTCCAATTCAATTTCAAAAGATTAAAGTGTCTCCTGATCCGATTCAGATTTGGAGATTCAGCCACTGGATTGGGCTGAATCTCCACCAAATGGAATCAGTGATCAAAGCTTCACACAGCCTTACTTCTTCTCTACAATGTTCTGTGCTCTTTGGCTGTACCCCATCTCCTGTGATGCACTATAGTCATAACATACCTCATTTGCCCATAAAAAAGGTTGACATCGATTTTAAGAAAGCTGTATGATTCTTTAAGATATTTTTCAATTGAAAATTTCTTCAACAGCTTTATTAATTTGCTATTCTCATGTTCCAGGATGCCTGGAATGCTGTCCATATATAATGTACAGCACCTGGCTTCAGAAATGGGGGTCCCAGCACAGGCTGATTGTTTAATATTTAATCAAGTTCTAGATGAGAAATCTTGTTTTTCTGTCCCAGAATAATAAGTAAGAAATGAACAGGTTTGACATTTTTCTACTAAAAAAGAATTTCTATAATGGCACTAGTTCCGTTATCATCCCATGGTTTCATAGTTTCATAGATTCATAGTTAGTAAAGTCAGAAGGGACCTGAGCAGATTTCATAGATTTCATAGACATTAGGGCTGGAAGGGACCTTGGGAGATCATCGAGTCCAGCCCCCTGCCCAAAGGGCAGGAAGTCAGCTGGGGTCATAGGATCCCAGCAAGATAAGCATCCAATTTA
>NW_017728906.1:56963628-56969100 GCF_001723895.1 Crocodylus porosus | reverse complement strand
AGTAAATTGGATGCTTATCTTGCTGGGATCCTATGACCCCAGCTGACTTCCTGCCCTTTGGGCAGGGGGCTGGACTCGATGACCTCCCGAGGTCCCTTCCAGCCCTAATGTCTATGAAATTTATTATACAATAAATTATTATAATACATTTTTGCTTATTTGGAAAACAGAGACAGAAATGTGTGTGTGTTCTGCCACTCATAAAATGTATTAGTAGTATTTAAATGTTATTATAGATATTCAAAATACTTTGGGCCAGTACTGAATGGCCTGGTCCACAACTGTACTTATTGTCAGATTTTCCTTAGCTTACTATCATTTGACTTTTATGACTACCTATATTCCATTTCCTTTGGTGATTTGAAAATTAAAGTTTGACTTCTAACTTCAAGCTTAATAATAGCTTGTTGTAAAACAGATTATTTCCCTCAAGCCATCCTTCAATCTAGGTTTTTGGGGTTTTTTGTTTTTTTTCTTTTGGTTATTTTTAGAAGGGCAGATCTGGAAGGGGAAAATGACTTCATATAAAACCACTTATTTATTGAAAAAAGAGCTTTGTTTCATGTTGCAGATAAATAAGACTGGGAACTTCATTTATAGATCTTCTGTCTGTAAGGAAAAAGAGAAATCTGAAGCTCTCTCAAATTTTCATAGTTTCATAGTAGTTTCATAGTAGCTAGGGTCATCTAGCCTGACCCCCTGCCACAGGCAGGAATGAATCCTGGGTTCACAAGACCCCTGACAGGTGATCATCCAACCTCCTCTTGAATTTGCCTAAGGTAGGGGCGAGGACCACTTCCCTGGGAAGTTGTTTCCAAATTTTGGCCACCCTAACCATAAAAAATTGCCTTCTGATCTCTAAACTAAACCTGTTCTCCATCAGCTTATTACCATTGTTCCTCGTCACCCCAGGTGGTGCTGGGGAGAAAAGGGTTCTACCTATTTGCTGTTGATCTGCCCTGATGAGTTTGTAGGCAGCCACCAGGTTCCCCCTCAGCCTCCTCTTGCTGAGGCTGAACAGGTTCAGGTCCCTCAGTCTCTCCTCACAGGGCCTGTCCTGCTGCCCTCCACCAAGTGGGTTGTCCTCCTCTGAACCCTCTCCAGGCTGTCCACACCATCAGCCAAGGATTTAGTCATTTGTTCATAAAAGGCAATCAGGTTGGTCAGGCAGAACCTGCCTTTGATGAACCCATGCTGATTGCCCCTGAGCATGATCTCCCCTGCTGGCCCCCCACAGATGTGTTCCTTGATGATTCTTTCCAAGCTCTTCCCAAGCACCGAGGTTTGCCTTACAGGCCTATAGTTACTCGGGTCGCTTTCCTCCCTTCCTTGAAAATTGGGACCACAGTAGCCAGTTTCCAGTCTCCCAGCACCTGGCCAGATGACCACAAATGCTCATACAAGGGCTCCGCAGTGACCCCGCAATTTTGGAATCCTCAAACCTCCTTTACAGAAAGGGTTAGAAGTAGGTCAAAGATAGTTTACTCAGCATTATGAGTTATGCAAAAAGTGTCAAAGATGCAGACTGCAGGTGAGATCTGAACTGCAGTGCCAGGTCATCCAACACTTTGTGCTGGCCCTGGGTGTTGAGTTGGCCTGTGTCACACAGTGTCACAGCCATCCAGTGCTGGTATGGCCCTGCACATGGGAACATGTCCACGTGTGGCACACACTTTAGGACCTGAGCTGCACACAGCACCCATGCAGAGTCAGTCTGGGAACCTCCCCCACAACCTGCATGTTGGATTCAGCACCTACAGTGCCTGCTCTGTCTAGTATAGGACACGAGCTGCACATGGTACCTGTTTCAGCCATTGGTACATGGCACCTGCCCTGGACTGACTGGAGTTGGTGCCACATGGAAATTGCATCCTGGACTGGCTGGAACTGGCATCATGGGCTGCATCCAGATGAGAGCAGCTGTGAAGTATGTGGTACCAAAAACATGTCTGCAGCACCACATACTGCACAGTCAGGTGTTCTCCATGCTGCAAGGGCACACTGCCCATACATGCACGCTGTTTTGGGGTTTTTTTCATAGGTTTTGAGGGGTTTTTGCCTCTGGATTTCCAGAGGTCAAAAAAAATCCCATAGAAAAAAAAATGGAGCAAGACACACATGGGCAGCATGAGCCACTGAAAAATGGAGCCGGGCCACCCAGAGCTGTGCTGAAGGTGCCACCTAGACTCTTCCTGGCAGGATTGCTGCTGCTGCAGACCCAGAAGGCCCCTAGAACCTCAGTTAAAGCTGATGGGTCCAGGTCAGTGCTGGCCCCAGCCTCCCCTACCACCCCTGGGGTAATTTGCCACACACGACACCAGCATTCCCTAGTAGTAGCTGCGGCTCATGGTGCATTGCTGCTACCTGTCCCCGGGGAACTATACATCTGTGCTCATCTGGATGCAGCTAAGGATGCTGTGTCTAGCATTGTGGGGGTTTTGTGGGCCCAACCTGGCCTGTGGGGCTGACCCTGCACTGTTCATTTGGTCCATGGACTGGTCTTGTGCCAGTCATCTGCCCCATTGGGCCAGATGAGTCTGGCATCCCTGGGTTACGTGGTTTAGCTCAATACTGAAACTATGGTATGTGAAAAAGTAAAAGGGTTGGCGTGGTGGGCATGGAGTGTGCCTCCCCAGCATTAAATAAATACTTTTGCAGTCTGCTACTTAAATTCATCCATGCATCTGATTTTATTCACCTACTCTCTTACCAAGAAGTAGCTAGAATGTATTCCTGTTGAAATCTATCAGGATTGTGATGGAATCTGGTGGGACCAGTACCGGGTGCCAGGAAAATAGTAATAATATGCTAAACAGCAATTTATCCTAAAAAGTTGAACAGACATTAACAAAATATCTAGAATATTAATAGAATATGATTGTGATAGTCCTTCTCCATGCAAAAAGAAGATACTAAATTGCTAGATTTTTTCTCCCTGAAATGACCTCTATGGCAAATTCTAATATTCCTTCAGTTTAGTTTTGTTTTCAAGGTCACCTGAAGTACTTTTAAACTCCTTTATTGTCATTTCTTGCAAATTATCGGAGTCTTGATTTACTTTTTATTATGCTTTAATGAGTTAATCCAAAGCCCATTGCCTTCAATAGTTTTTGAGTTGCGGCCTGAATTTTAAAATTATTTGTTTCTGGTATCTTGCACCTGCAGTATCTTTGTAAGACCAACTAATTCAGATCCTATTTATTTATAGATAAAAAATTCCAGATCTATGAGTCACCACTCTCAATCATGATTTGCTTGGAGACTGTTGTTAATATTTTTATTATTAAGATTTAGCACCAGACTTTATATGAAGTATCTCACCTTTTAAATCTAATAAATTTTTAAAGTAAGAAAGAATATTATTAAGAAGTTAGTATGTAGTCTTTTGTATGTTGGTTCCATGTTCTGTGTTGCAGGGGCCCAGTTAGAAAATAATGATTCTTCTAAAAATTCTGAATAAATAATTCGCTGCTCATTCACCTGGCATACCTTTGATGGGAAAAATGAATTAATAAGCAGACAAAGTATGATCTTCAGAAATTAAACTCAATCTTTATTAGCTGGATGATAGTCTCCTCCCTTTTTTGTTGCAACCAAAACCAAACATAAACAGCACACAAAAACAGCCTTAAGCCATGGATCAGTCAAGTCCATTAACAGTATCTATGCCTATTCAGTGGCATCCCAGCATTTTCACATCTGATACATTGTCCTTCTCTTCATGATTGAAAAAAGAAGACACAACAAAAAACAGTCCTCAAACTCTCTACCGGCAAAAGAACAACGGTTTTACTCCCTTAAAATCTGACTATGGTGGGTACCTGAGAGTAGTCTGACATTGTTCCACGCTTGGTCATTGCTCCGCCATCCTCTTCCAGGGGTAGTTTACTAAGCATATCTTCCTTTATGACACCCTCTTCATTTCTAGTGGGTGAATTCTAGTTAATTACTCGCTGGTAGAGTCCTCCCAACACCAGGTGATGCTAGATGACATCATCCTCAGTGGACAGCGTTCCATCTTCTCTGTGAGATTCCCTTTTGGAAGTAACAGGGCATTAATCCCCCTGTTACATTCTGGGCCATAAATGATTTGATTTCATGCACAGCCATATTTTTCCCATATCTTGACTGTTTTTGGTTGGGGAAGTAAAAGCATCATCTTCATTTAAAGGAAATACACAATCAAGGCCAGAATCTGAGTTGGCACAAACTGGTGGAAGCATGCTGAACACAAAAAAACTTTTTAAAATTTATACCAACAGAAAATCCAGCATAGGCAATTTCTTTAGAAGCACTTGCATTAGGCTTAAGGCTGTCTAAATCTAGCAGAGATGCAGACATCATGATTTGTAAAATAAATAAATAAATTCTCCTGTTTATATTAGTCAAAAAGAAACAAATTCTTTAAAAAGCACCAGTTTGGGTGAAATCCAACTTGCACTGAAATGAAGCAGAGCCTTTCCTTCTACTTTAATGAGAGTTGGATCAAGGCTCAGCCTCCCACTATACATATAAACTTCAAGCAGCTCACATGGCTGTGAATACTGTTATGTGCACTAAAATTTCTCATTATATTTGCAAAACATACAATAGATGTGAAGCTGACAGGAATTAATATAAGTTGCTATTCTTATTTGTCAATTTTCAAGAAAGTACATTTTTTCTGTGGCATATCATTAAAATCTACCTATATTTTAGAATAGAAAAATAAACATTTTATGTTCTAATAGTCCATGTGAATACTGTGTTATTTAAAGAATCATTGAAAATGATTGACTACTAGTTTAGAGAGGGCTATTTTGTTCAGTCTTTTCAGCATATAATTAATTCAAATGTGTTAACAGATTTTTGTCTAAGCTCAGTAAGTGGGAGAAATATTTCATTACTTCCTTTCAGTACAATTTAAATTTAGCATTTTACTTGAAGCCTGAAATAGCTGCAGACTGCAATACTTCATAAAGGATGTTTCAGTTCCATCAGTAATTCCAAAATAAAATGTCTTGTTTCTCTGCTGTATGCTAATATTTAATTTTCAATTCTGTACCAGGTTCAGAAAAACAAAATGACTATTCCCAAAAAATTGTTAAAGACATATTTAGGTACCTATATAATAAATTCTATGTTCTTAAATATAGAATTCTGGATTATCTTCAAGCACATGACATAAAAATTGGAGATATGCCTGAACTCAATAGCTGTATCTGAATGTCCTTTAACTTGAAGGCATTTGGATCTGCATCTGAGTTTTCTTATATAAAATGAGTTGTATAATATGCTAGATCAGAAATCTGCATCAAAAAGACCCCTTCAACCACTAGAAAAGCTTATTTTGGATCCAGTTTGAGTCTAAATTGCTCCAATAACTCCCCAAAATATCTAGCGTACATAATTGCCAGTTATATTGAGAATATTGTTTCCACTCTTTTATACACAGCCATTATTCATAACATTAAGGACAAAATACTGTTCCCT
>NW_017728906.1:56930537-56963438 GCF_001723895.1 Crocodylus porosus | reverse complement strand
TCAGCTATAATGCAGTAAATCTTCTGCTTTGCAGTTGCAAGAAATTTCTTAATCAAATCAGTACATTTTCAAAGAGGAAAGGGAGATGAATGTATGGCTCTTGATATAATCTAGCCTAGAAATTTTCAAACTTTTTGGACTCAAGGCACCCTTCGCTGCATTTGAGTTATAACTTTCCATAACTTGTGTATTAAATGGCACCCAATTTCAAAACATATTTATATTTTCTTGGGATAAGGCAGTGGGGGTGGGGATATCAGCTAGCCAGGACAAGCCTGAGCCTGTGTTTATTTGCTCATCTCCCTGCAATGCACTCATCTCCTCAAACCCAGTGGCACCATTACAAGGATTTTGTGCTACCCCAGGATGCTATGACACCTGATCTAGTCTAGTAAAGGCAGTGGAAAAGCTCATAAACTTTTGTTGCTTTTCAATTGTTTATATGAATGACATATAGAAATCTTTGCATGAAAGTGGGCTCACAGACTACATGAAAATGGGCTATGTGATTAATATATAGTATTACTATACATCTAATTAATTATATTTGCATTGTATTTACACCGGGGTGGATTCAGAGGTGGTGCAGTGTGCAGTCACACCACCCTTTCAGACCACATCATGGAAGCATCAGCAGTCAGGGCCTTTTTTTTAAAATCCCTGATTTAAAAGGTAAAGTAACTCTCCTACAGAAAGACACTCTTGGCTCCCATTCCCTTCCCTTCTGCACTCAACAGCATGGGAGTTTCTTCTCCCTGCTTGGTCTCTCCAGGTGTACCCTGACAGCCTAAGAGCAGGCCCAAGGAGGGGAACCCACCCACCACCAATGATGCCATTTTTCCGAGATTCAGCCTACCTCCATATGCACTGCAGCTGGAGTGGTGCTGGATTGACTTGGGATCTCCCTTGCTTCCGGGGCAGTTGGAGACAGCAGGGACAGTAGCAGTAATGGGCAGACAGGTGGGAGTGGGGGAGAGGAGGATTTGTTACTAAGCACTGAGGGGAAGTGGGTGGGTGTTGATAGCTGGGTGATAGGGGGATGATTTTTACCTGATTCAGATACTTAGAAGTTCCTGACGGCTGTTTCCACAATGCCATATGCTTGCCCTGGTGTTGGGGGGTGAATCTGGGAGTGGATACACCCACCATTGCATCATTGGTCACTGCTTTCGTATCCTCCTTTACAAAATCTTGGATAAAGCCATGGTTCTCAGGCAACAGAAGACTATTTAGGAAAATTAAAGTATACACATACATTATCAGAAAGTAATACTCAAGTTTTCCAGGTAGTATCCTAATCCTTGAAATGGATCTTGAAGTCAGATCCCTGTTTTCTTATTGGGCTCCCCAGAAGTCAATATGACTCTCTATGGGAATAAGAGACCATCTTTATGCCACTAATTGCAGAATTAGGACCTAAGATTTCTGTTTCGGTTTTAAAAAGCACAGTAAAAAAGTCTTGGCTTTGTGTGATGGGGCTGAGTGGTTGCCTCTTGGCAAAGGAGGGGTAAAAGAGAACCTTTGGGCCTAGCTAGCTCTGTGTTGCTACACATGCAACCATTTATAGCTATGATAAGAGGAAGTAATAAAAAGGGAGGCCCAGTAGGTAGAAAGAGGCTGTTCATATCTAGGAAGCTTGCTGGTAGAATGTGAACATGAGAATGTGCTGTTAGCCAAGAAGCAACTTGGAAAAAAAGAAAATATCAATGGATAGAAATATACTCAAGGAAGAGATGGTTTGGGGAATGTACCCCAGGAAGCAAGGGCAAGTGAGTTATAGGTTGGGCGGAATTAGATCATGCTGTTCCTCTGCAATTAAATCCATCTGAAAATATGCAGAATAAAATGTAAATAGTATTCACTAGTCCAAGAAGGCTGATGCTTCTCTGCCCTTTCCCTCATCTCTCCCTTCCCACCTGAAAAAGACTATCATTGTCATTGACTGATGTTTTCCTTGCCATTGTTATAAAAACAAAATATTTTGCTGGCAATCAGTTCTGTCCCATTCCATTAATTCAATTGGACTTTTATAGGTTTAACTGGGTGCAGAATATGTGCCACCCTTCTTATTATCTTCCCATGTGATCAACCAAAAATGCAACCATCAGTGCAAAAGATGGCATCCTGGATTCCCCTTTTCAAGAGTGTTATCACTTCTCTTGAGTTTGCATACATGAAAAAATAACATGACCAACATTTTCAAAGCTGGGTGCTTAAAGTTTAGCACCTTAAAAAGTGTCCTGGTTGTAAGGAATGGATTCTCTTCATTTTTTTGAGTGAAGGTTCAAGAAGGAGAACATTCACTTCTTGTGGTTGTTAATTTTCAAAGTCCACAAATCTTGCCAAGTAACTGTGCTGGAGGGTTAAGGAATAGTTAATAGTGAATTATTTAATAAATTAATGCTAAATAATTATTTATAACATTACTAAACAATAGTAATAGTTAAGAGAAAGCAATTTCTACAAATTGTAATGAGTAGATTTAGTTGCATCAGTGCAATTCCTTTACACTCTACCATATCATATTGCTTTCATAATGAGGCTAATGTAACCTGAGCTGCATACAGACATCTGGGGAAGTTAAGGGTGCGGGGGTTAGATAGGGATGAAAATAGCCACCCAATCTAACGTAAAGTTGGGATGGGGAGGTTAGTGGAGAGGTTGAGGGATCATGGGGTCCACAGAGGGAATCTGGGGCCAGGTAGATCCATGGGAGGGACTGGGGGAATTAGGAGGGCAAGTGGGGATTGGAAGGATAGCTGAGGTCCCAGGAGAGTAGATCTGGGGGGCCTCATGTGGTCTGTTGGTGGGGGGGGGAGGGGTTAGCTCCCTCCCCAGCAACCAGAGGCTGTTTTTAGGCCACTGACTTCCCCAACCCCAAACAATCCCTCCTGCCCTGGGACTTACTTCCTCAGCTCCCAGCAATGGCAAATGCTGATTAAACTGGCATCAGGAGTGGCCTGAGGAATGTGGGGTTTGGTGGGTGGAGGAAGTTGGGGGCTAGCTGGTCCATGGAGGGAGGATTGTCTGTGTGGGGGGTAAGGGCCTAAGTGTAAGGTCCACACATGGTGAACTAAGTTAGATCAGGTGTCCATTTTAACACGATCTAACCTCCCACTAAGCTCTGTGAATGTCTGTATGTATCCTTGGTCTGAACCACTGTAGTAAAGTTCCAGTATAGGAACGTAGGTAATGGAGAAAAGAAGTCTTAAGGATTTATTTTCTGAATGGACAAACTGGTAATTTGGAAGTGTAGACAGCTCAAGAGCAGACCTGAATGACTCTGTGCAGACTGAAGTACCTTTTAGTGCCAAGCTCAGACTCAGTCTTGGGACAGCCTAAGACTAGCCCTGGAAGGGTAAGTGCTCAGGCCACCTGGAGCCATCTATATTGATGATGCCTATAGATGGCTCAGCCATTACCCATGGCTAGGATAATCTGGGGTGGGGAGGAGCAGTATAGAAGAGGCCTATGACACCAGTAATGAATATGAACCATGCAGTGTGAATTCTTTAGATTCAAATATTCAGTTTTCTTGATAGATCCTTTCTTCTGGCCTTTAGAAAATACCAGTAATATAGCTGACATTTAGAGAAGAGTCTACATTCATTTAATTGTTTATAAGAAATAAAACTTCATGGAAATTAGAAGAAATTATATGTTGAATGTCACGTTCTTTAGCAAAGCAGACACTGCTTTAATTGAGACTGGACATATCTTCTAGGTACTATGTTAATCCAGTGTTTATGAATACTTGGAGTAATGTCTCAGGGGAATAGTGGATTATTTTTTTTATATATGTTATTAACTCAGCCCTTTATGAATTCTATTTACTTGCCTGCCTATACTACAGTTAGTATAATGATTTACTGAAATAGGTTAAGATGGCTGGGAAAAAAGTGTCCATAAGTGAATCACCTGTAGTACAAGATTTTAAAAAAAAGCTAATTTAAAAATAATAATGGAATATTTCACTATGTTGGTGAAAATATAAATTATTAAAAGAATGTATAGGTTCTTCTTTTCTTTGCATTAGGATGTCAATTCATAAAAAAATTCTCAACTGTTCTCTCTAGACACATGTCAGTTGACTGGGATAAGAGACGATGAAAATATATAGCTTGTCAGTTTGACTTATTTGAATCCTTAAAGAAAAGCAGCTGCTCAGCTTTGTTGTTTTTTGGTAATTCTTCTTGGGTGATTAGGATGAATATAATGAAAAAACAGTTGTGCAAGCATATGTGAATAGTTTTTACTACAGAGTGATACTACATCTATCTAGATAAGCATGTTGTACTGTTACCTATTATTCTACAATGCAAGCAATTTTCACATAAAATCAATAGGAAATCTGAAGTCCAGAACTGTTTATAGACAAGCTTGAATTCAGTATGCTTGTGTTGGGTAGTTTGGGTAGAGATGAGCCTGCCCTGAGTGGTGGGTTGGACTAGATGACTGTCCCTTCCAGCCCTACTTTCCTATTATTCTATGATTCTAACACTGTTAACTCTAATAACTTCACTGAGATATGTAAGTTCTCAGTCACTCTACAAATCAGAGTTCAGTATTATTTTATACCCAGAATTTCTGTTTCCATATCAGTCCTGTTCGGTGTTTTACTGTTTTTTTACAAACCTCATTGGAACTAGACCAGTTACACCTGACAAGATTGAGTTATCCTCCTGAATATACTCTATAATCAAAATCCATTATGGGTGAATTCACAGCACTCAGATTTCTTGAGACAAAAAACACAAATCAGACTAATAATGGACTATTCAATTTTCAGAGGGGAGAACAATAAATGTAAAAAAGACTTTTGCATCTACCTGAAATGAATTTGGTTTACAGGAACAGACTGACAAGTATTTTTACAGTATGTAGTCAAAGACCCCTGTGCATTTTTCCCTCAATAATAAAATACAGCAACATAGCTGCATGCAAATCACACCTTTCTCTAAAGTTAGAAAATGGCTCATGCAGGCAGTGTTCAGTAGCCAGTTGACACTGGTTGTGCCATTTACAATGCTCAGAGCAGTCTAAGGATAGGACTGACTTTGTGCCCGTGGTCTCAAAGAGTTGCTCGTTTTAGCATCTGGGAATTGTCAGAACTTCAAAACCACTTCCCATCCCAGAGAGAGGCTCATTCCAAAGGCAGAATAGATTTAGTTTTAAGGCAGCTTAGTGGTGAATATAGAATTGTGCAAAATTGCTATGTATATAGCACAGAGACCATGCTCATGACCTTAGTTCATGATTTTGGGGGAATTTGCACTCTGCTGATTTTACTCAGTCTTTTCAGCAGCCTTTCATACAGTTGACCAGGAGGTGCTGATAAAGCATTTACATGCCCTGATAGATATTTGTGGGGCATCCCTAAAATGGTTGTACTCTTTCCTAGCTGGGAGGTTCCAAAGCATGGCAGGTGGGGGATCCAGAAGGGGTGCAGTGCTGTGGCCACAACCTGCTTTCAGAATATGTGACAGGTGCCATATCCAGGACCTTTTTCAAGTCCACAGAGAAGGTAAGAATTACTGTCCCATTCCCCCTTGCCTTCCTCTGCATGCTGAGAGGAACATACCCTTCCTTCCCTTTACTGTTCCATACTCTCCTAATTCCCTCTCCTCTGCCTGCCACTACTGTTGTGTCCCTGGTGTCCCAAGGTTGAGGGAAGCACCTATCCCAAGCCAGCGGGGCTGTGTGAGGGCAGCCCAAAACAGTGCCAGTAGCAGTGGCTTTTGAGTGAATTCTCTCTCCCACTGCCAATATCCCGTGGTGAACCCAGCCCCTGTGCAGCCCAGCTGTGGCAGCTCTGGAGCCCCTTTGTCCCCAAGATAGTGGGGACAGCAGCAATATCAGTTGGGGAGACAGGGAAAGAAGAGGGATGTGCCTCTCAGCAGGGAGGGGAAGGAGGGGATTCTGATTTGCTATGGGGACTTCAAAAAATCTCTGATGCGTGCTCCCATGACATGGTCTGTCTTTCCCTGAGGAAGGAGGGCTGGGAACAGGGGCTGCACTCCCCACCCCCTGCATTACTGGTCACTGCTCCCACACTCCTCTGTCAAATCCTAGATCAACTTCTGGAGGGTGGTAATGGACAAGTGCTCATCATAGAATCATAGAATCACAGAAGTAGGGTCGGAAGGGACCTTGTAGATCTTCAAGTCTGACCCCCTGCCTCGGCAGGAGAAAAGACTGGACTCAAATGATTTCAGCCAGGTAGTCATCAAGCCTCTTCTTAAAGATTCCCATGGTAGGAGCCAGCACCACTTCCCTAGGAAGTTGGTTCCAGTGCCTAGCTGCCCTATCTGTGAAGTAGTTCTTGTGGATGTCTAATCTAAATCTACTGTCCAATAATTTGTGTCCATTGTTCCTTGTTATGCCAGGGGGCGCTAGGGGAAACAGTGTCTCCCCTAAACCCTTCTGGTCCCCCCTAGTGAGTTTATAGACAGTCACCAGGTCCCTCCTCAGCCTTCTCTTGTGAAGGCTGAACAGGTTTAGGTCCCACAGTCTTTCATTGTAGGGTGTGCCCTGTAGTCCCTGGATCATGCGGGTGGCCCTCCTCTGGACCCTTTCAATCTTGTCCACATCCCTCCTGAAATGGGGCACACAGATCTGGACGTAGCACTCCAGCTGTGGCCTGCCCAGCATCACGTAGAGGGGGAGGATCACCTCCCTGGCTCTACTTGAGATGCATCTGTGGCTGCATGACAAGGTCCGGTTAGCCCTGCCAACCGTGATCTCGCATTGTCAGCCCATGTTCATCTTGGAGTCAATAATGACTCCAAGATCCCTTTCTGCCTCTGTGCTCTCAAGAAGGGAGTTTCCCATTCTATAAGTGTGCTGCTGGTTTCTACTGCCTATGTGCAGCACCCTGCACTTGTCAGTATTGAAACGCATCCTGTTTATGTCAGCCCACTCCTATCCAGGTCTTGTTGTAGTCTTTCCCTCCCTGCTAGCATGCTCACCTCACCCCAAATTTTGGTATCATCAGCGAATTTAAACAGGTTGCAATTCATCCCGTTGTCTAAATCGCTGATGAAGAAATTGAACAGCACAGGCCCCAGGACCGAGCCCTGGGGGACTCCACTGCCCACTTCCCCCCAGGTCAAATATGACCCGTCCACCACCACCCTCTGAGTCTGACGCTTCAGCCAGTCTGCAATCCATCTGACTGTGTAGGCATCAATGCCACAGTTGCCTAGTTTTTTAATGAAGATGGGGTGGGAGACGGTGTCAAAGGCCTTGCTGTCTAAAAAGTCTAGAAAGACTATGTCCATGGCAACACCTGCATCCATTGCCTTTGTGACCTGATCATAAAAGGCAATCAGATTGGTCTGACATGACCTGCCCCTAATGAAACCGTGCTGGTTGCCCTTGAGCATCATCCCTGAAGCCGGCCCAACACAGATGTGCTCCTTGAGCATCTTCTCAAAGAGTTTCCCAAGGATAGAGGTAAGACTGATGGGCCTGTAGTTGCCCGGGTCGTCTCTCTTCCCTTTTTTGAAGGTGGGGACCACATTAGCCATCTTCCAGTCATCCGGCACCTGGCTGGAGCACCACGAGCACTCATAAAGCCATGCCAAGGGCCCTGCAATAACCCCAGCTAGCTCCCACAACGCCCTGGGGTGGAGAGCATCTAGACCTGCTGACTTGAACATGTCCAGCCCCTCCAGAAGCTCTCTAACCCGGCCCTCCCCAATCTGAGGTCTGGAGGTGTTCCTCTCGAGTCCATTTGGCATCACAGTGGGAAAGCCCCGGTCCCTGCACAAGAAAACAGAGGTGTAGAATTGGTTAAAGAGTTCCACTTTCTCCTCTGGTGCAACCACCAGATTGCCCAGCGTACTCTGCAGGGGCCCCACATTACCAGGTGCCTTCTTCATCCTCCCTATGTATTTGAAAAAGGACTTTTTATTATCCCTGATCTTCGACGCTATTCCTAGCTCTATGTCCGCCTTAGCTTTCCCGACTGCCCCCCTACAGGCCCGAGCAGAGGAGGTATACTCCTTTTTGGAGATAGCACTCCCCTTCCACCAGGTGTATGCCGCCTTTTTGGCAAGCAGGCATTCCAGGATGTCTTTGGTGAGCCAGGGGGGCTTTTGGGCATTCTTCATGAGCTCTTTTGTGCAGGGTCCCCTGGGACTCCATCTTGTCACCCATCCTGTTCAAGCCACTGTGTGAGATGCAGAAATTTGGACAGAGGTGCTATCAGTATACTGACGATGATCAGCTCTGTCTCTCCTGCTTGTCTGACCCTGGTGCCACACTCTCAGTCCTTTCCCAATACCTGGTCACAGTTAGGAACTGGATATGGGTGAATCAGGTGAAACTGAAACTGAACAAGATGGAGATGATGGTGGTGAGCAGGCCACCTGACTTTGTGGGGATTGGGATACCTCTTATTGATGGGGTTCATTATGACTCAAATTCACAGCCTTGGTGTGCCACTAGACCCTTTGCTGCAGCTGGATCTTCAGGTGCAGGCCATAGCTAGGAGTCTTTTTTGTCAAGTCTATCTGGTAAGAAGGTTGCAACACTTTCTTTTAGACTCTTATCTGACCACCATCATCATGTCTTTGTAAAATCCAGGCTAGGCTACTGCAATGCACTCTACACAAGATTTCCTTTGAAATCCATCCAGAAGCTGCAGCAGGTATAGAATGGAGTGGCCTGCCTTCTGACAGACTTGTGTCTCTAGGGGCACATAACTCCAGTCCTTCAACATCTGTTCCCAGTATATTTCCAGGTACAATTCAAGGTTCTAGTTTTGAACTTTAAGGGTTCATCTACATAAGACACTTAATACACAGTAGCCTAATAACACTGTGCAGTAGTGTGCTGGGCAAAAACTGTGCTAAAATGCTACTGTGCAGTAAGCATGACAACAAATCTGTGTGCTGGCACTACTGTGCAGTAACTATAGTTACTGCACATTTAGTTAGTACTTCATTGTGAAATTACTAAACTAAATGTTCAGTAACTAACGCACATTAATGAACAAGTAAACATACCCTAAGTCTCTAAATGACCTGGTCCCAGCTTCTCCCTTACAATAAGAGAACTAGGAATTGAACTAAGGGACCACTTTTTCCCTTATGATACATCGTGATCCCTAAGGCCAGCAACCTCCTGAAAGAACCACCAGTACTCAAATTTGCTTGGTGAAAATATATGGTAAGTCATTCTTGATAGTAGCTTTTTAGCTCTGTAACTCCTTCCCTGTTGTGGTTTACTGGACCCTGAGTATGGACATCATTTAGAAGCACTCCAAGACCTTTCTATTTGGACAGGCATTTAGCAACCAAAGCTAGGCAAAGATATTATTTAGTGCTTAATTTTGTTTTGTTTTGTTTTGTTTTGGTTTGTTTTGGTTTGGGTTTTTTTGAGTCATTCTGTTTCTCTTACTGTAAACCACCTTGATTTTTTTTTAGGAAGGGAAGCATATAAGTTATTTAAGTAAATAAATAAATAATTAAAAATGTCTCAGTGCAGTTGATGATCTGACCCTGGGAAGGGAATTAGATAAGCATCAAGGTATGTGGAAAAAACATATAAAGCTGTGTCTATGGCCAAATCGCTGATTCTTTGACTCAGAATCAAATCTTCAGATTCAGATTAGGCCAAATCGAATTGGGACAGTTATCTGAATATGCAAATCAAATCACCTAAAGGGGCACTTAAAATTAACATATTAAATGCTTTAATAAGTATAAATAAAGGAAGACTTTAATTTTTATAGAAATCCATACAATACAGCTATACTTTCCTTAAGTTGGTTTTGTTTCCTTCATGCTTTGATTTTTTTCATTCGCAAATAAGATTGAGTTCACCAGATAAGACGCATGTACTTTCGAGGGACCACAGACTCATGATTTCTGTTACTTATACATTCTTTTTCATAGTCTTATATAATGTAGGAGTAAATTTATTCGGGATTCTGGCCTACTTGACTAGAAAAAACAGACAGAGATCAGAAGTGCTGATACTGCTTATTTCAGTTACATGTTTTGAGATAAGAAACCCTGCATATCTTATTACCCTGTGCACAGATGTCCAATTAAGTAAACTTGTTTTAGTTTCTCCAAGGTCATATTTTTTTTCTCTCTTTATCTGTCTTAAGTATAAAAATGCTTGAAAACTTAGACAGGAGGAGGATTCTTTTGATACAGACAAATGGGTGATTCCCCTTGCTGTATGAAATCCTCCCTGTGATCACAGTATAGCCCTAAATAAAGAAAAGCTTGCTCTGTCAGTTCTGATTCAACCACAACGCGAAGTTTGATTTCTTCCACAATAATTACCTTATGTTTCATCTTCAAACCTTTAAAAACAAATCTCAAGATCCAACAAGCCAGAGATCTGTTTGGTTCATACAAAAGAAATTCACTAGCAAGATCAGCTTAAATGAAATGTCACTTTTTCACTAATTCACAGATATAGAACTTAGGGCTGTGTGAAACAGCAGCATTCCGCTTTGACATCTGTTTTGACATTTCGATGGAACAATGTTTCATATTGAGTTTTGTTTCATTTAAAAAACACTGTTCCATTCCATTTCAATGAAACAGTCTCACTGTTTTGATCCTGTTTCAATGTTTTGATTGGGCTGGGGAAGGGAACTCAGCCTGGCTGTATTCCCCTCCCCAGCACTGCCATTGGGCTTCAAGCAGCTGGGAACTTGAAGAGTTCGTGCTTCAAGTGGCTGCACTGGACTTCAAGTGGCTGGGAACCCAGCCTGGTGCAGGCAAACACAGCACAGCCCCAAGGCTGCACCCTGCCCACCTCCACAAGGCTGCAAGCTGCTGGGAACCCAGTCTGGTGCAGATGGGTGCAGCACATGCCTGCCTGCACCAGGCTGGGTTCAGCTGAGCAGGGTGCAGCCTGAGAGCTGTGCTGTGCCCACCTCCACTGGGCTGCATTGCCAGTGGCTTGCAGCCCCATGGAACTCAGCCTGTTGACAGGAGGCAGAGCATAGCCCTGGCCCTGCCTGCCTTCTGCCATTGGGCTAAGCTCCCTGGGGCTGGTGAAGCCAATCGGAGCATAGCCCAGTGTGAGAAGGCAGGCAGAGCCAGCACTGCACTCCAATTGGCTCAGCAAGCCCCAGGGAGTGCAGCCCCACAGCAGCAGGTGGGGAGAGCAAGGTCTGCGCTCCCTGCTAGGCTGAGCCACATGGGGCTGTGCAGAGTCGCTGGGAACACAGCCCTGGCTCTCCCCTGCCTCCCACCACCTGGCTGGGTTGCTGCTTCAAAGCTCAAAATGTTTTTAAACTTTCAAAACCTTTTAGCTGACCTCGTTTCATTTTGAGGCTGTTTCAAAGCCCTCTATTTCATTTTAATTTCACTGTTTCGAGCTCGAAATAAGTTGAAACAGCATTGAAATGAAAAAGCCAGCACAATTTCACACAGCCCTAATACAAATGCCAGCTATAGTTAGATTATGCATTTTAGTTATAGTTAGATTATTGATTTTAGAAGCTCAAAATGAATTAAATGTAAATGATCATTATAAGTGAGCACATTTTTGTTATAATTAAAAACATGAAAGGAACATCTTGTGCAATTTTCAGGAAGAAAGAAATGTTAAAGAATCCCTTCCAGAAATGTAGCTTGCATTACCGTCATAGGTAAACACAATGATTACCTATGAAACTAAATGAGTGCAGTAATGAAACACCTATGGAAATATTGAAGGGGGTATATAGATAAAATTTTCTGGTAGTAAGGGATAAAATATATCAATACAAAAGAATAGATAGTTTTCAGGTTTCTTTATAACTTCTATTTCACCTTACATAGCAAGAGAAAAATCTGTCATTCAGAAACACTGGTGCTTATCTTCAAGTGATTTTAACTTTAAAATATCATCTGCAGCCTCTCCCACTTCTTTTATCTCTAAAACAGATAATAATCTTAAGGATTTATCAGCGATATTAGACATTTATATTACTCCTTTCTACCCTAGTATATCTTGTGGGAATGTTCTACATTATAGTTGCACGGTATGATATAGATGACACATTTACCCATTTACACTCAGGGAAGGAATCTATACTATGAACAGATGAAACTTATAGTTACAGAGTATAAGTCTACAGTAAAAAGAAGAAATAATGATAACTTATCTGCAAATCCACCGAAAGCAATACATCCTTAATAGCTGCTGTAGATATTGTGAGATTTCTATGTATAATGGCTCCCTTGGATACTTTAGTATTGGATAAAATGTAGGAAGAAGTAACAAATGCAACTAAGAAAGTACACAATGAAAAAGGAACAAACAAAAAAAGGAGATTGCCTACATATAACACTTACAGAGATACTCCAAAAGAAGCCATAGCTTAAAAGGTTGTAACTCTTCTATATGATCATTCAGTACAATATTTACTTTCTGCAAGAACAAATTATTCAAAGCAAAAGATATGCACAGAATGTCCATTATGAACATATGGGCCTGATTTACCACTCCATTACATCAGTGTTACTCTGCCATTATTCCATTTATTTCAATGCAGTCACCTTGATGTTTATGTGGTGTATCAGAGTGGATTAAACCCAGTAATTTTCATAATGTAAGGAACACAAACTGACATCCTTGACAGGTGGGTACTATGCTAAATGATTCCAAAGAGGACTTCATCCCAGAAGTTGTTCCAATTGTGAATTTAAGGCTTTGGGCACTTTTCAAGGAAATATTTAAGGTCTCATGTGTTCTGGCCTTTCTTGGGGTATGATGTGGCTCTGAGTGAGCTCTCTGACTTAAAAGCATTCTGAACTGTTAAATTAAAATATACTTCCTTGATCACTATTCATTAGTCAAATGATTTCCTCCAGTTAATTTCTTAGATGAGAAAGGACAAAGATAAAGTAGGGAAATCAACGTTTCAGGTGTTCTCCATAGTCTTATTTTCGTGTGTATATAATTGAGATAACTCAGTCCTCTAGACAGTAATAAAAATGGATCTGAAAATTTATCGCTTTCTTGCTACTGCAGCCCCTGAAAATGTAAGTTATCTTGCCTTCCTAAATTGCAATTACTCTGGTATCATCATTTTTCTGATCATGCAACTCAGAGAAAACTCAGCTTTTCCAATAACCAACTTTTCTTTTTTTCATTTCTTTTCTCTTTTCAGCCTTCCAGGTGAGAGCTATACACATAAAGATTAGACAAGAAAAACTGGTGTCCTAAACCTAGAAGGATTTCACATTCATTTAAATTACTACACACACGCTAAGATACCGCAGCATTTCAAGTAATTTTCATTCAATAGGTGCCAAAAAAGAATAGGCTTTTAATTAAGGTACAATATTCAGTGAAGGAGTATTGAAAATTTTATTTTTATTATCTCCCTCCTTTTCCTTCATCCTCTTTCTCTTTTTCCCCATTTTACTATTTGGACTTAGAATGGCAAATTAAAAAGTGACAAACAGTTCATTTGTAATAAAATGAATTTTAAGCAAATGTTTTCTTTATGTTTGAAAAGGGTTTTTTTTCTTTTCCTTTTATATTTAAAACAGCTTTAGATCATTTCTTCTCCATTTGAGAAATGTCAATAAATTCTAGTAGAAGAATTTTAGAAATCCACCTCAACCCTCAGTGGTCTATCAGGCTATGCTAGAAAAGCAGGTTAAGGGATGCCAGTCTCTCTAACCAATGACACACAAGGGAGTGATGTGCTAGTGTCAAGTCTGGCCATCTCTGCCTCACCAATCTGAATAATCAGGTACCCATTTGCAGATGGGTTCATAGAGGATGGTTTTGGCACAAATCTGAAATGGAACTCAAACATATAGTGCCTGAACCCTAGCAAGACACCCAACCATTCTACCACTACACCACAATAAAGTTTGGTAAATGCACATATTTCAGATCAATTTATGCTTCTTTGCACTATTAAAGACTTTTTTCTGATTATTCTTATTTTGATTTACATAAACACAAATTTTGATACATACTGGACCTGTCTACATGTTCATTACTGAGCCTTATGTTTAGTATTGAGCTACTGCACAGTAAGGCTGGCACACAGTTATTTTGTGATGCTTATTGTGAGTTAGCCTAATAACACCGCACAATAGGCTATTAGCACAGTTTTTAACTGCCACACTACTGCATAATGTTAGTAGGTGAATGTGCAGTAAGCATCTTATGTAGACATGCCCACTATCACCCTTTTTCAACACAGTACCTTGTGAAATTCCAGAGTGCTCAGGAAATGATGTTCACTCTGCCAGCCTTAAAGAAGTATCAGCATGCACCCTCCTCTTCAGATGGTCCACAAAATTGATTTTTATTTATTGTACTGCATTTATTTATACTGAGTTTATAATGTATAATAATTTATAATATTTTATCTATGTTAACTCTCTTTCATGAAGTGTAAAAATGCATTTTTAAAAATATGTAAAACAATAATTTCTAAAGTGTTTAGTAAATCTATTTCTGCTTTTAGATTATTACAAATATTCTTACTGAAGTGCAGGTTCATACACATATGCTTCAAGCACTTATGACAGACCTAATAGATCTGACACATGTATGCATATATGCTCACAGTAACCTCCTTACTGTCCTGCCTGCCATAGAAAATTAGGCTTGGAAGAGACCTCAGAAGATCATTTAGTCCAACCCACTACTCAAAACAGAACCATCTCCAACAATATTATCCCAGCTAAGGCTTTGTCTAGCTTGGTCTTAAAAACCTCCAATAAGCTGTCTAGGTAACCTGTTCCAGCGCTTTACTACCCTCTGGTAGGAAAGTTTTTCCTACTATATAACAACCTAAACTTCCTTTGCTACAACTTGAGACCCTTGCTCCTTGTTCTGTCATCTGCCATGACTGACAACAGTCTAGCTCTATCCTCTTTGGAAAAAACTATAGGCAGTCGAAGGCTTCTATTAAATCCCCTCTCAGTATTCTCTTCTTCAGATGAAATAAGCCCAGTTTCTTCAGCCTCTCCTCAGAAGTCATGTGCCCCAGCCCCATAACCATTTTAATTGCCCTCCATTGGAATCTCTCCAGTTTGTCTACATCCTTTCTGTAGTGGGAGCACCAAAACTGGACACAACATTCCAGATGTAGCCGCACCAGTGCTGAACAGAGGGGAAGAATTACTTTCCTTAATCTGCTGGCAATGCTCCAATTATACTTCCCAGTATGCTGTTAGCCTTTTTTCAAGAAGGGCACACTGTTGCTTCATATTCAGCTTATTGTCCATTTTTATCTCCAGGTCCTTTCTGCAGAGCTACTGCTTAGCCAGTCAGTCCCCAGCCTGTACTGGTGCATGAGATTTGCTCCGTCCTAAGTGCAGGACTTTGCACCTGTCATTATTGAACCTCATGAGATTTCTTCTGGTTCAATCCTCCAATTTGTTGAGGTCTCTCCGAATCATAGCTTGTACCCTCTACTACTCACCCAGCTTCATATTATCTACAAATTTGTGGAGGGTGCACTCCATCCCATCTTCCAGGTTGTTGATCAAGATATTGAACAAAACTGGTCCTATGACCAACCTCTGAGGCATTTGACTTGATACCAGCTGCTAACTAGACATTGAGCCATTTTCATAGATTTCATAGATTTCATAGACATTTGGGTTGGAGGGGACCCCGGAGGATCGTCGAGTCCAGCCCCCTGCCCCAGGGGCAGGAAGTCATCAGGGATCCCAGCAAGATAAGCATCCAAATGTGTCTTGAAGGCATTCAAAGTGGGTGCTAGAACCGCCTCCGGCAGCAGTCTATTCCAAACCTTGGGGGCTCGGACAGTGAAGAAGTTCTTTCTTATGTCCAGTCTGAATCAGTCACAGCGGAGTTTGTGACTGTTCAAACTTGTCATCCCTTGGGGTGCTCTGGTAAACAGACATTCCCCCAGATCCTGGTGGTCACCCCTGATAAACTTATAGGTGGCTACCAGATCACCCCTGAGCCTGCACTTTTCCAAGCTGAAGAGCCCCATGACCTCTCATCATAAGGTCTGTTTTCCTGACCTCTGATCATGTGTGTGGCTCTCCTATGAACCCTCTCAAGTTTCTCCACATCCTTTTTGAATTGTGGAGCCCAAAACTGGATGCAGTACTCCAGCTGTGGCCTCACCAAGGCCGAGTACAGTGGGAGAATGATGTCCCGGGATCTCCTTGAGAATCATCTATGGATGCAAGCCAGCATTTTGCTTGCTTTACTAGTCACAGCATCACACTGAAGGCTCATGTTCGTCTTGTGGTCAACCATGACCCCCAAGTCCCTTTCATTTGTAGTGCTAACCAGCGTAGCACTACCGAACCTATAAGCATGTTGCAGGTTTTTCCTCTCAAGGTGGAGAACCTTGCATTTTTCTGTGTTGAACACCATCAGGTTCTCATCCGTGCATTTCATGAGTCTGTTAAGATCTGCCTGGATCAATGTCCTGTCCTCAGGTGTGCATGCTTTACCCCAGAGTTTGGTGTTGTTGGCAAACTTAGCCAGTCCGCTTCTGACACCAATGTCCACATCATTGATGAAGATGTTAAATAGTATAGACCCTAGGACAGAGCCTTGAGGGACCCCACTGGTCACAGTGCACCAAGATGATTGGCTTCCATCGACCACCACCCTATGGGTCCTACCATGGAGCCAATTCCCCAGCCAGTGCATTGTGGTGAGGTAATTTTGAGCTATTATTACCCTTTGAACCCAACAATCCAGCTAGTTTTCTATCCACCCCACAGTCCATTCATCCCACCTGAACTTCCTTAGCTTGCTTGAAGGAATATTGTGGGAGACCTTATTAAAGTCAAAGTATACCACATCTACTTCTTTTCCTATATTCACAGAGCCTGTCATTTCATCATAGAAGGCAATCAGGATGGTCAGACGTGACTTCCGCATGATGAATCCATAATAACTGTTCCTAATCTCCTCCAAGTGCTTAGACATAGATTCCTTGAGGATCTGCTTCATGAGTTTTCCAAGGACTGAGGTGAGGCTGACCAGCCTTAAAGATGGACACTACATTTGATTTAATAGATTTCATGGACATTAGGGGCTGGAAAGGACGTCATGAGATCATTGGGTCCAGCCTCACCCCCCCCACCATAGGTGGGAAATCAGCTGGGATCAAGTGACCCCAGCAAGAAAGAAATCTTGCTATTTTTTGATGGAGTCCAGAGTAGGTGCTTGCACCACCTGGGGAGGGGGGGGGGGGCAGTTTGTCCCAGATCATGGACACATGCACCACAAAAAAACTTTTTTTCTTATATCCTGTTGTTGCCCTGTGGGGTCAGGCCAATTCCCAGGATCTCAAAATTATTATGCTAGACAGGAAGGTGCAGTGTACAATTACACATGCACAAACACAGAAATTAATTAGGTGCATATAAACACTCACAGTCAATTACCAGCCTAGGCACATGCACACCTGTCACCAGTTCAAACACTTGCACACACTATACAGACCAAAAATTAAACCAGAATCATTTATCAATACCTGCATACCCAATACACACACACGGATCACTAATTCGTATATCATGCACACAGTAACATATATGTATATCAGTTCACGTATATACTCACCTACACATACATACAGGCGAGTTCCTAACTTGGGTGTTGTGATGTGTATGTATGTATGTGCTTGGTGTACTTGGGGTACCTGGGGAAAGGTTAAGGTAAAAAAGTGGAAATGTAAGGAGTGAAAGTTGTTGTGACTGGAATTAGAACTGGTAGACTAAGGAGAGCTAGGCTGAAGAACTGAGGCTTGGGGATTATTTTAGGTTAATTGACCTTAACTGATTAAAGGACAATGCCCAAAGCCTGCAGAACAGGGGAGTGATGCCAGAAAGAAGCCAGCACAGAAGCTGGGACCAAACCAGGAGCTATGGGGGAGCCGAAAGATAAGCAGGAAGAGGGAAACTGGGACAGAGGGTGCAGGGGAGCTGGAGAGGGTGTGGAGGAAACTGGGGGCTGGCTATGGAAACCAGAGGTGCTGAACAGGAACTGCTGGAGAGCTCAGGAAGCTACGGAGGAGGGGCTGCTGGTGCCGGGAGCTGGAGAAGGGCTCTGGCTGCCAAGAAACCTGTGGGGCAGCTTGAAGGAGTTGTGGGGAAGTTGGTGGCAGGTCAGAGGAATGTGGGGGGAGAAGGGGCAGCTAAAGAGGTTGTGGGGGAAAGGGGGAAAGGGGCAGGAAAGGTTGGGAACAGAAGATGGAGAGAGAGAGAGATGGGGAGAGCCAGCAGGAGGCAGAAATAAGCAGGGCTGAGAGACTAACAGTGTCAGGAAGATCTACAGAAAGACATGGAAAGGAGGTGGTGGACAGCAGAAATGGGGCCAGGAGGCTAGAAGTGGCAGAAATGGTGGGAAGGGCTGCAGAAAGATGTGGGAAGAAGGCGGTGGACGGCAGGAATGGGACTGAGAAACGGCAGAAAGCAACAGGGTCAAGAGGCTGCAGCAGGGGAACAGAGAAGGGACAAAGAAGAGGCAAAAAGCAGTGGGACTGGGGCTGAGAGATGGCAGAAAACAACAGGGCCAAGAAGCTGCAGCAGGGGAACAGAGAAGGGAAAGAGAGGAGATGAGAGGTGGCAGGAAAAGCGGGGGGGAAGCTGAGAGAGACAGACAGAGACTGAAATTTAAGATAAGGAAGGGACCGGGGCTCAGTAAAATACAACCCAACTCGGGGTTACAAATGACAGTGGTTTTATTGAATGGGGGCAGACTTTGTGTGACCATAGTGACAGGAGGCATGCCCAGGCAAGCGTTAGCCCCTGGTGTACTGAGCATGTGTGCTCCAGGCAGGGATGTGCAGTTTTGGGTGTCAGTAATGGTGGGATACAATGGTAGAGTTTCTGGTTCTGCAGAGTCTTTTGTCTTTCAAATGCTGGGTTCTTGTCTCTGTTCCTGAATGAGTCAATGCAAGGTGATGGCCCAGTCATTACAGGCCATTCAGTAAAGGCCTGCTATCATTGTATTTCAGTCATTCCCAATCACTCCCATTCATCCGGGAACCAATATACATGGGAGGGGTAGACAGGAGTCACAGTTACAACACAGGGGATGCCCGAGCAGAGGACACAAGATGGAGGCTTGACATTACTTTGGTTCACTTAGAAACACAGGTATAAACCATACGAAAGAATAAAAATCAATAAGAAAATGATAATAATACAATATACAACAGTAAAAGTCAATACAAACCTAGCAAAACACTACTTACAATATAAAAAAAAGGCCTTGTAATGTAAGAAATTACTTTACCTAATACTACTAATAACTACTTATGAGGGATAGAGAGGTCAGACAGAAAGAAATGGTTAAGGGAGGGGAAGGAATGCATATAATTTTTTTTTTTTAAGAGAAAAACTGGGGTTGGGGGTTGCTACACACTCTAAATTGTCCTGGAGTTAATGGCCATTAGACCTTGCTATCCCTTGGGGAGATCTGGTGAAAAGATGTTCTCCCAGGTCCTGATGTACCCCTCTTATGACGTTGTAGGCTGTGACCAAGTCCCCCCTGAGCCTTCTCTTCTCCAGACTGAAGAGTCTCAAAACCCTCAGCCTCTCCTCATACAGCCTTCCCTCCAGGCCTTGGCTTATACAAGTGGCTCTCCTCTGGACTCTCTCAAGTTCCACATCCTTCCTGAAGTGGGGGACCCAATACTGGATGCAGTACTCCAGCTGTGGTCTTACCAGGGCTGAGTAAAGCAGGAAGATGACTTCTCTGGTTTTGCTTGAGATGCATCAGTGGATGCATGCCAGAGTTTGGTTAGCTTTTCCTGCCACCGCATCACATTGGTGGCTCATATTCATCTTGTGGTCAATCAAGACCCACCAAATCCCCTTCAGTGGTGGTGCTAGTGAGCATAGCACTGCTGAGCCTGTAAGTATGCTGAGGGCTCTTCCTACCAAGATGCAGCACTTTGCACTTCTCTGCATTGAAGACTATCTGGTTTTGGTCAGCCCACCTTGAGAGTGTGTCCAAGTCAGCCTGTATCTTCAACCTGTCCTGCGGTGTGATGGCCCTCCCCCATAATTTAGTATCATCCGTGAACTTGGTCAGTTCACATCTGACTCCCAAATCGAGATTGTTGATGAAAATGTTAAAGAGTACTGGTCCAAGTACCGAGCCCTGAGGGACTCCACTGGTAAGCTTGTGCCACGTTGATTTGCTCCCCTCAAGTAGTACTCTTTGGGTCCAACCCCATAGCCTAGCCGTTGGACTGTATGATGATCAAGACCACATGCTTAACCATGAGGGCATCATGGGGAACTAGGTCAAAGGCCTTCTTGAAGTCCAGATAAATGACGTCCACATCATCTCCCTTGTCCAGGGCATATGTTGCCTGGTCATAGAAGGAGATGAGGTTGGTCAGACAAGACCTGCCAGTCACAAAGCCATGTTGGCTGGCTTTCAGAAGCTTGATTTCCATTAGTATGCCGCTGATGGATTCCTTGACAATTTCCTCCAGGATTTCTCCAGGGATGAGCATTGATATTTTTCAGTAGTCCAGGAACTCCCTCAATTGCCATTACCAAAAAGGCCAGTGGCTCTGCAATTACATCAACCAACTCCCTCAGCACCTTTGGGTATATTGCATCCAGACCCATGGATTTGTACATGTCCAGCTTTGCTAAATAATCCCTAACTTGTCCTTTCACAATTGTTGGCTGCTTACCTCCTCCCCAAACTGGTGCAGCTGTCTTGGAGCTGGCACTGTCTGTGAAGACTGAGGTAGAAGAGGGCAGTGAGTACTTCACCCTTTTCTGCATCATCTGTCACTCAGTTGCCTCCCCCATTCAGTAAGAAACCATACTTTCCTTGATCTATATCTTAGGTAAATGCACTAAGCACCAAGACATAAACTCAGAAGCTACGTGTGTTCCTCAGCATCTCTGTTAGAGCTGTTTCACTCTGCATATATGTTACCCATTGGTCACAAAATTGACTAACTTTAATACTTGGTCATTGGAGGACTGGTCTAGGTTTGAGGGATCTTATATTCTTTTTTTTTTCTTTTTTTCTTTTAATTAAAAAAACCCCACAAGCAGTCTTGGGTTTCATTGTGGCAGAAGTCCAAAATTTTGCAGATACTTGTGAGCCAAGAATACTGTTTTTGCCCAGCTATAATTTAGATTTTACAAATGGGTAACTGCCATACAAAATAACTGTTTTTCCCAAGGTCACTTAAACAGGCTTTATAAGCCTTAGTCCAGGGCCTTCGTTTCAAGACAGTCCTTTTCTCTTTCCTTTCTGAGATAATTTGTACAGGACCGTAGGAGAAAACTCCCTCTTACTTCCCCAGTGTGCAGTAATTTGTGTCCTGTCATCCTGTGTATGTGAGGGAGGCTGGGGAATGCTTATGGCATCATCTTCTTTCACCTGTGCATGTTCACAGGGGCATAGCAAAATAGAGTCCTTAACCTTTATTAATAGAAAAGTAATGGTAATACATCATAAAACAAGACTGCTGGCATAATGACAAAAGCTCCTGTCCCAGTTCCCCAAAAACCACAAATGTCATTCTGGCTACGAACTACAGTGTTCCCATCCTTCAGGCTTCTTTTTTTCTTTTTCAGTGGTGAAGTGTCCTTACTATCGTCATGCACCTGATGCTTTTAAAAAGTTAGTATTTTGTTAGCAGGTTCATTTTCTAGCACCACACAGATCAAGTTTTGATGAAACGCAGCAGGCTTCCCCCACTCCTCCCCTTCCCCCCCCACTCTTCCTCCCAAAACTAATAGTATAATTTTAAGATGATGCGGTGCCTTGTTATAGCACTACATCACAGGTCATTTCTACCATTTGTCACCACTGGAGTCAGGCACCCCAGCAACAGACTCACTAGCTTCCTCATTAGTCTTCAGTAGTAGGCAGCACCTTTGACTCTACTGCAGAATTTCAAAATATCATTAAAAAATCATTAGAACCCCAAATGGAACATTCTGAATCTATGCTTCACTCAGCATAGTTTTCTTGTGCTCTCACAAAGATGATAGCAGCCATATCAGTAATTTATATAAACTGCTGTGCTATGCCATCTGCATTTCTATCATGAACTTGCTTATTACTTTGCCTTTGTTTTCTGGCATACTACATACATATAATGGAACTGCCTATGTTTCCTACAGCCTGAGTAGATTGCTTTAAGTGTTACCCAAGCTGCACTTAAAGTTGGATTAATAGGGGTGCCATGCTGCTTCTTTCAAGCACCCACCTTCCTGTGTGATGTCTCTTGGTGCTGTTACCCTTTACCCTGATACTTCTCTTGAGCAGTACCTTACCTGCAAAATTCATGAATACATCTTTCACTGTGTGATGCAGTTTAAATTAGCTTTATCTTGGAGATCCACTGAGAACTGCATGGGAGAGTGAAATAAAAATACTGTGCAGAACACTTCAGCTACATACGGTCTTTGTTACTAATACTCTTCATTTAAAACATACTAAACTTTGCCATGTGTTTTATTTCTCTCAAATTACTGCCCCGTTGGGAAAATATCCTGTGTGTATACCATGAATGCTTAAATCTTTAATATCCAAACCCTCTAATGGGTATATATGCCATCCCATCTTTTATGGTTATTTCCTAACTAGACTGTATTTTTAATCTCTTTGCAGCCAAGTTCCTATGAAATTCTAAATTTCCACTGGGATGCCAAAATGGTGTTTTTGCTATATATACACAAATTTGAAGTGCCTTTTCACAATGTATCAAGTATATGAAACAGTAAGAACTCAAGGTGTTAAAAGAAATAATGTGTTTTTTTACTTGTAGGACAAAGTAAACCAGAACAATTCTGATATACATTTTTTAGTGTACAGCTAAGATAAATATAGACTAGGAATGAAATAGTCCCAAGAAATAGTCCCATTACAACAAGGTCCCTGGATAAGATTGTATGGTCAAATCTAGGTAGAGCCACTTATTGTATGACCTTGACAAGTCCTTGTGTGTTAGTCAGTTTAGCTAGAAAATTCAGTTAAGCAATATGCAGAGCTTTACTATCAACCAGATGCCTCATTTCTACTGTCAATTTTTTTCAGGTGAATAAAATACTTCATGTGAATGACTGCATGAGTGTCAAAAATAGCCTTTGTAGGGAAAACCCACCATATCTGACTCACCCTAGCTTTACAGTGAAGCCTTACATCTGCCAGACATTTCAGGCTTTTCTACCTGTGAAGCCGAGAAACAAATACAAAATACACAATAAAATATTTCTAGCTGAAGACCTTTCACATACAGTTCTTCTTCTTGCAGACTAAAAAAGGTATTAGTGGTATGGACATGAAGGGCCCAACTGGGCTGGTTCATACCTGGTTACATATTGATGGAGGGGAGGATGTAAAAAAGCCTATAATACTCTACTTAGCACTGTTCATGTAAGGGCCAGAGTGCAGGTCTTGCACTCAGGTGAGAACAAAGACTTCTTTGCCAATCATTTAATTGATTGTACAATCCTTGAGAGGGATAGGGAAATGTTGGCAGATGGCAAGATATATATTTCTCTCTATTCCTCATGCTAGTCTATGAAGTGGGATTGACTGCTATCATGAAAAGGTTAAGCAGCTGATATGTCTTCATTATTCATATCATTTTGTGCATCAAAAAGGTTCAGGAGGCATCAAGTTTCATAGTATGCATACAATCTCTTTCTCTAAGGCAAGCCCTTAAGAAGAGTGTAACCTGAAGATACTTTTTAAAGACGGGTGGGGTAGGAGGAGGGGTGGTTGAGGACTAGAGCAGGAAAGGGACAAGGGAAGAAATGGATATCAAGCTCCTCTGGGAGAGAAACTTGGATCCCATTCATGGGAGTCTGTTATTAGGATATGGGACTTAAATTTCTAGAATGGAAAAACTGTCATGTTAGTTTATTTGGATAACCTATGTTTTATGTATTATAAGCCTATGGCATGGCTATTGCCTTGTAGTCTCAGGGAGCATTTACATGTTCATTAATGTGCCATAAGTATGGCCCTTGAAGTTTAGTATCTGTAATAACTTAATGAGCTGTAATTGGCATCAGCACGGTAGCACCAGTGCACACTTTTTGTGATGGTAATGCACAGTAGACTAACTCTATTGCACATTAGTGCATCAACATGATTTTAATTAGTCTACTGTGCATTTAGCATCTCGTTTAGACATGCCCAGTGTGTTTAAAAAAATACATCTTCCTTACCTTTTCCTACCTCTAATCAAATTGTCTGCAGTTTTGATTTTCCTCCTTAATTTGTAGCTAAGTTTAGGTGAATACTGGAAATATAAACATTGTACTGAATATGCACTCCCTTCTGGGAAAAAAGAAGTAGAATAAGTCTCTATAGCTGAGATAGAAAATTTACCCTTCTGGAAACTTGAAAAGTTTTGTTAAAAATGAAATTTTCCTTCTTGAAAATGTTTACTTGCTGCTGTTTCTTAGTTTTGCCAAATGCCTTCTGAGAATAAGAAAGAGAGGGAGGGTATTTATAACCCTGTGCAGCCATATGTGTTGAAAATCTTACGTGTGATTTCCAGTGTGGTTTGGTCTATACAGCTGGCAAGTGCTGGCAAGTGATTGCAAATCAACTGGAAGTGAAGAAAGCTCAGTTCTACTCTCGACCTTGTCACTGACTACCCATGGGATGCTGGGCTATTTGTTCTGCTTCTCTGAGGCCCAGTCATGCTACCTGAGGATTTAGGATAATTCTTCCCTGCCTTCGAGACCTACTGAATACAAATATTTACCAACATTTACTCTTCTGATTTTTAAGAAAGAAAAGGGGAGGGGGGGAGTTTCTCTCTGGGTATTATGTTGCTTGAATCCTGTTTCTCCCTGGAGCAGGCTTGCTAAGGGATCCTTAGACAGGCCTAACTGCTTCTAGGCTCACTATAAGAAGCACACTTGAGAAAGCAGCTGCCTGATACTGTAGCATAACAAGAAATACAAGCAGCTTGCAATTCCAATCATTGTTATATATAAAGGGATCATTCTACTTGGGGGCTGGGAAGTTGCCCTGTATTAAAAGCATTTAGCACTCCTACTTTAGCATACATCAATGATCCAGTATTTTAAAGTAATATTTATTCAAGGGGTTTGCTGATTTTGAATGCATGGATTATATTACCTGGTACCTGCCATAGAGGAAGACTGGACTTGGTAAGGCAGAAAGTCTCTTCCCAGCAATATGTGAGGAGTGAGGAAGTCATCACAGTATGAAAGTAAACCATAAGTAGAATGATGCCGTCTGATAATGAGAACAGATGTGACAGCTGGAATGTTTCCAAGTGAAACACACTTCAAAACATGTACAGAAACATTTTTAAAGACATTTTTTGAAAAAGACGGGAAGTAGAGAGAAGGGAGACTAGAGAGCTCTGGAGTAGAAAGGTAAGGAGGGATGGAAGGGCTAGCTTTGATTGCACTAGGGGTCCCAGTGGTGACCTGGCAGTGCTCTAGGACGTGGAGCAGGTCTTGGCACTGGACTCTCCTTCTGTCTCCTCTGTACATGTAACAAAAAGAAAAAGGCTTCAAAATAGTACTTCATTTAAAGAAGTACTCTTTTGGAACATTTCACCCACTTTGGGAATGTTTCAAAAGGCCTGCACGTTTGTGCAGCTGGCCCTTCGAAATGTTTCAAAAGTATTTGAATGTTGCAGATGTTGTGTGTGTCCACAACCCCAGTCAGCATTGTTACACTACATAAATTTGTAACTAGTACACTTTAAATCTCTGGGATACTTTTACATGTGCTCTGGAGGTAAGTGTCAGGAAAGGGGAAAGCACTTTAACTAGAGTGGTTCCGACAGCCACTCTAAATAAAAAGCTGCTCCATCTCAAATATCAGTGTCCCCATGCTTAAAAATGGAGATGGGGGCACTTGAATGAACACTCATGTGACATGCTTTTTTCAAGCACCCCCACCATTTTAAAACATGGGGATGCTGATACATGTAATGCAGGAGGCTGCTGGAGCACAGCAATTGCCATGCTCCAGCAAACTTGATTAATAGAGTCTGCTTCGGTGCTTTGGAATCTCAGTGCATCGGAGCAGCCTCCATGTTCATGTATGAGTGCCACTGGTGCCTAAACTCTGGTGCAATATATTAATCCAAATATACACCTCAGTCAGCTGGTGTGTGAAAATTGGAGCATCAAGATTTTTCACATTGTGGGGAATTTGGGAATTGATTTTTTTTTCTCGTTCTGAAATTAGGAGGGGGAACCTTTCTGTGGGAAATTGCATTTTTTTAAATGAGTCAATCAAAACTTTTACTTTTTTAAACTTTTTTTTATAATGGAATTTAGAATTGAAGTGAATTAAAATGGAAAATTAAAGTCTTTTGGTCTAAAAATATTTAAAAAAATGAACAAGAAAAAGAAAAAGAATACTGGGAGGCTCCATTCCATTTTTTAATTTTTACATTTTTTTTCCTCAGAATTGATATAGCTCTGCTAAATGTTTTAATTTCAGTGAAACACTTGTGTCAGACTGGAAAATATTGCCCCAAATTTCTAACAACCTATAATAATAAAATATTGTGTACTGTCTAAAGCAAAGATTTTAAAATGTCCTTATCTAAAGCATTTTTACTGCTTTTTAGATTAGAATGGACTAGTTTTTGATGAGGTTCCCCTGAGCAAGACAATTTTCCATGTGCAGAACCTGAGGGGATAAATGACTCAGCCTTCTAGACTTGTTTTCAAAAAAATTTCTGTGTAGGACAGGGATGGGCAAAGTATAGCCTGAAGGCTGAATCTGACCTGCAGACACCCACCAGTGAACTGTACCCTGCCCAGCCCTTTCACTCAAAAGGTGGGAAGTGAGGTGCCCACGTATATGCCCCCTCAACAAACCCTAGGACACCTTGCTTCTACCCTTGTGGGTAGAAGGGTCCAGCCAACCAGCAGCAGCTTCTGGGCAGGGCGGCTGCTGCCACTGTTGCAGCCAGCCCCAGAGGGCCTGCTTGGCTTCCCCAGAATCCTGCTTGCTCCAGAGTAAGGAAGTGGTGGGGGCAGAGGGAGCTGCAGCAGGAGTGTGGAGCATGGCTGGGCAGGCTTTGGGTGTGAGGTAGAGTGGGGGAGGGTGCAGGGATCCCCCACATACCTCCCCTATGGTGCACAGCTCCCAGTGCTGGCAGCAGCAGCAGATGGTGGCGCTAGTGCCCTACACAGGCACTGGTACCTGGCGATGCATGGCTCTGGCCAGCACTGTGCATGGGGGCAAGGAGCACAGCTTGTCTGGCCTGCCTCAATCCAGCCCTAGGAGGGAGACCGCTGCCTTCCCTGCTCCCTGCTTCATAGGTCCTGGGACTCCACCAGAAGTGGAGGGGAGCACTGGTCCCTGCTTCCACATGGAGTCCTGGGATCTGCACAGCCGGGGGCAGGGAAGGCAGCTGACTCCATCACAGGACTTCCCCCATTCCGCGCAACTGCAGGAGCTGTATACATCCTGCACAGAGCCCCCACAATAGAGGTGGGCCAGGCAGGCTGCACTTCTCGCCTCCATGAACAGCGCTGGCTGAAGCCACATACTGCCAGGCTCTAGGTCCTGCATAGGAGCATCAGGGGCTGCATAACCTGTGGGGGAGGTCCCCACGCTTCCCCACCCTCTGTCACACCCCACAAACCTCACACAGCCACACCCTTCCTTCACAATCCCCCATATATACATCCCTACAATATAGCCTATGCCCCCCCACACACAGCCGTACCCTCTCACTAACCCCCCATACAAACACACATCCCCATGCCCCATACACACATCATACATGCACACCCCCCATACATGTTCACACCCCACCATACCCACATACTCCCCCATATCCACCATACACACAACCCACCATATGCATACTGTTACCCCAACCATACCCCACACCTCCCACACACACAGCATACAAGAGGAAGGCTTTATTTTTGAGTTATTACGCAATCCCTTCTATATATGATATGCAAGCACAAATCATGACAATTTCTTAATAATAAAATTAAAATACGTTACAGTAGGTGTTTGAGTTTTAATATACAATTTGTTTTTTTCTGGTTCAAGATGGCAACCTTTCCCTCCCAAAAAGAGTATATCTGGGAAGTGGGAGGGGGGAGGGGCAAGGGAAGGGAATTCTGGTGGCAAAGATTGGGGTTAGGGGGCAGAATTTCTGGCAACTAGGGGGTGGGGTGACTGTTAAGAGGTGGGGCTACTCATACTGCCTTTGACATCTCACCAAAACTTATTAAGTGGACCTCCAGCTGAAGCAATTTCCTGCCCTGCCTGTAGGAGGATCCTCATTACTTTCAGAATTAGAAAAAATTCTTGTTCTTCTCACTGAAAACTCTAATTAAAGAACATTTCTAGTATTAAGTCCATTCACTGATGTTGTGGAAGCTAGCCACATAGGCTGCTTACAGACATAACCGCTCCTCAAAAATGGCACTTTACTTTGAACTCTGCATACCACCATGCTAGGCCCAGCATATGCCCAGAAGATACATTCTGTCAGTTTGGCTTGGTTCTGCAGTGTCTGTATAGATCAGGCATGTTAGTGGGGCTTTTACGGGTGCTTTCATCTCATAGATGATTGAATCAGCTTTAGATAAAAGCACCAAAAAGCCCCACTGAAGCACCTGATCTATACAGATACTGCAGAGCCTGGTCAAACTAATGTGCTGCTGTTTCCAGTAAAGCATGGTTTTTTTTCTAAGTCTGTCAACAGGCACAATGGCTAACTTTCAGAGTAAGTTATAAGAACATGCAATAATATCCTATTAAGTAAAATAGATATATAAATAATAAATAAAAGGAGCATCTTATTACTGTCCCCAGGATGAAATGCAGATGATCAAAACAGTGTCTGTCTTCCATCCACAAATATTGGGTAGGTACAAACAGTACTTTTAGATTGCACTAACCAACATTAGGTTGATCTAAATGCCCTGACTTGCAAGTGTTCATAGGGCTTAGGTCATAAAAATGGAATGCCCAATTTAAAGTTAATTCACCTCA
Organism: Crocodylus porosus; assembly: GCF_001723895.1. Classification (NCBI taxonomy): domain Eukaryota; kingdom Metazoa; phylum Chordata; order Crocodylia; family Crocodylidae; genus Crocodylus; species Crocodylus porosus. The sequence goes on along the minus strand of NW_017728906.1, from coordinate 56,934,488 downwards.
AAGGCAAGGCATGCAGTTGGGTGAGGAGCTGCTCCAAGACTGGGATTTTGCAGCTCTGACAGCATGGTTAGGGTAAGCATGTGGTTGCCTACTCTGATACTCAGCATGTTGAAGCCCAGTTAACCACAAGTGGATGCAAAGAGGGGTTTTGTGTGTGTGTGTGTGTGTGTGTGTACCTAATGCAAGTCCTTTTATTCATTGTTTTGCTTATCGTATAGATAGAACTCAAGGATAGATATTTTTTTAAGTAACACTATTAAAAGGATCAAATTCAACCATGATGTAATGCTACTGAATTCAGCAGAATGAGTCAAAGGACAAAATCAAGTTTACCTGCCTAATAAGACATTAGGATAAAAAAGGCTCTTGAAGTATAATCACTATTTACTGCCATTTAGATCTATTTCCATTTTGTTCTTGAGATATCAATTCCTATCCCAGATAGACTCAGCATATTTCATCAGAAGCTCTAAATCTTATATTGAAATCTTGACTAAAAAAATTGTAATTAACAATTAGATAGTTTTATTAAGAAATGGAAAGAGCAATTTTTCCTTTCAGACTGAAAACAGTAAATATTTAATATCTGGTTAAAGAAAGGATCTTAGCCGATTTCTTCATTTTCTATTTTTTCCAGAATATATTATACATTTAGATCAAGATGCTATTTATTTACATGCCCTTAGTATTTGCTTTCCATGAATAGGTTTTACCTACATTAGGTAATTTGAGTCTTACTAAACAAATATAGTTCAATATTAGATTATAAGGCTAAAACTAATTAGGATGAAAGTACATATTATTCCTTGAGTTTGCATTTTACTCTTTTTGGCGCAAACTAGCACATTAGTTATCATACCTCCCACTTGGTAATGAATGATTGTTCTTCCTTTGATTTTGAACAGCAAATTTATACTGAGCTACATTATTTAGACAGTTTCATTAACCATAGAAAATTCCATTGTTTCAAAACTGGCAATAAAAAGTGTACTTCTTAAAATCAGTTTTGCTACTTGACAGCACTGGAAGTAAACCCTATAATCCTTTAAATTTAAAGTGATGTCTCAAAAGCTAAATGTGCACTTCCCCACTCCCTGTTTAACAATTTCTAATTTAAGAAATAGTGACAAGTGATAGATGGAAGATCCATGTTCATTTTTTTCCCTAGTGTCTCTTTTATAGGGATTTGAGCTATACCAAATATCTTTAAAGGCATGCAAGTTGTATCTAGAGAAAGGGAAACCTAATGACTTGCAGCTCATTGACTTTCCTAATATTCCATAGTTGGGGCTAGGTCCAGTTCTTCCTTCCCCAGGAAAATGATGAGGGTTCTACCCTAAACCGCTGTATTTCCAACAATAATAATTTTTTTAAATGTCACACTGTTGCCTTGCCCTACCATAGTGATCCTAAACAGAAAATCTTTATTAAGGTTGAATGACTAGGAGATTTTTCAGCTCAGCTGCTTTCTGAAACTTCTTAGGGGTAAATTTTCCATGATTTAAGAGAAACAAATTCCACACTACTAGAATATCATGGAACCACATGAAGATGTTATTCATATCTGGAGGACAAAGCTAGCCACTTCTGATACTTTTTGTCCCCACTCAGTATTTGCTCTCCATTTGCCAAAGCTTTTTGTATTGTATTCAGCTATTCAGTGGGTGCTTAAGTTGTCCAAAGAGAGGGAAAGGTGATAGAAAGGTCTTTAAAAAGAAAAGTTATATGGGCTAAATAAATATGAACACCTTGCAGACAAATTTCCACCAAACAGTCATAAGCTAAAATAATGACTAACTGATGGGTTTTTTGTTTTTTGATTTTAACAGATAAGAGTGTTTTGAAATCTCTGTGACTCTTGCACTATTGGCTGTCCTATAGTCCAGCGTTGGCAGGTAGGTGAACTGTACCCTTACTTAGCCCCTTTTATAGCTTGGTAGTTAAGGTACTTTCTTGGGAAATTGGAAAAATGGGTTTAAATTGCCTTAGGCTAGGGAGGGTCTAAAATACAGGTCTCTTACTTCCTGAGCAAATGCCTTAACACCAGGATATCTGCTCTGTGGGCATCACCACCACTGTCATTATCTTTGAGCTTAGGTTGAAGTTAGGTGTTGTGGGACACCAAAGTAATCCACTTGAATCATGTCTGAGTTGAAGGATTGTGTGATCCAAAATGGAAAAGCCTAATGAGTTTTCTGCCTGCTAGTATTAGAACAATATGCTTACCCTCAGTTCTGTTAAGGAGCTTATAGAACCAATTTCAAACCTCACAAATATTCAAAATGCCTCCCCTCCCCCCCCCACTGCCCCCACAGTTGTGGTTTGGACACACTTAAGAAAGAAGGTATTTTGCCCTAGATTTCAAAAAACAACAAAGCCGTTAGCTACTGGTAATGCTTTTACAAGATTGAAGTATGAAAAGAAAATGTTATCCAGGTTCTGCAAAGCATGATTTTTTTGCAAAACTTGTCACCAGTTTTACCCATGTTTCAACCATCTCTGTTTTCAATGTGAATTGGTGTTTATGTTGTGGCAGTAACAAAGTAGAAACTTAAGTTTTATAAATCACACCTTAGAAGCACCAATCCTCTAAACAGCAGCTCTATGTTTGTAATACTTCTTAAGGAATAGAGCATAATAGTGATGTTGCATGAAAAATACCAAATAATACTGTAACAACATATATAGGGTAGAAATATGAAAAGCTTCTCAAATCACACCCCTGTTCATACCTCCCAACTGCATTTAAGTGGGGAAACTTAGACCTAGTTACCTTTCTCTTTTCATTTTTTTCTAAGAAACCTTAACTTCAAAGCAGTGTGCACAAAAATTACAAAAGTTATGCAATAAATGACTCTTTGCAATAGTATTTGCTATCATGTATAGTATGTGCTCCAAGTCTACTTAACTTTATAGACACATCACTGGTTTGGTTTTTTTTACAAAATTTATTTAGCAGAAAAAGAAAAAAAACTAGGAGGTATTGTTCAGTAGAATAATATTGCGGTGCTCTTTAGGGAATATTCCTTTGAAATATAATACTGATGCTGCATACTATACTAACTAGATATATACACTAACTGGAACAAAATAAAGCCATTACAAAGCAAGTGATACATACGTGTCCTACTAGCTTGGCTTTGACTGACTGACCAAAAGAAAAAATAAAAGTTGCAAAAGTGTGTGTGTGTGTATGTGTGTGTCCCTTTTTGCTCAATTCTAAAACGATTTTTTCCTCCCATTTAAAATGGAAAAAAGTGTCTTATCTTAGAATTGAGTATGAGGGTTTGAGGAGGGGGAGCAGGCAGTAGTTATGGCTATGGCCCTGCTCCACAGATCCTACTGATCCACAGCCATCCCACCATCTCCCTCCTGTAGACTTTCCCCCCCAAATCTTCCCCCACCCATGCAGCCTCTGCTCCCAAGCCTGTCCCTTTCCCTCCCCCTATTACTTTTTCCGTCCTCTGGCCACAGCCTGGCACTGAAGCAGTGGTGCAAAGCCCACACAGCTGCTCTGGCAGCTGGACTGGGTTTAGATTAGTGTCCCAGGCTAGAATGGAAATAGAGCCTGCCAGCATGGAGCAAGAATAAATGGGGTGGGGTGGGGGAAGATGTGGTGGAAAGGGGGAGAAGAGGCAGGGAGGAAGAGGGGAAGCTGAGCAACAAGAGAGCAGATACTAGAGGGATGGAGGAGGGAGAAGCAGTGGTTGGCAGGAGAGAGACAGGAGGTGCAGCAGAGGTAAAGGGGGTACATATCAAAGATGACTCTCCAATAATTAGATTCTAGACATGGAAAATTATAGCAAATCATATACAACCTTACAAAGCTATGCAAGTAACTGGAACAGATTTCATAGACATCAGGGCTGGAAAGGACCTCGGGAGATCATCAAGTCCAGCCCCCTGCCCAAAGGGCAGGAAGTCAGCTGGGGTCATAGGATCCCAGCAAGA
>NW_017728906.1:56924737-56930182 GCF_001723895.1 Crocodylus porosus | reverse complement strand
GAGTACAAGGGGAGAATGACGTCCCGGGATTTGCTCGAGAAGCATCTATGGATGCAAGCCAGTGTTTTGGTTGCTTTAGTAGCCGCAGCATCGCATTGCAGGCTCATGATGGCATTGTGGTCAATGATGACCCCCAAGTCTCTTTCTTCTGTAGTGCTAGCCAGCATAGAACTGCTGAGCCTATAAGGATGCTGCAGGTTTTTCCTCCCAGGGTGGAGAACCTTGCATTTTAGGTCACTTGTCTTTTTTCTGGATGTGCATGAATTAATCTAGAGAGACAATTGATAATAGCAATAGCTAAAAAAATACTTCTAATACATTTTATAAATATCCCAATATCCACACATTTTTAAATATCCTAATTTATATTGGGATTTCCATGAGGAAGTTAGGAAGAAGGAACATAGAATTTGAAGGGAACCCCCCCCCCCCCATTTGAAGTTAATCTGTAAAAAAAATAAATACAATTTCATTCCTATCCCAGAAAATCAGAAATTAAATCCTGATAGGGAGGTTATCGTAAGTGACGTCTCAGGAAGAAAGGGGTCCAAGAGTGTTGGTTGTTTGTCAAATAGTAATTAAAGGGCACAAGAGCATGCTATCTTGGTCTTAAGGTAGATAGAAAGTATAGCAAGAGTCTGGTTTGCCTAAACAACAATCTCATGAAACTTAAGAAAGGTTCTGAGAAAAAAAAATGGAAACATGGGCATATTATTTAGGTTAAGTATAAAACTATAGTATGGACATGTAGCAGTAAAATTAGGAAGGCCAGGACACAAACTGAGATGCAGCTAGCAAGAGACATAAGGGGTAACAACTCTAAGATAAATAAATATGTTCAAAGACTAAGCAAAGTGTAGGTCCCTTACTAAATGGGGATGGAAAACTGAGTGCAGGCAATGCAGAGACATCTGGAGTGTTGAATGCCTTTTGACTTCAGTCATAACAAAAATGATCAAGAATCAGATGATGAACACTGTTGCCAACAAGGATGGTAGATAATCAGTCGACAATAGAGAAAGAAAAGATGAGAGTTTCCTTTGACAAGGTGGACATTTTCAAATCAACAGGCTGGATGTGAGATTCATCCTAGAATACTGAAGGAATTGGCTGAGTTAATTGTCGATCCATTGGCTATTATCTCTGAGACCTTACAAAAATTCAGGTGAGGTCCATAGAGATTGGGAAAAGAGCAAATATTATGACCATCTTTAAAAAATGTGGGGAAAGGACCTAGTGAATTAGAGACTGGTCAGGCTAATGACACCAAGAGAGATATTGGAGCATATCCTGAAAAAAAAAAATTGATTTCTAAGCATCTAGAGGATAGCAAGGTGATAAACAGCAGCCAACATAGATTTGTCAAAAGAAAATCATGTTTAAGTAACCTGTTTAACTTCTGTGACAAGCTGATAAACCTTGTGGGCAAGGGGGGAGCAAACTAAGAAAATATGGTCTAGATGAAACTGCTCTAAGGTGCATACATGAGTGGTTGGATAACTGTGCTCAAGGAGTTGTCATCAGTGGGTTCATGTCAAACTGATAGGAATTATCAGTAGGATTCCCCAGAGATCTGTCCTGGATCCACTACTGTTTAATATCTTCATTAATGACTTGGTGGTTTGAAATGATGGGTCACTTAGTAAATCTGTAGATGATACCAAGTTAGATGAAGTAGCAAATTCTTTAGAGGACAGTCAAAACTACCTTGATAAATTGGAAAATATCTGAACCATATTCGATGAAAATCAATAAGGTCTTGTGCAAAGTTCTGTACTTAGGACAAAATAATCAAATGTATAAATAAGAAAACGGTAACAACCAGCTAGGCTGCAATACTGCAAAAAAGGATCTGGGGATTATAGTGGATAAGCTGAATACAAGTCATAGGTGAAATATTGTTGCAAAAAATAATAATGGTATATTATTAAGCTATTACGTGATTGTCCTATGCAAGTAAAGGGAAATAGTTCTTCTGCTCCATTCAGCATGGAAGAGGCCTCACGTGGAGTGCTGTGAACAGTTTTGGGTGTTGTACTTCAAGAAAGGTGTGGACAAATTTGAAAAGTCCAGAGAAGAACAACAAAAACACTTATCTAGAAAATATAATATATGAGTAAAGGTTTGAAGACCTGGGATTATGCAATCTGGAAAAAAGAAGGTAGATGGGGGATGTGAAAATATTCTTGGACATGGTGGGGGGGGGACAAAGCGGAGATATGACCACCCAACTCTCTGGATCTGCTCCTAATTATACACATACCTAATTTTGCCCCTAACACTTATCACTTCCTGGTTCTGGGAAGGTCGTATATCTTTGGTTCCTTTCCAATGGAAGACGCTAGACACGAGACACTACATTGTCATAGTGATGAGCTACAGTCACATAGCTCATTGCTACACCAACATAGCATTGGCAAGCATGAAACATGGTGCTGACACTACTGTACAGTAGCAATGAGCTACTGTGCAGTAGTTGATATTACTGTGGAGCAGGGTTGGAAATGACCCATGTGTCACTGGGACTGTGCAGTAACGGTGGTGTAGCAAAGTGGGGGTCCCTGACTAGCCACAGGGCTAGTTTCACCACCTGCCTCTGGGCATGCCACCCACCTGTCTCATCTGCCATGCCTTGATGGAACATAGTTTAGTGTTAACTAGGCAGAAGGCTGCCTGTTGTACAGCCTGATATTGGAGGGGGGACTATCCACAGCTCCATTCTACCCCTACACTGTGGCCCAAGCCTCGCAGATGGCATCTCAGGCAGTTGGCTCAACCATCCCCTTTGCCCATTAGCTGTGGCCCCACTTATGGGATCTTTGGCTTCCATATAAGCCCTAGCTCCATCTCAGGCCAGTTGGGACCCCAAGCTTTTTTGCTCATTATAAGCATCCCTCACAGTGGGACCCTGGCCCTTTTGACCCTTCTGGTCCTGGCTCCAGCACTGACCAGTCAAGTCCCTTAGTTGGGTTTATGCCTCCTGCCTGCACTTAGGACTTGGGGTCCCCCATTCCTGGCTCAGGTGCTTCTGGAAGCATGCCTGGCCCTTCAGGGTCCCTCCCTCAGCAGGCTCAGGTGCTTCCTGAAGCTTATCTGGCCTAACCTGCTTTGATAGTAAATGGACCAAAGGTGAAGGCTGGGGCTAAGGCACCCCCATGCACCTGTTACCAGGGTGATAACTGGCTTGGCATTTTCTGGGGGCTTCCACACCACTGAGAGCTTCACCAGGTCACGCACTCCTGGCAGGGTGCAGTTTTAGGGCATACCCAAGACCAGGAGCCTCCAAACCATCCCCTACTGCTCCTGCCCTTACCTCCAGAATGTTGCATACAGCCGTACAGCCAGCCAATGTTACTGCCTGGCCTGCCAGCAGTTAACTGCCCTGTTTATATAGTCAGCCAGGGATTAAAAAATGGCTGCTGCAATCAATCACCTGCTGGCTGCTTGGCTCAGCCCTTAAAGTGGCAGGCATTAACAGTGCTCTGCCACAGTGGTTACTGTACAGTCATTTAGTAGTTGCTAAAGCAAGTAATACTCCCACAGAAGAGCACCACAGTAACAGGTGTGCAGTTGGGCACACATGTAGATGTGTACAGTATGACTATCTTCTGAGAGGTCTTCTGATAAGTGATCCTTCTTCTTCTGTCCCCCGCTTTCCTCCCCTCCCCCCAAGTCAGGCCTTTAACTTCAGTATTCTATTTTCTCCAACCTCATGTCTTTGGCAATAAAGTGTGAAAACTGTTACAGATGAAAGATGAATTTCTTGAAGCCAACCATTTTATATATTAACTTTCAAGTATAAGGATGTCCCTATCCAGATTGTTGAGTGGTTTCCTTATTTGTTCTTCCCAGAATCTTTTATAGAGATAGAACAATACATTTATCTGGAATATTGCAATAGTACTCCATAATTATAAAACAATTTTATCTTGCTGATCAAAGTGACTGACAATATTATTCATATCATTATTATTACATATAATTCATGGTTAATACAAAGAAGTCTGAAAACCATCAGACAAACTTTCTATGCATTGCTATTTTAGTACCAACGTAGATAAGATTAGGTTTGTGTGTGTGTGTGTGCGCGTGTGTGTGTTCTGTAATGAAAGTCTTTCTGTTGACATCATTTGGGTTTATTGAAGGCCCAAAGGGAGTTTATTACTAAGATGGAATGGAATAAAGAAATGTTGTCTACTTGTTAGTTTTCAGGTTAAATAAACAGTTTTTCAAGCTTAGAATAGACAGGTAAATACTATGCTGTATGCCATCCAGAATTCTGATGGCATTTTTGCACTATGATGGATTGAGGATGTTTCAAGTCTGCTGGATTTTAATGATTTTTACCCACTGATCATCTTCTGATAAAGGTTTCAATTTAAATGTTAATATTTAAAAGTTACAAGGGACATATCTAAATCATACTTTGGGAAAGCCATTGACCCCAAAGATGCCAAAAAGATTTTGACAAGCCTTGCTATAAATATGTGAAAACTCATTTTACTAAATGATATACCAAGTAAACATAGTTCTCAACTATACTTTCAGACTGAAATTGAGAAAGAGGGAGCAAGAACATCAACAAGAATAAAATCAGACAGCTGCCGAATAAGTAGTTTCTGAACATTGATATTCATTGTTCTGTTTGCTACATTTTGTTAGAATTTCTCTGTATTTCTTTTAGAGCTGAGCAAATTAATAGATTCTTTAGGTTCACTGGCAATTTTGGAAAGTCAAGTTATCTTTTTCCTGTATTATCTGAGATAAGCCTCTCCCCACTCAAATAAAGCCAAAATGTCCAAACCTTGCAATTCCAAATGACTTGAAAATAAACAATGTTGTGGGTTGAACAAAATTCATTTAGTCAAAATCAAGTGTTTTAGCATTTTTAAGTGAAAGGGCAATTTTGAATTAAAGTAAGATCAGAGAAAAATCAAAGCATTTAATTCAAGAACATGCTTTGGGGGGGGGGAGTTGTCAATTTGATAAAATTGGTGGAAGTTTGTGAAAGGTTTCAATATTGTAACATCTTCATTTCTACCAAAAAAGTTTCATGGAAAATATAAAACACCTAACTCTTCTTATTTCTTTGTCTTCACACTGTGTTTGAATGCTCGGGCCTGTGGGGGGGCTGTCAGGAAAGCTAAGGCAGACATAGAGCTAGGACTAGCATCCAAGATCAAGGATAATAAAAAGTCCTTTTTCAAATATATAGGGAGGATGAAGAAGGCACCGGGTAATGTGGGGCCCCTGCAAAGTCCCTGGGCAATCTGGTGGTTGTGCCAGAGGAGAAAGCGGAACTCTTTAACCAATTCTTCACCTCCGTTTTCTTGTGCAGGGACCGGGACATCCCTGCTGTGATGCTAGATGGACTCGAGGGGAACACCTCCAGAGCTCAGGTTGGTGAGGACCGGGTTAGAGAGCTTCTGGAGGGGCTGGACAGGT